>NW_026892597.1:3505000-4003048 GCF_033815535.1 Pezoporus flaviventris | reverse complement strand
GTGATAAGCAACTTCTTTATTTGTGACGCAGTTCACACATATATAGGAGTGGTATTCAGCCACTCCTTCTTGGTATAACAGTATTGGTTAGCCCCCACAGCTTCCTCCACATTCTCCTCCCAGGTCCGGTTTCCGGCCACCTGTGGGGGCCACCCCCTGCCTTGCTTGCACAGTCCTCCAGAACTCTATGGTCCTGCTCTTAGAGTCATTCTGCAACAGAGCACCTCCTGTATGAAGACAGGCTGAGAAAGTTGGGGCTGTTCAGCCTGGAGAAGAGAAGGATGCGTGGAGACCTCCGAGAAGCCTTCCAGTATCTGAAGGGGGCCTATAGGGATGGTGGGGAGGGACTCTTCATTAGGGACCGTAGTGACAGGACAAGGGGTAACAGGTTGAAACTTAAACAGGGGAAGTTTAGATTGTCTGGAAGGAGGAAGTTCTTTCCTGTGAGGGTGGGGGGCCCTGGAATGGGTTGCCCAGGGAGGTTGTGAATGCTCCATCCCTGGCAGTGTTCAAGGGCAGGTTGGGCAAAGCATTGGGTGAGATGGTTTAGTGTGAGGTGTCCCTGCTCGTGGCAGGGGGGTTGGAACTGGATGATCTTAAGGCCCTTTCCAACCCAAACTCTTCTATGATTCTATAAAGAATCTGGCTGAGCAGTTGCCCTAGGTTGCAGTAACGAGGGGTGTTACCTTATTTAAGACTACAGAAGAATTACCTTTTGAAATGTTTATATTAAACAAATGCACGGAATTTAATGGCAAGTTTGTGGCAACTCAACATGCTTTCCAAATAAAGCATTCCACAGGGAATATCCGTGGGTAAGCTGATCTAGCTCTCCCTGCTTATTGCAGGTGGGGTGGACTAGATGGGCTTTGAAGGGCCCTTCCAATCCAAACTATTCCATTCTATAATTCCACACCCAGGAATGAAGTGTGGGAGTGGTACCAGAAGTAAGCATCATGTGCTCAGTGCTGTGTTTCTTGTACCTCACCTCCCAGGATCCTGTAAATGATGGCAACAGCTCTGCATTTACCAGAATGAGCCCTAAGTGCATTGACCTCTATTTTGGTCTTATTCTGAGTAACTGTCCGGGTCTTTTACATCTGGCCCTTGGTTTCATATCGACTTGCCTTTTGACATTTGAGGTCGGACATGACTGCTCTCTGACTCCTTCTCCCTCACTACCTTTGGGTCCTGGGACTCCCTCCACTAGAGCAGCTCGCTCCAAGCCCTGTCCAATGTGGCCTTGAAGACTGCCAGGGATGGGGCAGCCACAGCTTCTCTGGGCACCCTGTGCCAGCGCCTCAGCACCCTCACAGGGAAGAGCTTCTGCCTGATATCCAATCTAAATCTAACCCTTTTCAGCTTAAAGCTATTACTCCTTGTCCTGTCCCTACAGGCTCTTGTCAAAAGTCCCTTTCCAGAGAAGGCTCTGTCTTTAAACAGAGAGTTTTTGCAGATAAAGGAGTGAAAGGAAGAAAAAAGAGCTGTAGGTGGGAAATTAAACATGCAGAAACACCTAAACGGCCTCCAAAGATTTATTACTAATGGGATCTGCTCTTATCAGCCAGTCTTGATTTCAGATGCATCTCGCACAAAGCTGTTCTGCTGGGCTGGTTTCCTCGCAGGTGCCAGCAGATACTTCTGCTTTTGCTTTTCAAGAGCAAAACAGCCTCTGGTTAGACCCATCTGGTGGACTGCTGCTGCAGCTTGCCTTGACACAAGGCTTCTCTAACATCATCAGCTACTTTCTCTGCCCTGGCAAATATCCCCCATTGAGGGATGGGTCCTGGCAGTGGATCCTCACTGTGAATTTGGTGTCCTATGGCAATACCTTTGTCATAGGAAAGGCATCAAAGAGGCAGCTGAGCTGAGGTCTGACCTGGCTGCATGCAGGTTTCTGCATTTCCTTGATGGGTTCCTGCCTGCTTCTGTGTGAGGAAGATCTTTGTTCGTCAGTGAAGAATTAGCCCATTGTTGTGGTTCATTGTCTCACCCTGCTCCAGTTAGACCTGCAGACCCATCAGCCCTCCCTGTTCCCTACTCGGAAAGATGGGTGCTGCCCATATACAACACTTTCAAAGCCATGTTGGTGCAGAAGCACACAGAACAAAGGGAATGCTGAGTTTAGCTCACCGCAGTTTGTGACTCACTGCCTCTTGTTCACATACTCCTGGAAAGACGCATTTCAAATGTCCCCACTTGCTTAGTATGGACACAGGAATATCTGTCTAGGAAGTCATAGTGAAAACAAGCATTGAGCTCTGCATCCATAACATTGGAATTTAGGGTTTTCTCATGTATCCTATTGGCAATGGCCACGTGCCACAAAGTGGTGTTTCCATAAGCGCCATCAAGCAGAAAACCAAGCCCCAAAGGAAGTGTCACTGGTCCTTTTGGGTTGTACTCAACTCTCTGAGGTCATCTACTCGGGTTGAATGGGGAGTGTTAAGGGGTAAGGCTGCATCACAAAGGGAAAGAGTAAGCCCAGAGCAGGCATATGGTGCCTTCTGACTTGCTCCATTGCATCCACGAGCTAGCTCTTGGTCTAGCAGGAGGTCTGACTCGGAGAGAGTCGCCTGCACAAAAAGCTTTTGACTTCACTTCTTAAGCACCCCAAATTTGCATCTAGCCCATGGCTCGTTCAGCATGAGCTCGTTTTCACACTGTCGATTCTCTAGTGTTAACAGCTACTTTAGGCTTGAGTAGCCTGCAGAGCATGTCTCTAACTCAGCCGTCCCTGCCAAGGAGTGAGAAAACAATTACCTCTGGTCCTCACCCTCTGTTGGCTCCTCCAACCACATCAACCAACTAAGATCTAAGATCATTATGACATCAAGTGCATCCTTCCCTCCTGTTCCTTGCTACACTGACTGTTTTCCTTTGTGCTCTCAGGACAGCATCTTGCTCTGCAGGAAAGGGGCTGCAAGTGCAGCAGGTTTTCCCAGAGGGTTACGAAACAACCCTGAAATTCCTGCTGGATTGACATGCCAAGGTCATGAGAATGAATGAAGACGGGCTGTTTGAATCCAAGTCACCTCGTGTAATCTTAGAGGCGTAAATCAAATGTTGTCGCTCTGGGCTTCGTGTTTGCACTGCCAGCGCGTTTGGTTTGGACAAAGAGGAAGAAAGCTGCGAGGGATGGCAAAGGCTGCGGATGGAAATGGAACGGCGACTCCAAGGAAAGGGAACACAGGCTTCGTGCGTCTGCCAGTGTGCCCGGGACACGAGGCGATGCGCTGGAGCTGCGGGATGGCAACGGGGCGTCGCCCGGAAACGGACAATGGACTCGGCCAATGGGCATTGAGGAGCAGCGGGCTGTGGCCAATAAATAGCGGGCAGGGGGCAGGGTGGTCTCAGTCACTGCTGCAGGTGCGGAGGGGCAGGAGGAAGGCCGCCGGCTGCCCGCTGTCTCTACTGCCCCCAGGTCAGACTCCCGTTGTGGAACACCGCAGCAGCGATGGCAACGCTCAGCCTATTTCAGCTGCTGGACGCTGCCATCAGCACCTCCAACGGGGGACGCGTGAATATCATGCAGCTGCGAATCCTACTGCGGGCTGTGCTGGAGCTCACGGGCCTTGGGGACCTGCCTGTCCCAGACTGGGGGCAGGCTGCCCAGGGGGTCAGGGCCCAGGCCCGGCATGTGAGGCAGCAGCGCCTGGAGCCAGGCGGGTGGCAGCCCAGGACAGCCCTGCTGCAGGGCACCGCTGGCAACTCCCGACTTTACACCAGGGCTGCCGGTGTGGGGCAGCTGGAGGAGATGGAAGACGTGGACAGCAGCAGCTCTGAGGTAGGGGCTCTCCCAAGTCCCATGGGCTCCACAGCCCTGGAGCTCTGGCCCCACCATCCTCTCCATCCCTGTCTTCCCCACTCCTGACACATGGGTGGGAGCCGTGTCCACTCCTCAGGCACCTGAGAGGCACCGTCAGCACCTCATGGGCCTCATCTCCACCCCCAGTCTCCTTGGCTCGCCCCAGGGCTAAACCCGGCACTGCGGGGTACTGGAGAGGGGCCTCACCCTGCACGGCACTGAGCTGCTCAGGCACAGGCTTTTCCCGGGTGTCCCAAGGGGCAGGGCCGGGGACCCAGCTCCTGGTCTGCAGGGGCCCTCCCCTGGGGCTCAACCCCCGCCGCCCTCCTCTCCTAGGACATGGCTCTGTCCCAGCCTCTCCCGGAGGGGATCGGTGGCATGAACGAGGCAGTCGGGAAGGGGCTTGGCTTGCTGAGCTGCTGCTGGGGTCCCTGTGCCCATCGCCCCCTCCCTGCGTAACCCTGTGTCCATCACCCTGGGTGCCACCCAGCGAGGGAGGAGTGGGAAGGGGGCTCTGAGCGGGCAGTGTGAAAGTGTGTGAGTTCAGCCCGGGGCGGCTGGGGACAGAGCTGGGGACCGTGCGGGGAGCCCTGGCTCTGCCCTTGCTGCTGCACTTCTGTCCACAAACCTGCTCCCCTTTGCCGCCTCTTCCCAGGAGGACTACAGAGCCCGGTCTGCCCTCACCAAGTCCTCCACTTTGGACATGGACACCCTGCACAGGGCAAGCTCAGCGCTGCGTCCCAAGGAACCAGGGACAGAGCGTGCAGCCCCTACTGCTCAGAGCACCAGCTCAACCAGCAGGTCTGCAAGTCGCAGTGGTCAGCCCAACATCTCATGGAGATGGGCTGGAGCTGCTGACCGTGAGGACAGGGCTGTATGGAGAAAGCCTTCTCTTGCTGCCACCCCTGCCTGGAGATCAAAGAAAGAAGTTGGAGCTGCTGTCGCCGCGGCCAAGGCTCCACGGAGAAAGTCTTGTCTTGTTTCCAGCAAGACCCGCAGCCCAGGGATGCGTTCCAGAAAAAGGGTTTCCTGGGCAGACCTCCAGGGAGCAGGGACGCAGCCAATAGCCCCTAGCTCCAGTGTGCATCCCAGGGCCATGGGCCAGCTGCAAGAGGCGTGCGGATCGTCAGAATCCTCCGGCTCCAGCAGTTCCTCCACCTCGATGATGGAGGCTGAGTTCGAGACTCTTCACAGCCTCTATGATCAGCTAAAGAAGCAGGCGGCGCAGCTGCAAGCCACCAAGTCGGACCGCGCTGAGCTGGAGATGCTGCGGTCCGAGCTGCTGCACCAGCAGGAGGAAGGTGGGAGCTGTGAGGTCTGGTGGGATGTTTGAGAGCCTGGGTCGGGGGCTCGTTGCCCTCAGAGCCTGGCCTTGAAGGTGAGACCCCCTCACTGACAGTGTGTCCCCTTGGCCCATGTTCTTGCAGGCCAGGAGAGCATCGCCATCAAGCTTGAGGAGCTCCGTGGCCAGGCGTCCTCCCTGCAGGGCCTGGCAAGTGACTTAAAGCAGAAGGTGTGGAAGGTGAGCCGGTGGCAGTCCCCAGGGGGCACGTGGGGATGCTTGGGGGTTTGGGCAGGGAGGGGCAGAAGAAGAGCCCCTGGTCTGGGAAGACACTGGCACCATGCCCTGACTCTGCCCCACCACTGCTCCCAGCTCACATCCGCGCTTCAGAAGCTGAAGCAGGAGCTGATGGAGATGGTGGCATGGGGGGCTTCGGAAGAGGCTGCTGGGACCTCCCCTGCCCCGCAGCTGGTTGTGCTTCTGTGAAATGTGGGGAGAGCCCCTTGCTCCTCCCCCCAGATAGGGTTGTACGAGTCAGCAGCATGGAGGGAAATTGCAGCTGTGCTGCAGATGTCCTGCTGGCACTGAGAGCCCGTGGTCACTTGCCCATTAAGCCGGGTCTGTTCCCAAGGGACAGGCACCCCCCCCTTGCATGGCACTACCCTGTCGTCTTCCTCCCTGCATCAGGACCAGGAGGTGCTGAGCCGCTTGAAGGCCCAGGAGCAGGAGCTGCAGCAAGTCCGTCATCAGCTGCGGGAAGAGATGGCCTCCAAGGTGAGGGGTGGCCCAACCCCCCCGAGCCAAACTGGCACCTCTGGGGCTTGGTGGCCCAAGGCTGTATCCCTCTGAGGATTCCTGCTCCTGGCTTTTCTCTGGGCGCCGCAGTGCCCCAAGCTGGGGCCGCTGGCTGAGGGGAGTGTGTGTGCCTGCAGCTGGACCGCAAGGAGCTGGGGCCTTTCCAGCAGCAGCTGGAGGAGCAGTGGAAGAGAAGTCTGGAGCAGGTCACGGAGAAGGCACCGCCGAGAGAGGCTAACAATGCGGCTGGCATTAAGACGTGAGTGTGATGGGGACAGTGGTGGCTTCAGAGACAGCACTCGCCCCGTTGCCACTTTGGCCGTGCCAGCACCCCCGGTTCCTATGGTGCTCTGAGTGCCCATGGCAGTAGTTCGCACTGATGGTGGTGGTTTTTGGAGCCAACCTCCAACTGCTCTCCCTCATCCTCCCGCCATTCTTCTGTAACCAGCCAGGGGGTTGGGACCTTGCTTGGGTGCTAGGCTACAAACCGGGCTGAAACCCACGTTTCCCAGCTCACCCAGCCCTTTCCTCCCCTGCCCAGGCAGCCTTCCAATGCCGATTCCCGGCGCCTGTCCTGTGACCGGCAGCTCAACGTGAGGGTGCCTGCCTCGTAAGTAGCACCTGTCCCTGGAGCATCGAGGGGCTGCACGGGTGGCACGGGAGGAGACGGATGCTGAGAGCTCTGCCTGACAGGCACAGGGTTCTGGGAGTCAGTGTGGGGGGGTTGACCCTGCTGAGACCCCTCTAATGCTCTGCCCACGAGTGGGGGGATGGGGACCCTTCCCTGAGGGCAGTGGGCAGGGGGATGCCATAGGGTGAAAGCCCATGGATTTTGGGGCACTGCCTTGAGGCGGGCTGGATCATTTGTCCCCTGTCACCCACCGGTGGCTCTTGGTTTCCACAGGCCCGTCGTGCCCATCCCACCCGCGCCACGGCTGACCTCCCGCGTCACTGAGAAAATTCCTCGTTCCCTCAAACCAGGGGAAAGCAAGAGGTAGGGGACTTGGGACCCATCCCCTGCCAGGGTGCAGGGTGGCCCTGCCCTGGCGGGAGAGCTCTTCCCTGGGTGGGGATAGAAGGCTCTGTGGGTGCCAGGGCAGGCTGCCCACATACGCCCTGTCCCCCACCCTGGCAGACCACAGTGCTGGGTGCTGAGTCCCCCTATTTCCCATCCTGCAGGGAGCAGGCGGCTCGCTGCTGGAACCCCAGCGTGCCGCGGCAGTGCGGGGACCAGAACACTGCTCCCCAGCCTGTCTCACCCAGCACCCCACGGACTCTCAGGCCGTCCGCTGTGCTCCACAGGAAGGTAGGGATGAAGAAGGAAGGGATCTGGAGGGGGCAAATGAGGCTGGGAGTGTGATGCTGAGTATTTGGGATGGGGGGATTCGTGCCTCAGTTTCCCCAGGAGGGCTGCGTGTGGAGGGTTGCTTGGGAATGATCAATACTGCCCCGTGCTTTAGCCAGACCCCTCTCTCCTTCCCAGCAGGATGGTGACAATGCAACCGAGCTGCTGGGCAACACCAGCCGCCGGCAGGACAAGCAGCAGCCTGTGCTCAAGGGCAAGGAGGGTACAGGCAGGAGGAACCCGACCCAGGGCAGCCTTCCCCAGGCACCGCGGCTCGTCCAGCCCCTCCTGCCCCCTTCCGTCAAACTCAAACCCCAGGAGCCACGCACGACTGGGCGTCCCCCGCTGAAGCCCTAGCACCCTGTGGGCCCAGCAGCCAATAAATAATTCCTCATGTTCACCCAAGCACCTGTGTGGGCTGAGTGTGGAACCCTGGCTCGGAAACTCCCCATCACACACAAGGAGGGCTCGGCAGCATCCCTGGCCTGTGGCCACGTGTCACTGCAGGAGCAGCCCCTGGCCACCCCACATACAAGCACCTGTGCCCACCAAGCTGCTGCGCTCCCCTGGCACTCTCTGGCCTGGAACTCTATGGTCCTGCTCTTAGAGTCATTCTGCAGCAATTCCCCCCTTTTTCTTTGTGCAAGCAAGGCATTATGGGTTATTCTGTTCACCTGTTTTATCACACAACTATAAACATGTCTAATAGCTATTATGATTAACCCAATCAATGATACATAAGTGCAATGCTTTTAAACAGTGTTTGACTCAACCTGTAATGCCCCGTGAAGACAACCATCTAGTTATTCTTAGGATATTGCTCATTTACTATTGCTGGGTAAGCTGAGCCAGGGTTCTCAGCTGTGCGTGCATCGAATTAGCATAATCAGAGACTCATACAACACATTCCAACAAACTTTTCACATCCATGTCCCTGTTCCAACAACAAAAGGTTCTGCAGTGTTGCATGTCTTACAGAGTCAACGTTAAAACAAATCAGAAATTGCCTTCGATGTAGGATTTGCTTAGCAACTCAGCAACCCAGTCTGCTTAGTTGAGCCAAGGCCCGGCTGAAGCACTTACAGTGATTTGGCATATTATGATTGGATACATGTTTTGAAGACCCTTAGTGACTAACATATAATTGCTTAAACACAGGCGTGAGAACTCAACCTTGAAAGCTTGCCAACAGTCCACAGTTCTCATTAACTTGGTGAATTCCAGCCTCTTATCTTGCTTGCTTAAGCTTCTTCAGGCCTCTCATGGCCTTGCTGTATCTTTCAGGACTATTCAAAGTTTATGTACCAGTTATGCATTCTCCCGTGAGAACACTGTCTCCGCATCTTCCCCCTTTATGTTCTATATATGGTTTGGGTGACCCTACTTGAGCAGGGGATCTGGGCTAGATTATGTCTCCAACATATGCCAACTAGAGACTGCCTGGTCCTGCCCTTTTTTTCTGCTGTATGGCTCTCCGGTAACAGGCTGTATAGCTCTCTGTTCCTTCACATCAAGGTCTGGCATGACGTGTGTCCCCACCGCTCCACGCCTGCTGGGTTGCAGCCAGCAGCGGAGCTAAAGGTTCTTCTTGGTGGCAAACACAGAAGCCAACCCAGTCTTGCCCTTGATTGTGGTAGCAGGCATTTGGTCAGCCTCAGTCCTTGCACCTTGCTGTCAAGGCACAGTTTCACCTGCTTTATCCAGTGACAAGTCGCTACTACAGCAAGGCACACACACATTTACATTAGCAGAGTAACTATTACAGGGTGCAGCAGCAGTTGAAGATGCTGATGACAGCGAGGGACCACCCAAAGAAATTTCTTACCAGTGGAATTCTCCCCCCTCTTAATTTGTTCCATCACCTGCTTTATAACACTACCATTGTATTAAAATTTTTCTAGCTTTTGCCTTAGCATTTTCTAGCAGCTACTGCAAATTTCCATACTCTAACAACTCTTTTACAAGTGACCAATCTATACAATACAAGGTGCAGTTTCTTACTAGCAACTAGCTAGTAAATACAGGTGGTTTTATACACAAAATCACAACCTCTAATAATAGCTACTTTACAAGCACACATATTCAGGATGTTACTTTTCAGTTGCCCCCAAGTGATGTTTTGCAGTTATTTGTTCTTTCTCTTCCTCTATCTCATTCTGCTTGGGGTAATCAGGGTCAGCTCCTGTAGCTGAGGCATCAGGTTTTTCCATTCGTCTGTCCAGCTCATGGGAAGGCTTGACAAACTTTGCAGGCATTCACCATGGACCTGTAGGCAGGAGGACACAAATATACCCCCTCCCCCAGGTTATCAGTTCTTCAGAAGTAGACAGGTTAGACAGGTTAAAGTTAAATGTAACATCATTACTCTCTCCCCCCCCCCCCCTTTTTTTTTCCCACTACAGTCCCACGTGCAGAACGTGGCACAAGGACCCTGTGGAGACTAACAGCAAACCAGCTCCGAGAAGCATCACTGCAGTGCGAGGTGGCAGGCTCAACCTTAGCGGGCGTCCCCGCAGAGGCTCTGCCTCCCCCACATCGTATGAGGCTTGGGCTTTTATACTGACCAAAATGCACACTCATTCCGACACAGGTAGCCTGCCTGTGCTGGAAGAAGTGGCCAGCAGTATCTACAGAGGTCTCCAAGGGTTGATAGAAACCTGGACATACTTATATATACCAACTTCTAGTACATGAGTATCACAGAGAAACTGTATGGGCTCCCCCTGTCAATTGCAAGGAAAAAATCATAACGTATACAGCTTGAGTATAAGAGGATTTTAACGCATACGTGGTCACTGTTTGTCAGGCCTCCTTAACTATTTTGAGATCAAGAGCTTCCCACTCTTTAGCCCCCTGCTGTGTAGTAAACACAGGATCTGCAAAGATGCCCATTGCAGAAAATTCCCCAGTGATGTTCGCATCTTTGGTTACCCATTGTTACAGCTGAGCGTCTCCAGGGCCAGTAAGTCTGAGCAGACCGACCCGGGAGATGAAGAGTCAGGGTCTGGAAGCAGAGGATATAGATCTGGCTCGGATTCAGGGGATTCGGGGGCTGATCCTGCGCTGAACTCGGGGTCTCCGCTGCTCGCAGCTGTGTCTTTCTTATCAGATGTCTCTCGTTCGGTATGTGGCCATCTGCAGACCTGGCTCCTCCGTGACTGAGTTAAATTTTTTTTCACTCTAGGGCATAGTGGGTTGGAAAGGCTCGCGGTTCCTTTAAATCTCCCGCTCGCGCATGATCCCTATTTTCTACTGCGGGCTTCACAGTGGCGCCGCAATCGATCCGGCGCCGAGGCACCGCCCTCTTTCTTTCGGATTCCTCGACTTTTATCATACGTATCCCTTCTAATATACTTTCTCTGTCCTTTTCAAAGTCTCTACTTTCGGAACTGGGGTGGTGGGGGAGCAGGGGGTTACACCTCCTCCGCGGCACCTTCTGATGGAGGGGGAGAATAGGGGGGAAGAAAAGGGGGGGGGGGGGAACCCTGTGCTCGCGCGAGTTGGGGGAAACGAGTTGTAATCTTCCCCCGGTTTCAACCGACCGGGGACGTCTGTTCCTAGTTTCTCCGTTGCTACCGCGGCAGTTTTCTTTTCTGCCTTGTATCTTTTTATACAGTTCATTACTTCCCTCCGTGGTTTACCGAGTTTCTTTGCCTATTTATAATCATTAAGCACTGAGTCAAATAGTTCATCACCAAACTTTCGCCACTCACTCTCCTCAAATATTGTATAAGGATCTGCAAAAAAACTCCCTTAGCCTTCCCTACAGCCAGTAGACCTGCTAGCTGCTTTAGAGTCTCAGGCTCAATTCCCCGCTTTTATAAAAAGCACTGCAAAAAGTTCAGGGCTCAGTTCCCCGCTTTTATAAAAAGCACTGTAATAAGTCCAGGGCTACCTCTCGGTCCATTTCCATGGCCAGCCTTTTCCGGATCGTCTTCTTCTGGGTCGTCCTGTAACCTCGGTCTCCGGATCGGCCTCCCGATGCAGCAGTGTCTGGTTCGCCCCAGCGGCGGATTTCTTTCGGTTGGTCCAAGCACCCGGGTCCATCACGCCACCGCAGCAGCATTGCCCGTGCTTCCCGGCCGCTGCAGCCGGCGCCGCTCACTCGCCGTTCCGGGTCCCTGTCGACCGGGGCCCTGTATCCAGGTCCCCGCTAGTTGGGGCTCTGTATCCCGGGTCCCCGTCGACCGGGGCCCTGTATCCGGGTCCCCGTTAAACCGGGGCCCTGTATTCCGGGTCCCCGCTAGTCGGGGCCCTGTATCCAGGTCCCCGCTAGTTGGGGCCCTGTATCGCGGGTCCCCGCTAGTCGGGGCCCTGTATCCAGGTCCCCGCTAGTCGGGGCCCTGTATCGCGGGTCCCCGCTAGTCGGGGCCCTGTATCCAGGTCCCCGCTAGTCGGGGCCCTGTATCGCGGGTCCCCGCTAGTCGGGGCCCTGTATCCAGGTCCCCGCTAGTCGGGGCCCTGTATTCCCGGTCCCCGCTAGTCGGGGCCCTGTATTCCCGGTCCCCGCTAGTGGGGAGCCTGTAATCCGAGTCCCCGTCGACCGGGGCCCTGTCATCCGGCTCCCCACTAGTCGGGGCCCTGTAATCCGGGTCCCCACTGACCGGGACCCTGTATCCCGGGTCCTCGCTAGTCGGGGCCCTGTAAACCGGGTCCCCAGCGACCAGGGCCCTGTAGTCCGCGTCCCTGTTCGGGCGCCATTTGTAAGCGGCGAGGAGAAGCAGACAGGCCAACCCCATATGGGTGATAAGGTGTTAGCCTCTCTCGGCGGTGCCTTCTCCGTGACCTGCTCCAGACTTCTCTTCCACTGCTCCTCCAGCTGCTGCTGGAAAGGCCCCAGCTCCTTGCGGTCCAGCTGCAGGCACACACACTCCCCTCAGCCAGCGGCCCCAGCTTGGGGCACTGCGGCGCCCAGAGAAAAGCCAGGAGCAGGAATCCTCAGAGGGATACAGCCTTGGGCCTCCAAGCCCCAGAGGTGCCAGTTTGGCTCGGGGGGGTTGGGCCACCCCTCACCTTGGAGGCCATCTCTTCCCGCAGCTGATGACGGACTTGCTGCAGCTCCTGCTCCTGGGCCTTCAAGCGGCTCAGCACCTCCTGGTCCTGATGCAGGGAGGAAGACGACAGGGTAGTGCCATGCAAGGGGGGGGTGCCTGTCCCTTGGGAACAGACCCGGCTTAATGGGCAAGTGACCACGGGCTCTCAGTGCCCGTCATCAGAAGTTGCTTATCACCCATATGGTGATAAGCAAAGATGCCCATTGCAGAAAATTCCCCAGTGATGTTCGCATCTTTGGTTACCCATTGTTACAGCTGAGCGTCTCCAGGGCCAGTAAGTCTGAGCAGACCGACCCGGGAGATGAAGAGTCAGGGTCTGGAAGCAGAGGATATAGATCTGGCTCGGATTCAGGGGATTCGGGGGCTGATCCTGCGCTGAACTCGGGGTCTCCGCTGCTCGCAGCTGTGTCTTTCTTATCAGATGTCTCTCGTTCGGTATGTGGCCATCTGCAGACCTGGCTCCTCCGTGACTGAGTTAAATTTTTTTTCACTCTAGGGCATAGTGGGTTGGAAAGGCTCACGGTTCCTTTAAATCTCCCGCTCGCGCATGATCCCTATTTTCTACTGCGGGCTTCACAGTGGCGCCGCAATCGATCCGGCGCCGAGGCACCGCCCTCTTTCTTTCGGATTCCTCGACTTTTATCATACGTATCCCTTCTAATATACTTTCTCTGTCCTTTTCAAAGTCCCTACTTTCGGAACTGGGGTGGTGGGGAAGCAGGGGGTTACACCTCCTCCGCGGCACCTTCTGATGGAGGGGGAGAAAAGGGGGGAAGAAAAGGGGGGGGGGGGAACCCTGTGCTCGCGCGAGTTGGGGGAAACGAGTTGTAATCTTCCCCCGGTTTCAACCGACCGGGGACGTCTGTTCCTAGTTTCTCCGTTGCTACCGCGGCAGTTTTCTTTTCTGCCTTGTATCTTTTTATACAGTTCATTACTTCCCTCCGTGGTTTACCGAGTTTCTTTGCCTATTTATAATCATTAAGCACTGAGTCAAATAGTTCATCACCAAACTTTCGCCACTCACTCTCCTCAAATATTGTATAAGGATCTGCAAAAAAACTCCCTTAGCCTTCCCTACAGCCAGTAGACCTGCTAGCTGCTTTAGAGTCTCAGGCTCAATTCCCCGCTTTTATAAAAAGCACTGCAAAAAGTTCAGGGCTCAGTTCCCCGCTTTTATAAAAAGCACTGTAATAAGTCCAGGGCTACCTCTCGGTCCATTTTCATGGCCAGCCTTTTCCGGATCGTCTTCTTCTGGGTCGTCCTGTAACCTCGGTCTCCGGATCGGCCTCCCGATGCAGCAGTGTCTGGTTCGCCCCAGCGGCGGATTTCTTTCGGTTGGTCCAAGCACCCGGGTCCATCACGCCACCGCAGCAGCATTGCCCGCGCTTCCCGGCCGCTGCAGCCGGCGCCGCTCACTCGCCGTTCCGGGTCCCCGTCGACCGGGGCCCTGTATCCAGGTCCCCGCTAGTTGGGGCTCTGTATCCCGGGTCCCCGTCGACCGGGGCCCTGTATCCGGGTCCCCGTTAAACCGGGGCCCTGTATTCCGGGTCCCCAGCGACCAGGGCCCTGTAGTCCGCGTCCCTGTTCGGGCGCCATTTGTAAGTGGCGAGGAGAAGCAGACAGGCCAACCCCATATGGGTGATAAGCAACTTCTTTATTTGTGACGCAGTTCACACATATATAGGAGTGGTATTCAGCCACTCCTTCTTGGTATAACAGTATTGGTTAGCCCCCACAGCTTCCTCCACATTCTCCTCCCAGGTCCGGTCTCCGGCCACCTGTGGGGGCCACCCCCTGCCTTGCTTGCACAGTCCTCCAGAACTCTATGGTCCTGCTCTTAGAGTCATTCTGCAACAGAGCACCTCCTGTATGAAGACAGGCTGAGAAAGTTGGGGCTGTTCAGCCTGGAGAAGAGAAGGATGCGTGGAGACCTCCGAGAAGCCTTCCAGTATCTGAAGGGGGCCTATAGGGATGGTGGGGAGGGACTCTTCATTAGGGACAGTAGTGACAGGACAAGGGGTAACAGGTTGAAACTTAAACAGGGGAAGTTTAGATTGTCTGGAAGGAGGAAGTTCTTTCCTGTGAGGGTGGGGGGCCCTGGAATGGGTTGCCCAGGGAGGTTGTGAATGCTCCATCCCTGGCAGTGTTCAAGGGCAGGTTGGGCAAAGCATTGGGTGAGATGGTTTAGTGTGAGGTGTCCCTGCTCGTGGCAGGGGGGTTGGAACTGGATGATCTTAAGGCCCTTTCCAACCCAAACTCTTCTATGATTCTATAAAGAATCTGGCTGAGCAGTTGCCCTAGGTTGCAGTAACGAGGGGTGTTACCTTATTTAAGACTACAGAAGAATTACCTTTTGAAATGTTTAT
Organism: Pezoporus flaviventris; assembly: GCF_033815535.1. Classification (NCBI taxonomy): domain Eukaryota; kingdom Metazoa; phylum Chordata; class Aves; order Psittaciformes; family Psittacidae; genus Pezoporus; species Pezoporus flaviventris. Next base: position 3,988,398 of record NW_026892597.1, on the reverse strand, counting down.
ATTAAACAAATGCACGGAATTTAATGGCAAGTTTGTGGCAACTCAACATGCTTTCCAAATAAAGCATTCCACAGGGAATATCCGTGGGTAAGCTGATCTAGCTCTCCCTGCTTATTGCAGGTGGGGTGGACTAGATGGGCTTTGAAGGGCCCTTCCAATCCAAACTATTCCATTCTATAATTCCACACCCAGGAATGAAGTGTGGGAGTGGTACCAGAAGTAAGCATCATGTGCTCAGTGCTGTGTTTCTTGTACCTCACCTCCCAGGATCCTGTAAATGATGGCAACAGCTCTGCATTTACCAGAATGAGCCCTAAGTGCATTGACCTCTATTTTGGTCTTATTCTGAGTAACTGTCCGGGTCTTTTACATCTGGCCCTTGGTTTCATATCGACTTGCCTTTTGACATTTGAGGTCGGACATGACTGCTCTCTGACTCCTTCTCCCTCACTACCTTTGGGTCCTGGGACTCCTTCCACTAGAGCAGCTCGCTCCAAGCCCTGTCCAATGTGGCCTTGAAGACTGCCAGGGATGGGGCAGCCACAGCTTCTCTGGGCACCCTGTGCCAGCGCCTCAGCACCCTCACAGGGAAGAGCTTCTGCCTGATATCCAATCTAAATCTAACCCTTTTCAGCTTAAAGCTATTACTCCTTGTCCTGTCCCTACAGGCTCTTGTCAAAAGTCCCTTTCCAGAGAAGGCTCTGTCTTTAAACAGAGAGTTTTTGCAGATAAAGGAGTGAAAGGAAGAAAAAAGAGCTGTAGGTAGGAAATTAAACATGCAGAAACACCTAAACGGCCTCCAAAGATTTATTACTAATGGGATCTGCTCTTATCAGCCAGTCTTGATTTCAGATGCATCTCGCACAAAGCTGTTCTGCTGGGCTGGTTTCCTCGCAGGTGCCAGCAGATACTTCTGCTTTTGCTTTTCAAGAGCAAAACAGCCTCTGGTTAGACCCATCTGGTGGACTGCTGCTGCAGCTTGCCTTGACACAAGGCTTCTCTAACATCATCAGCTACTTTCTCTGCCCTGGCAAATATCCCCCATTGAGGGATGGGTCCTGGCAGTGGATCCTCACTGTGAATTTGGTGTCCTATGGCAATACCTTTGTCATAGGAAAGGCATCAAAGAGGCAGCTGAGCTGAGGTCTGACCTGGCTGCATGCAGGTTTCTGCATTTCCTTGATGGGTTCCTGCCTGCTTCTGTGTGAGGAAGATCTTTGTTCGTCAGTGAAGAATTAGCCCATTGTTGTGGTTCATTGTCTCACCCTGCTCCAGTTAGACCTGCAGACCCATCAGCCCTCCCTGTTCCCTACTCGGAAAGATGGGTGCTGCCCATATACAACACTTTCAAAGCCATGTTGGTGCAGAAGCACACAGAACAAAGGGAATGCTGAGTTTAGCTCACCGCAGTTTGTGACTCACTGCCTCTTGTTCACATACTCCTGGAAAGACGCATTTCAAATGTCCCCACTTGCTTAGTATGGACACAGGAATATCTGTCTAGGAAGTCATAGTGAAAACAAGCATTGAGCTCTGCATCCATAACATTGGAATTTAGGGTTTTCTCATGTATCCTATTGGCAATGGCCACGTGCCACAAAGTGGTGTTTCCATAAGCGCCATCAAGCAGAAAACCAAGCCCCAAAGGAAGTGTCACTGGTCCTTTTGGGTTGTACTCAACTCTCTGAGGTCATCTACTCGGGTTGAATGGGGAGTGTTAAGGGGTAAGGCTGCATCACAAAGGGAAAGAGTAAGCCCAGAGCAGGCATATGGTGCCTTCTGACTTGCTCCATTGCATCCACGAGCTAGCTCTTGGTCTAGCAGGAGGTCTGACTCGGAGAGAGTCGCCTGCACAAAAAGCTTTTGACTTCACTTCTTAAGCACCCCAAATTTGCATCTAGCCCATGGCTCGTTCAGCATGAGCTCGTTTTCACACTGTCGATTCTCTAGTGTTAACAGCTACTTTAGGCTTGAGTAGCCTGCAGAGCATGTCTCTAACTCAGCCGTCCCTGCCAAGGAGTGAGAAAACAATTACCTCTGGTCCTCACCCTCTGTTGGCTCCTCCAACCACATCAACCAACTAAGATCTAAGATCATTATGACATCAAGTGCATCCTTCCCTCCTGTTCCTTGCTACACTGACTGTTTTCCTTTGTGCTCTCAGGACAGCATCTTGCTCTGCAGGAAAGGGGCTGCAAGTGCAGCAGGTTTTCCCAGAGGGTTACGAAACAACCCTGAAATTCCTGCTGGATTGACATGCCAAGGTCATGAGAATGAATGAAGACGGGCTGTTTGAATCCAAGTCACCTCGTGTAATCTTAGAGGCGTAAATCAAATGTTGTCGCTCTGGGCTTCGTGTTTGCACTGCCAGCGCGTTTGGTTTGGACAAAGAGGAAGAAAGCTGCGAGGAAAGGCAAAGGCTGCGGATGGAAATGGAACGGCGACTCCAAGGAAAGGGAACACAGGCTTCGTGCGTCTGCCAGTGTGCCCGGGACACGAGGCGATGCGCTGGAGCTGCGGGATGGCAACGGGGCGTCGCCCGGAAACGGACAATGGACTCGGCCAATGGGCATCGAGGAGCGGCGGGCTGTGGCCAATAAATAGCGGGCAGGGGGCAGGGTGGTCTCAGTCACTGCTGCAGGTGCGGAGGGGCAGGAGGAAGGCCGCCGGCTGCCCGCTGTCTCTACTGCCCCCAGGTCAGACTCCCGTTGTGGAACACCGCAGCAGCGATGGCAACGCTCAGCCTATTTCAGCTGCTGGACGCTGCCATCAGCACCTCCAACGGGGGACGCGTGAATATCATGCAGCTGCGAATCCTACTGCGGGCTGTGCTGGAGCTCACGGGCCTTGGGGACCTGCCTGTCCCAGACTGGGGGCAGGCTGCCCAGGGGGTCAGGGCCCAGGCCCGGCATGTGAGGCAGCAGCGCCTGGAGCCAGGCGGGTGGCAGCCCAGGACAGCCCTGCTGCAGGGCACCGCTGGCAGCTCCCGACTTTACACCAGGGCTGCCGGTGTGGGGCAGCTGGAGGAGATGGAAGACGTGGACAGCAGCAGCTCTGAGGTAGGGGCTCTCCCAAGTCCCATGGGCTCCACAGCCCTGGAGCTCTGGCCCCACCATCCTCTCCATCCCTGTCTTCCCCACTCCTGACACATGGGTGGGAGCCGTGTCCACTCCTCAGGCACCTGAGAGGCACCGTCAGCACCTCATGGGCCTCATCTCCACCCCCAGTCTCCTTGGCTCGCCCCAGGGCTAAACCCGGCACTGCGGGGTACTGGAGAGGGGCCTCACCCTGCACGGCACTGAGCTGCTCAGGCACAGGCTTTTCCCGGGTGTCCCAAGGGGCAGGCCTGGAGAACCAGCTCCTGGTCTGCAGGGGCCCTCCCCTGGGGCTCAACCCCCGCCGCCCTCCTCTCCTAGGACATGGCTCTGTCCCAGCCTCTCCCGGAGGGGATCGGTGGCATGAACGAGGCAGTCGGGAAGGGGCTTGGCTTGCTGAGCTGCTGCTGGGGTCCCTGTGCCCATCGTTTCCTCCCTGCGTAACCCTGTGTCCATCACCCTGGGCGCCACCCAGCGAGGGAGGAGTGGGAATGGGGCTCTGAGCCGGAAGTGTGAAAGTGTGTGAGTTCAGCCCGGGGCGGCTGGGGACAGAGCTGGGGACCGTGCGGGGAGCCCTGGCTCTGCCCTTGCTGCTGCACTTCTGTCCACAAACCTGCTCCCCTTTGCCGCCTCTTCCCAGGAGGACTACAGAGCCCGGTCTGCCCTCACCAAGTCCTCCACTTTGGACATGGACACCCTGCACAGGGCAAGCTCAGCACTGCGTCCCAAGGAACCAGGGACAGAGCGTGCAGCCCCTACTGCTCAGAGCACCAGCTCAACCAGCAGGTCTGCAAGTCGCAGTGTTCCGCCCAACATCTCATGGAGATGGGCTGGAGCTGCTGACCGTGAGGACAGGGCTGTATGGAGAAAGCCTTCTCTTGCTGCCACCCCTGCCTGGAGATCAAAGAAAGAAGTTGGAGCTGCTGTCGCCGCGGCCAAGGCTCCACGGAGAAAGTCTTGTCTTGTTTCCAGCAAGACCCGCAGCCCAGGGATGCGTTCCAGAAAAAGGGTTTCCTGGGCAGACCTCCAGGGAGCAGGGACGCAGCCAATAGCCCCTAGCTCCAGTGTGCATCCCAGGGCCATGGGCCAGCTGCAAGAGGCGTGTGGATCGTCAGAATCCTCCGGCTCCAGCAGTTCCTCCACCTCCTCGATGATGGAGGCTGAGTTCAAGACTCTTCACAGCCTCTATGATCTGCTAAAGAAGCAGGCGGCGCAGCTGCAAGCCACCAAGTCGGACCGCGCTGAGCTGGAGATGCTGCGGTCCGAGCTGCTGCACCAGCAGGAGGAAGGTGGGAGCTGTGAGGTCTGGTGGGATGTTTGAGAGCCTGGGTCGGGGGCTCGTTGCCCTCAGAGCCTGGCCTTGAAGGTGAGACCCCCTCACTGACAGTGTGTCCCCTTGGCCCATGTTCTTGCAGGCCAGGAGAGCATCGCCATCAAGCTTGAGGAGCTCCGTGGCCAGGCGTCCTCCCTGCAGGGCCTGGCAAGTGACTTAAAGCAGAAGGTGTGGAAGGTGAGCCGGTGGCAGTCCCCAGGGGGCACGTGGGGATGCTTGGGGGTTTGGGCAGGGAGGGGCAGAAGAAGAGCCCCTGGTCTGGGAAGACACTGGCACCATGCCCTGACTCTGCCCCACCACTGCTCCCAGCTCACGTCCGCGCTTCAGAAGCTGAAGCAGGAGCTGATGGAGATGGTGGCATGGGGGGCTTCGGAAGAGGCTGCTGGGACCTCCCCTGCCCCGCAGCTGGTTGTGCTTCTGTGAAATGTGGGGAGAGCCCCTTGCTCCTCCCCCCAGATAGGGTTGTACGAGTCAGCAGCATGGAGGGAAATTGCAGCTGTGCTGCAGATGTCCTGCTGGCACTGAGAGCCCGTGGTCACTTGCCCATTAAGCCGGGTCTGTTCCCAAGGGACAGGCACCCCCCCCTTGCATGGCACTACCCTGTCGTCTTCCTCCCTGCATCAGGACCAGGAGGTGCTGAGCCGCTTGAAGGCCCAGGAGCAGGAGCTGCAGCAAGTCCGTCATCAGCTGCGGGAAGAGATGGCCTCCAAGGTGAGGGGTGGCCCAACCCCCCCGAGCCAAACTGGCACCTCTGGGGCTTGGTGGCCCAAGGCTGTATCCCTCTGAGGATTCCTGCTCCTGGCTTTTCTCTGGGCGCCGCAGTGCCCCAAGCTGGGGCCGCTGGCTGAGGGGAGTGTGTGTGCCTGCAGCTGGACCGCAAGGAGCTGGGGCCTTTCCAGCAGCAGCTGGAGGAGCAGTGGAAGAGAAGTCTGGAGCAGGTCACGGAGAAGGCACCGCCGAGAGAGGCTAACAATGCGGCTGGCATTAAGACGTGAGTGTGATGGGGACAGTGGTGGCTTCAGAGACAGCACTCGCCCCATTGCCACTTTGGCCTTGCCAGCACCCCCGGTTCCTATGGTGCTCTGGGTGCCCATGGCAGTAGTTCGCACTGATGGTGGTGGTTTTTGGAGCCAACCTCCAACTGCTCTCCCTCATCCTCCCGCCATTCTTCTGTAAGCAGCCAGGGGGTTGGGACCTTGCTTGGGTGCTAGGCTACAAACCGGGCTGAAACCCACGTTTCCCAGCTCACCCACCCCTTTCCTCCCCTGCCCAGGCAGCCTTCCAGTGCCAATTCCCGGCGCCTGTCCTGTGACCGGCAGCTCAACGTGAGGGTGCCTGCCTCGTAAGTAGCACCTGTCCCTGGAGCATCGAGGGGCTGCACGGGTGGCACGGGAGGAGACGGATGCTGAGAGCTCCGCCTGACAGGCACAGGGTTCTGGGAGTCAGTGTGGGGGGGTTGACCCTGCTGAGACCCCTCTAATGCTCTGCCCACGAGTGGGGGGATGGGGACCCTTCCCTGAGGGCAGTGGGCAGGGGGATGCCATAGGGTGAAAGCCCGTGGATTTTGGGGCACTGCCTTGAGGCGGGCTGGATCATTTGTCCCCTGTCACCCACCGGTGGCTCTTGGTTTCCACAGGCCCGTCGTGCCCATCCCACCCGCGCCACGGCTGACCTCCCGCGTCACTGAGAAAATTCCTCGTTCCCTCAAACCAGGGGAAAGCAAGAGGTAGGGGACTTGGGACCCATCCCCTGCCAGGGTGCAGGGTGGCCCTGCCCTGGCGGGAGAGCTCTTCCCTGGGTGGGGATAGAAGGCTCTGTGGGTGCCAGGGCAGGCTGCCCACATACGCCCTGTCCCCCACCCTGGCAGACCACAGTGCTGGGTGCTGAGTCCCTCTATTTCCCATCCTGCAGGGAGCAGGCGGCTCGCTGCTGGAACCCCAGCGTGCCGTGGCAGTGCGGGGACCAGAACACTGCTCCCCAGCCTGTCTCACCCAGCACCCCACGGACTCTCAGGCCGTCCGCTGTGCTCCACAGGAAGGTAGGGATGAAGAAGGAAGGGATCTGGAGGGGGCAAATGAGGCTGGGAGTGTGATGCTGAGTATTTGGGATGGGGGGATTCGTGCCTCAGTTTCCCCAGGAGGGCTGCGTGTGGAGGGTTGCTTGGGAATGATCAATACTGCCCCGTGCTTTAGCCAGACCCCTCTCTCCTTCCCAGCAGGATGGTGACAATGCAACCGAGCTGCTGGGCAACACCAGCCGCCAGCAGGACAAGCAGCAGCCTGTGCTCAAGGGCAAGGAGGGTACAGGCAGGAGGAACCCGACCCAGGGCAGCCTTCCCCAGGCACCGCGGCTCGTCCAGCCCCTCCTGCCCCCTTCCGTCAAACTCAAACCCCAGGAGCCACGCACGACTGGGCGTCCCCCGCTGAAGCCCTGGCACCCTGTGGGCCCAGCAGCCAATAAATAATTCCTCATGTTCACCCAAGCACCTGTGCGGGCTGAGTGTGGAACCCTGGCTCGGAAACTCCCCATCACACACAAGGAGGGCTCGGCAGCATCCCTGGCCTGTGGCCACGTGTCACTGCAGGAGCAGCCCCTGGCCACCCCACATACAAGCACCTGTGCCCACCAAGCTGCTGCGCTCCACTGGCACTCTCTGGCCTGGAAAAGCCCTGTTTGGGAGCCTGCGTCCCCAGAGTCTCCTGCATGACCCAGGGAACTACAGAGCAGTCAGTCTCACTTGTGTGCCTGGCAAAATCTTGGAGAAAATTCTCCTGGAAGGCATGCTAAGGCACATGAAAAACACCAAGGGGAAATGTAAGCGGCGAGGAGAAGCAGACAGGCCAACCCAATATGGGTGATAAGCAACTTCTCCTTTATTTGTGACACAGTTCACACATATATAGGAGTGGTATTCAGCCACTCCTTCTTGGCACAACAGTATTGGTTAGCCCCCACACAGCTTCCTCCACATTCTCCTCCCAGGTCCGGTCTCTGGCCACCTGTGGGGGCCACCCCCTGCCTTGCTTGCACAGTCCTCCAGAACTCTATGGTCCTGCTCTTAGAGTCATTCTGCAACAATTCCCCCCTTTTTCTTTGTGCAAGCAAGGCACTATGGGTTATTCTGTTCACCTGTTTTATCACACAACTATAAACATGTCTAATAGCTACGATGATTAACCCAATCAATGATACATAAGTGCAATACTTTTAAACAGTGTTTGACTCAACCTGTAGTGCCCCGTGAAGACAACCATCTAGTTATTCTTAGGATATTGCTCATTTACTATTGCTGGGTAAGCTGAGCCAGGGTTCTCAGCTGTGCGTGCATCGAATTAGCATAATCAGAGACTCATACAACACATTCCAACAAACTTTTCACATCCATGTCCCTGTTCCAACAACAAAAGCTTCTGCAGTGTTGCATGTCTTACAGAGTCAACATTAAAACAAATCATAAATTGCCTTTGATGTAGGATTTGCTTAGCAACTCAGCAACCCAGTCTGCTTAGTTGAGCCAAGGCCCGGCTGAAGCACTTACAGTGATTTGGCATATTATGATTGGATACATGTTTTGAAGACCCTTAGTGACTAACATATAATTGCTTAAACACAGGCGTGAGAACTCAACCTTGAAAGCTTGCCAACAGTCCACAGTTCTCATTAACTTGGTGAATTCCAGCCTCTTATCTTGCTTGCTTAAGCTTCTTCAGGCCTCTCATGGCCTTGCTGTATCTTTCAGGACTATTCAAAGTTTATGTACCAGTTATGCATTCTCCCGTGAGAACACTGTCTCCGCATCTTCCCCCTTTATGTTCTATATATGGTTTGGGTGACCCTACTTGAGCAGGGGATCTGGGCTAGATTATGTCTCCAACATATGCCAACCAGAGACTGCCTGGTCCTGCCCTTTTTTTCTGCTGTATGGCTCTCCGGTAACAGGCTGTATAGCTCTCTGTTCCTTCACATCAAGGTCTGGCATGACGTGTGTCCCCACCGCTCCACGCCTGCTGGGTTGCAGCCAGCAGCGGAGCTAAAGGTTCTTCTTGGTGGCAAACGCAGAAGCCAACCCAGTCTTGCCCTTGATTGTGGTGGCAGGCATTTGGTCAGCCTCAGTCCTTGCACCTTGCTGTCAAGGCACAGTTTCACCTGCTTTATCCAGTGACAAGTCGCTACTACAGCAAGGCACACACACATTTACATTAGCAGAGTAACTATTACAGGGTGCAGCAGCAGTTGAAGATGCTGATGACAGCGAGGGACCACCCAAAGAAATTTCTTACCAGTGGAATTCTCCCCCCTCTTAATTTGTTCCATCACCTGCTTTATAACACTACCATTGTATTAAAATTTTTCTAGCTTTTGCCTTAGCATTTTCTAGCAGCTACTGCAAATTTCCATACTCTAACAACTCTTTTACAAGTGACCAATCTATACAATACAAGGTGCAGTTTCTTACTAGCAACTAGCTAGTAAATACAGGTGGTTTTATACACAAAATCACAACCTCTAATAATAGCTACTTTACAAGCACACATATTCAGGATGTTACTTTTCAGTTGCCCCCAAGTGATGTTTTGCAGTTATTTGTTCTTTCTCTTCCTCTATCTCATTCTGCTTGGGGTAATCAGGGTCAGCTCCTGTAGCTGAGGCATCAGGTTTTTCCATTCGTCTGTCCAGCTCATGGGAAGGCTTGACAAACTTTGCAGGCATTCACCATGGACCTGTAGGCAGGAGGACACAAATATACCCCCTCCCCCAGGTTATCAGTTCTTCAGAAGTAGACAGGTTAGACAGGTTAAAGTTAAATGTAACATCATTACTCTCTCCCCCCCCCCCTTTTTTTTTCCCCACTACAGTCCCACGTGCAGAACGTGGCACAAGGACCCTGTGGAGACTAACAGCAAACCAGCTCCGAGAAGCATCACTGCAGTGCGAGGTGGCAGGCTCAACCTTAGCGGGCGTCCCCGCAGAGGCTCTGCCTCCCCCACATCGTATGAGGCTTGGGCTTTTATACTGACCAAAATGCACACTCATTCCGACACAGGTAGCCTGCCTGTGCTGGAAGAAGTGGCCAGCAGTATCTACAGAGGTCTCCAAGGGTTGATAGAAACCTGGACATACTTATATATACCAACTTCTAGTACATGAGTATCACAGAGAAACTGTATGGGCTCCCCCTGTCAATTGCAAGGAAAAAATCATAACGTATACAGCTTGAGTATAAGAGGATTTTAACGCATACGTGGTCACTGTTTGTCAGGCCTCCTTAACTATTTTGAGATCAAGAGCTTCCCACTCTTTAGCCCCCTGCTGTGTAGTAAACACAGGATCTGCAAAGATGCCCATTGCAGAAAATTCCCCAGTGATGTTCGCATCTTTGGTTACCCATTGTTACAGCTGAGCGTCTCCAGGGCCAGTAAGTCTGAGCAGACCGACCCGGGAGATGAAGAGTCAGGGTCTGGAAGCAGAGGATATAGATCTGGCTCGGATTCAGGGGATTCGGGGGCTGATCCTGCGCTGAACTCGGGGTCTCCGCTGCTCGCAGCTGTGTCTTTCTTATCAGATGTCTCTCGTTCGGTATGTGGCCATCTGCAGACCTGGCTCCTCCGTGACTGAGTTAAATTTTTTTTCACTCTAGGGCATAGTGGGTTGGAAAGGCTCGCGGTTCCTTTAAATCTCCCGCTCGCGCATGATCCCTATTTTCTACTGCGGGCTTCACAGTGGCGCCGCAATCGATCCGGCGCCGAGGCACCGCCCTCTTTCTTTCGGATTCCTCGACTTTTATCATACGTATCCCTTCTAATATACTTTCTCTGTCCTTTTCAAAGTCCCTACTTTCGGAACTGGGGTGGTGGGGGAGCAGGGGGTTACACCTCCTCCGCGGCACCTTCTGATGGAGGGGGAGAATAGGGGGGAAGAAAAGGGGGGGGGGGGGAACCCTGTGCTCGCGCGAGTTGGGGGAAACGAGTTGTAATCTTCCCCCGGTTTCAACCGACCGGGGACGTCTGTTCCTAGTTTCTCCGTTGCTACCGCGGCAGTTTTCTTTTCTGCCTTGTATCTTTTTATACAGTTCATTACTTCCCTCCGTGGTTTACCGAGTTTCTTTGCCTATTTATAATCATTAAGCACTGAGTCAAATAGTTCATCACCAAACTTTCGCCACTCACTCTCCTCAAATATTGTATAAGGATCTGCAAAAAAACTCCCTTAGCCTTCCCTACAGCCAGTAGACCTGCTAGCTGCTTTAGAGTCTCAGGCTCAATTCCCCGCTTTTATAAAAAGCACTGCAAAAAGTTCAGGGCTCAGTTCCCCGCTTTTATAAAAAGCACTGTAATAAGTCCAGGGCTACCTCTCGGTCCATTTCCATGGCCAGCCTTTTCCGGATCGTCTTCTTCTGGGTCGTCCTGTAACCTCGGTCTCCGGATCGGCCTCCCGATGCAGCAGTGTCTGGTTCGCCCCAGCGGCGGATTTCTTTCGGTTGGTCCAAGCACCCGGGTCCATCACGCCACCGCAGCAGCATTGCCCGCGCTTCCCGGCCGCTGCAGCCGGCGCCGCTCACTCGCCGTTCCGGGTCCCCGTCGACCGGGGCCCTGTATCCAGGTCCCCGCTAGTTGGGGCTCTGTATCCCGGGTCCCCGTCGACCGGGGCCCTGTATCCGGGTCCCCGTTAAACCGGGGCCCTGTATTCCGGGTCCCCGCTAGTCGGGGCCCTGTATCCAGGTCCCCGCTAGTCGGGGCCGTGTATTCTGGGTCCCCGCTAGTCGGGGCCCTGTATTCCCGGTCCCCGCTAGTCGGGGCCCTGTATTCTGGGTCCCCGCTAGTGGGGAGCCTGTAATCCGAGTCCCCGTCGACCGGGGCCCTGTCATCCGGCTCCCCGCTAGTCGGGGCCCTGTAATCCGGGTCCCCACTGACCGGGACCCTGTATCCCGGGTCCTCGCTAGTCGGGGCCCTGTAAACCGGGTCCCCAGCGACCAGGGCCCTGTAGTCCGCGTCCCTGTTCGGGCGCCATTTGTAAGCGGCGAGGAGAAGCAGACAGGCCAACCCCATATGGGTGATAAGCAACTTCTTTATTTGTGACGCAGTTCACACATATATAGGAGTGGTATTCAGCCACTCCTTCTTGGTATAACAGTATTGGTTAGCCCCCACAGCTTCCTCCACATTCTCCTCCCAGGTCCGGTTTCCGGCCACCTGTGGGGGCCACCCCCTGCCTTGCTTGCACAGTCCTCCAGAACTCTATGGTCCTGCTCTTAGAGTCATTCTGCAACAGAGCACCTCCTGTATGAAGACAGGCTGAGAAAGTTGGGGCTGTTCAGCCTGGAGAAGAGAAGGATGCGTGGAGACCTCCGAGAAGCCTTCCAGTATCTGAAGGGGGCCTATAGGGATGGTGGGGAGGGACTCTTCATTAGGGACCGTAGTGACAGGACAAGGGGTAACAGGTTGAAACTTAAACAGGGGAAGTTTAGATTGTCTGGAAGGAGGAAGTTCTTTCCTGTGAGGGTGGGGGGCCCTGGAATGGGTTGCCCAGGGAGGTTGTGAATGCTCCATCCCTGGCAGTGTTCAAGGGCAGGTTGGGCAAAGCATTGGGTGAGATGGTTTAGTGTGAGGTGTCCCTGCTCGTGGCAGGGGGGTTGGAACTGGATGATCTTAAGGCCCTTTCCAACCCAAACTCTTCTATGATTCTATAAAGAATCTGGCTGAGCAGTTGCCCTAGGTTGCAGTAACGAGGGGTGTTACCTTATTTAAGACTACAGAAGAATTACCTTTTGAAATGTTTATATTAAACAAATGCACGGAATTTAATGGCAAGTTTGTGGCAACTCAACATGCTTTCCAAATAAAGCATTCCACAGGGAATATCCGTGGGTAAGCTGATCTAGCTCTCCCTGCTTATTGCAGGTGGGGTGGACTAGATGAGCTTTGAAGGGCCCTTCCAATCCAAACTATTCCATTCTATAATTCCACACCCAGGAATGAAGTGTGGGAGTGGTACCAGAAGTAAGCATCATGTGCTCAGTGCTGTGTTTCTTGTACCTCACCTCCCAGGATCCTGTAAATGATGGCAACAGCTCTGCATTTACCAGAATGAGCCCTAAGTGCATTGACCTCTATTTTGGTCTTATTCTGAGTAACTGTCCGGGTCTTTTACATCTGGCCCTTGGTTTCATATCGACTTGCCTTTTGACATTTGAGGTCGGACATGACTGCTCTCTGACTCCTTCTCCCTCACTACCTTTGGGTCCTGGGACTCCTTCCACTAGAGCAGCTCGTTCCAAGCCCTGTCCAATGTGGCCTTGAAGACTGCCAGGGATGGGGCAGCCACAGCTTCTCTGGGCACCCTGTGCCAGCGCCTCAGCACCCTCACAGGGAAGAGCTTCTGCCTGATATCCAATCTAAATCTAACCCTTTTCAGCTTAAAGCTATTACTCCTTGTCCTGTCCCTACAGGCTCTTGTCAAAAGTCCCTTTCCAGAGAAGGCTCTGTCTTTAAACAGAGAGTTTTTGCAGATAAAGGAGTGAAAGGAAGAAAAAAGAGCTGTAGGTGGGAAATTAAACATGCAGAAACACCTAAACGGCCTCCAAAGATTTATTACTAATGGGATCTGCTCTTATCAGCCAGTCTTGATTTCAGATGCATCTCGCACAAAGCTGTTCTGCTGGGCTGGTTTCCTCGCAGGTGCCAGCAGATACTTCTGCTTTTGCTTTTCAAGAGCAAAACAGCCTCTGGTTAGACCCATCTGGTGGACTGCTGCTGCAGCTTGCCTTGACACAAGGCTTCTCTAACATCATCAGCTACTTTCTCTGCCCTGGCAAATATCCCCCATTGAGGGATGGGTCCTGGCAGTGGATCCTCACTGTGAATTTAGTGTCCTATGGCAATACCTTTGTCATAGGAAAGGCATCAAAGAGGCAGCTGAGCTGAGGTCTGACCTGGCTGCATGCAGGTTTCTGCATTTCCTTGATGGGTTCCTGCCTGCTTCTGTGTGAGGAAGATCTTTGTTCGTCAGTGAAGAATTAGCCCATTGTTGTGGTTCATTGTCTCACCCTGCTCCAGTTAGACCTGCAGACCCATCAGCCCTCCCTGTTCCCTACTCGGAAAGATGGGTGCTGCCCATATACAACACTTTCAAAGCCATGTTGGTGCAGAAGCACACAGAACAAAGGGAATGCTGAGTTTAGCTCACCGCAGTTTGTGACTCACTGCCTCTTGTTCACATACTCCTGGAAAGACGCATTTCAAATGTCCCCACTTGCTTAGTATGGACACAGGAATATCTGTCTAGGAAGTCATAGTGAAAACAAGCATTGAGCTCTGCATCCATAACATTGGAATTTAGGGTTTTCTCATGTATCCTATTGGCAATGGCCACGTGCCACAAAGTGGTGTTTCCATAAGCGCCATCAAGCAGAAAACCAAGCCCCAAAGGAAGTGTCACTGGTCCTTTTGGGTTGTACTCAACTCTCTGAGGTCATCTACTCGGGTTGAATGGGGAGTGTTAAGGGGTAAGGCTGCATCACAAAGGGAAAGAGTAAGCCCAGAGCAGGCATATGGTGCCTTCTGACTTGCTCCATTGCATCCACGAGCTAGCTCTTGGTCTAGCAGGAGGTCTGACTCGGAGAGAGTCGCCTGCACAAAAAGCTTTTGACTTCACTTCTTAAGCACCCCAAATTTGCATCTAGCCCATGGCTCGTTCAGCATGAGCTCGTTTTCACACTGTCGATTCTCTAGTGTTAACAGCTACTTTAGGCTTGAGTAGCCTGCAGAGCATGTCTCTAACTCAGCCGTCCCTGCCAAGGAGTGAGAAAACAATTACCTCTGGTCCTCACCCTCTGTTGGCTCCTCCAACCACATCAACCAACTAAGATCTAAGATCATTATGACATCAAGTGCATCCTTCCCTCCTGTTCCTTGCTACACTGACTGTTTTCCTTTGTGCTCTCAGGACAGCATCTTGCTCTGCAGGAAAGGGGCTGCAAGTGCAGCAGGTTTTCCCAGAGGGTTACGAAACAACCCTGAAATTCCTGCTGGATTGACATGCCAAGGTCATGAGAATGAATGAAGACGGGCTGTTTGAATCCAAGTCACCTCGTGTAATCTTAGAGGCGTAAATCAAATGTTGTCGCTCTGGGCTTCGTGTTTGCACTGCCAGCGCGTTTGGTTTGGACAAAGAGGAAGAAAGCTGCGAGGGATGGCAAAGGCTGCGGATGGAAATGGAACGGCGACTCCAAGGAAAGGGAACACAGGCTTCGTGCGTCTGCCAGTGTGCCCGGGACACGAGGCGATGCGCTGGAGCTGCGGGATGGCAACGGGGCGTCGCCCGGAAACGGACAATGGACTCGGCCAATGGGCATCGAGGAGCGGCGGGCTGTGGCCAATAAATAGCGGGCAGGGGGCAGGGTGGTCTCAGTCACTGCTGCAGGTGCGGAGGGGCAGGAGGAAGGCCGCCGGCTGCCCGCTGTCTCTACTGCCCCCAGGTCAGACTCCCGTTGTGGAACACCGCAGCAGCGATGGCAACGCTCAGCCTATTTCAGCTGCTGGACGCTGCCATCAGCACCTCCAACGGGGGACGCGTGAATATCATGCAGCTGCGAATCCTACTGCGGGCTGTGCTGGAGCTCACGGGCCTTGGGGACCTGCCTGTCCCAGACTGGGGGCAGGCTGCCCAGGGGGTCAGGGCCCAGGCCCGGCATGTGAGGCAGCAGCGCCTGGAGCCAGGCGGGTGGCAGCCCAGGACAGCCCTGCTGCAGGGCACCGCTGGCAGCTCCCGACTTTACACCAGGGCTGCCGGTGTGGGGCAGCTGGAGGAGATGGAAGACGTGGACAGCAGCAGCTCTGAGGTAGGGGCTCTCCCAAGTCCCATGGGCTCCACAGCCCTGGAGCTCTGGCCCCACCATCCTCTCCATCCCTGTCTTCCCCACTCCTGACACATGGGTGGGAGCCGTGTCCACTCCTCAGGCACCTGAGAGGCACCGTCAGCACCTCATGGGCCTCATCTCCACCCCCAGTCTCCTTGGCTCGCCCCAGGGCTAAACCCGGCACTGCGGGGTACTGGAGAGGGGCCTCACCCTGCACGGCACTGAGCTGCTCAGGCACAGGCTTTTCCCGGGTGTCCCAAGGGGCAGGCCTGGAGAACCAGCTCCTGGTCTGCAGGGGCCCTCCCCTGGGGCTCAACCCCCGCCGCCCTCCTCTCCTAGGACATGGCTCTGTCCCAGCCTCTCCCGGAGGGGATCGGTGGCATGAACGAGGCAGTCGGGAAGGGGCTTGGCTTGCTGAGCTGCTGCTGGGGTCCCTGTGCCCATCGTTTCCTCCCTGCGTAACCCTGTGTCCATCACCCTGGGCGCCACCCAGCGAGGGAGGAGTGGGAATGGGGCTCTGAGCCGGAAGTGTGAAAGTGTGTGAGTTCAGCCCGGGGCGGCTGGGGACAGAGCTGGGGACCGTGCGGGGAGCCCTGGCTCTGCCCTTGCTGCTGCACTTCTGTCCACAAACCTGCTCCCCTTTGCCGCCTCTTCCCAGGAGGACTACAGAGCCCGGTCTGCCCTCACCAAGTCCTCCACTTTGGACATGGACACCCTGCACAGGGCAAGCTCAGCACTGCGTCCCAAGGAACCAGGGACAGAGCGTGCAGCCCCTACTGCTCAGAGCACCAGCTCAACCAGCAGGTCTGCAAGTCGCAGTGTTCCGCCCAACATCTCATGGAGATGGGCTGGAGCTGCTGACCGTGAGGACAGGGCTGTATGGAGAAAGCCTTCTCTTGCTGCCACCCCTGCCTGGAGATCAAAGAAAGAAGTTGGAGCTGCTGTCGCCGCGGCCAAGGCTCCACGGAGAAAGTCTTGTCTTGTTTCCAGCAAGACCCGCAGCCCAGGGATGCGTTCCAGAAAAAGGGTTTCCTGGGCAGACCTCCAGGGAGCAGGGACGCAGCCAATAGCCCCTAGCTCCAGTGTGCATCCCAGGGCCATGGGCCAGCTGCAAGAGGCGTGTGGATCGTCAGAATCCTCCGGCTCCAGCAGTTCCTCCACCTCCTCGATGATGGAGGCTGAGTTCAAGACTCTTCACAGCCTCTATGATCTGCTAAAGAAGCAGGCGGCGCAGCTGCAAGCCACCAAGTCGGACCGCGCTGAGCTGGAGATGCTGCGGTCCGAGCTGCTGCACCAGCAGGAGGAAGGTGGGAGCTGTGAGGTCTGGTGGGATGTTTGAGAGCCTGGGTCGGGGGCTCGTTGCCCTCAGAGCCTGGCCTTGAAGGTGAGACCCCCTCACTGACAGTGTGTCCCCTTGGCCCATGTTCTTGCAGGCCAGGAGAGCATCGCCATCAAGCTTGAGGAGCTCCGTGGCCAGGCGTCCTCCCTGCAGGGCCTGGCAAGTGACTTAAAGCAGAAGGTGTGGAAGGTGAGCCGGTGGCAGTCCCCAGGGGGCACGTGGGGATGCTTGGGGGTTTGGGCAGGGAGGGGCAGAAGAAGAGCCCCTGGTCTGGGAAGACACTGGCACCATGCCCTGACTCTGCCCCACCACTGCTCCCAGCTCACGTCCGCGCTTCAGAAGCTGAAGCAGGAGCTGATGGAGATGGTGGCATGGGGGGCTTCGGAAGAGGCTGCTGGGACCTCCCCTGCCCCGCAGCTGGTTGTGCTTCTGTGAAATGTGGGGAGAGCCCCTTGCTCCTCCCCCCAGATAGGGTTGTACGAGTCAGCAGCATGGAGGGAAATTGCAGCTGTGCTGCAGATGTCCTGCTGGCACTGAGAGCCCGTGGTCACTTGCCCATTAAGCCGGGTCTGTTCCCAAGGGACAGGCACCCCCCCCCTTGCATGGCACTACCCTGTCGTCTTCCTCCCTGCATCAGGACCAGGAGGTGCTGAGCCGCTTGAAGGCCCAGGAGCAGGAGCTGCAGCAAGTCCGTCATCAGCTGCGGGAAGAGATGGCCTCCAAGGTGAGGGGTGGCCCAACCCCCCCGAGCCAAACTGGCACCTCTGGGGCTTGGAGGCCTAAGGCTGTATCCCTCTGAGGATTCCTGCTCCTGGCTTTTCTCTGGGCGCCGCAGTGCCCCAAGCTGGGGCCGCTGGCTGAGGGGAGTGTGTGTGCCTGCAGCTGGACCGCAAGGAGCTGGGGCCTTTCCAGCAGCAGCTGGAGGAGCAGTGGAAGAGAAGTCTGGAGCAGGTCACGGAGAAGGCACCGCCGAGAGAGGCTAACAATGCGGCTGGCATTAAGACGTGAGTGTGATGGGGACAGTGGTGGCTTCAGAGACAGCACTCGCCCCATTGCCACTTTGGCCTTGCCAGCACCCCCGGTTCCTATGGTGCTCTGGGTGCCCATGGCAGTAGTTCGCACTGATGGTGGTGGTTTTTGGAGCCAACCTCCAACTGCTCTCCCTCATCCTCCCGCCATTCTTCTGTAACCAGCCAGGGGGTTGGGACCTTGCTTGGGTGCTAGGCTACAAACCGGGCTGAAACCCACGTTTCCCAGCTCACCCACCCCTTTCCTCCCCTGCCCAGGCAGCCTTCCAGTGCCGATTCCCGGCGCCTGTCCTGTGACCGGCAGCTCAACGTGAGGGTGCCTGCCTCGTAAGTAGCACCTGTCCCTGGAGCATCGAGGGGCTGCACGGGTGGCACGGGAGGAGACGGATGCTGAGAGCTCCGCCTGACAGGCACAGGGTTCTGGGAGTCAGTGTGGGGGGGTTGACCCTGCTGAGACCCCTCTAATGCTCTGCCCACGAGTGGGGGGATGGGGACCCTTCCCTGAGGGCAGTGGGCAGGGGGATGCCATAGGGTGAAAGCCCGTGGATTTTGGGGCACTGCCTTGAGGCGGGCTGGATCATTTGTCCCCTGTCACCCACCGGTGGCTCTTGGTTTCCACAGGCCCGTCAAGCCCATCCCACCCGCGCCACGGCTGACCTCCCGCGTCACTGAGAAAATTCCTCGTTCCCTCAAACCAGGGGAAAGCAAGAGGTAGGGGACTTGGGACCCATCCCCTGCCAGGGTGCAGGGTGGCCCTGCCCTGGCGGGAGAGCTCTTCCCTGGGTGGGGATAGAAGGCTCTGTGGGTGCCTGGGCAGGCTGCCCACATACGCCCTGTCCCCCACCCTGGCAGACCACAGTGCTGGGTGCTGAGTCCCCCTATTTCCCATCCTGCAGGGAGCAGGCGGCTCGCTGCTGGAACCCCAGCGTGCCGTGGCAGTGCGGGGACCAGAACACTGCTCCCCAGCCTGTCTCACCCAGCACCCCACGGACTCTCAGGCCGTCCGCTGTGCTCCACAGGAAGGTAGGGATGAAGAAGGAAGGGATCTGGAGGGGGCAAATGAGGCTGGGAGTGTGATGCTGAGTATTTGGGATGGGGGGATTCGTGCCTCAGTTTCCCCAGGAGGGCTGCGTGTGGAGGGTTGCTTGGGAATGATCAATACTGCCCCGTGCTTTAGCCAGACCCCTCTCTCCTTCCCAGCAGGATGGTGACAATGCAACCGAGCTGCTGGGCAACACCAGCCGCCAGCAGGACAAGCAGCAGCCTGTGCTCAAGGGCAAGGAGGGTACAGGCAGGAGGAACCCGACCCAGGGCAGCCTTCCCCAGGCACCGCGGCTCGTCCAGCCCCTCCTGCCCCCTTCCGTCAAACTCAAACCCCAGGAGCCACACACGACTGGGCGTCCCCCGCTGAAGCCCTAGCACCCTGTGGGCCCAGCAGCCAATAAATAATTCCTCATGTTCACCCAAGCACCTGTGTGGGCTGAGTGTGGAACCCTGGCTCGGAAACTCCCCATCACACACAAGGAGGGCTCGGCAGCATCCCTGGCCTGTGGCCACGTGTCACTGCAGGAGCAGCCCCTGGCCACCCCACATACAAGCACCTGTGCCCACCAAGCTGCTGCGCTCCACTGGCACTCTCTGGCCTGGAAAAGCCCTGTTTGGGAGCCTGCGTCCCCAGAGTCTCCTGCATGACCCAGGGAACTACAGAGCAGTCAGTCTCACTTGTGTGCCTGGCAAAATCTTGGAGAAAATTCTCCTGGAAGGCATGCTAAGGCACATGAAAAACACCAAGGGGAAATGTAAGCGGCGAGGAGAAGCAGACAGGCCAACCCAATATGGGTGATAAGCAACTTCTCCTTTATTTGTGACACAGTTCACACATATATAGGAGTGGTATTCAGCCACTCCTTCTTGGCACAACAGTATTGGTTAGCCCCCACACAGCTTCCTCCACATTCTCCTCCCAGGTCCGGTCTCTGGCCACCTGTGGGGGCCACCCCCTGCCTTGCTTACACAGTCCTCCAGAACTCTATGGTCCTGCTCTTAGAGTCATTCTGCAGCAATTCCCCCCTTTTTCTTTGTGCAAGCAAGGCACTATGGGTTATTCTGTTCACCTGTTTTATCACACAACTATAAACATGTCTAATAGCTACGATGATTAACCCAATCAATGATACATAAGTGCAATACTTTTAAACAGTGTTTGACTCAACCTGTAATGCCGCGTGAAGACAACCATCTAGTTATTCTTAGGATATTGCTCATTTACTATTGCTGGGTAAGCTGAGCCAGGGTTCTCAGCTGTGCGTGCATCGAATTAGCATAATCAGAGACTCATACAACACATTCCAACAAACTTTTCACATCCATGTCCCTGTTCCAACAACAAAAGCTTCTGCAGTGTTGCATGTCTTACAGAGTCAACGTTAAAACAAATCATAAATTGCCTTTGATGTAGGATTTGCTTAGCAACTCAGCAACCCAGTCTGCTTAGTTGAGCCAAGGCCCGGCTGAAGCACTTACAGTGATTTGGCATATTATGATTGGATACATGTTTTGAAGACCCTTAGTGACTAACATATAATTGGTTAAACACAGGTGTGAGAACTCAACCTTGAAAGCTTGCCAACAGTCCACAGTTCTCATTAACTTGGTGAATTCCAGCCTCTTATCTTGCTTGCTTAAGCTTCTTCAGGCCTCTCATGGCCTTGCTGTATCTTTCAGGACTATTCAAAGTTTATGTACCAGTTATGCATTCTCCCGTGAGAACACTGTCTCCGCATCTTCCCCCTTTATGTTCTATATATGGTTTGGGTGACCCTACTTGAGCAGGGGATCTGGGCTAGATTATGTCTCCAACATATGCCAACCAGAGACTGCCTGGTCCTGCCCTTTTTTTCTGCTGTATGGCTCTCCGGTAACAGGCTGTATAGCTCTCTGTTCCTTCACATCAAGGTCTGGCATGACGTGTGTCCCCACCGCTCCACGCCTGCTGGGTTGCAGCCAGCAGCGGAGCTAAAGGTTCTTCTTGGTGGCAAACACAGAAGCCAACCCAGTCTTGCCCTTGATTGTGGTGGCAGGCATTTGGTCAGCCTCAGTCCTTGCACCTTGCTGTCAAGGCACACTTTCACCTGCTTTATCCAGTGACAAGTCGCTACTACAGCAAGGCACACACACATTTACATTAGCAGAGTAACTATTACAGGGTGCAGCAGCAGTTGAAGATGCTGATGACAGCGAGGGACCACCCAAAGAAATTTCTTACCAGTGGAATTCTCCCCCCTCTTAATTTGTTCCATCACCTGCTTTATAACACTACCATTGTATTAAAATTTTTCTAGCTTTTGCCTTAGCATTTTCTAGCAGCTACTGCAAATTTCCATACTCTAACAACTCTTTTACAAGTGACCAATCTATACAATACAAGGTGCAGTTTCTTACTAGCAACTAGCTAGTAAATACAGGTGGTTTTATACACAAAATCACAACCTCTAATAATAGCTACTTTACAAGCACACATATTCAGGATGTTACTTTTCAGTTGCCCCCAAGTGATGTTTTGCAGTTATTTGTTCTTTCTCTTCCTCTATCTCATTCTGCTTGGGGTAATCAGGGTCAGCTCCTGTAGCTGAGGCATCAGGTTTTTCCATTCGTCTGTCCAGCTCATGGGAAGGCTTGACAAACTTTGCAGGCATTCACCATGGACCTGTAGGCAGGAGGACACAAATATACCCCCTCCCCCAGGTTATCAGTTCTTCAGAAGTAGACAGGTTAGACAGGTTAAAGTTAAATGTAACATCATTACTCTCTCCCCCCCCCCCTTTTTTTTTCCCCACTACAGTCCCACGTGCAGAACGTGGCACAAGGACCCTGTGGAGACTAACAGCAAACCAGCTCCGAGAAGCATCACTGCAGTGCGAGGTGGCAGGCTCAACCTTAGCGGGCGTCCCCGCAGAGGCTTTGCCTCCCCCACATCGTATGAGGCTTGGGCTTTTATACTGACCAAAATGCACACTCATTCCGACACAGGTAGCCTGCCTGTGCTGGAAGAAGTGGCCAGCAGTATCTACAGAGGTCTCCAAGGGTTGATAGAAACCTGGACATACTTATATTTACCAACTTCTAGTACATGAGTATCACAGAGAAACTGTATGGGCTCCCCCTGTCAATTGCAAGGAAAAAATCATAACGTATACAGCTTGAGTATAAGAGGATTTTAACGCATACGTGGTCACTGTTTGTCAGGCCTCCTTAACTATTTTGAGATCAAGAGCTTCCCACTCTTTAGCCCCCTGCTGTGTAGTAAACACAGGATCTGCAAAGATGCCCATTGCAGAAAATTCCCCAGTGATGTTCGCATCTTTGGTTACCCATTGTTACAGCTGAGCGTCTCCAGGGCCAGTAAGTCTGAGCAGACCGACCCGGGAGATGAAGAGTCAGGGTCTGGAAGCAGAGGATATAGATCTGGCTCGGATTCAGGGGATTCGGGGGCTGATCCTGCGCTGAACTCGGGGTCTCCGCTGCTCGCAGCTGTGTCTTTCTTATCAGATGCCTCTCGTTCGGTATGTGGCCATCTGCAGACCTGGCTCCTCCGTGACTGAGTTAAATTTTTTTTCACTCTAGGGCATAGTGGGTTGGAAAGGCTCGCGGTTCCTTTAAATCTCCCGCTCGCGCATGATCCCTATTTTCTACTGCGGGCTTCACAGTGGCGCCGCAATCGATCCGGCGCCGAGGCACCGCCCTCTTTCTTTCGGATTCCTCGACTTTTATCATACGTATCCCTTCTAATATACTTTCTCTGTCCTTTTCAAAGTCCCTACTTTCGGAACTGGGGTGGTGGGGAAGCAGGGGGTTACACCTCCTCTGCGGCACCTTCTGATGGAGGGGGAGAAAAGGGGGGAAGAAAAGGGGGGGGGGGGGGGGGAACCCTGTGCTCGCGCGAGTTGGGGGAAACGAGTTGTAATCTTCCCCCGGTTTCAACCGACCGGGGACGTCTGTTCCTAGTTTCTCCGTTGCTACCGCGGCAGTTTTCTTTTCTGCCTTGTATCTTTTTATACAGTTCATTACTTCCCTCCGTGGTTTACCGAGTTTCTTTGCCTATTTATAATCATTAAGCACTGAGTCAAATAGTTCATCACCAAACTTTCGCCACTCACTCTCCTCAAATATTGTATAAGGATCTGCAAAAAAACTCCCTTAGCCTTCCCTACAGCCAGTAGACCTGCTAGCTGCTTTAGAGTCTCAGGCTCAATTCCCCGCTTTTATAAAAAGCACTGCAAAACGTTCAGGGCTCAGTTCCCCGCTTTTATAAAAAGCACTGTAATAAGTCCAGGGCTACCTCTCGGTCCATTTTCATGGCCAGCCTTTTCCGGATCGTCTTCTTCTGGGTCGTCCTGTAACCTCGGTCTCCGGATCGGCCTCCCGATGCAGCAGTGTCTGGTTCGCCCCAGCGGCGGATTTCTTTCGGTTGGTCCAAGCACCCGGGTCCATCACGCCACCGCAGCAGCATTGCCCGCGCTTCCCGGCCGCTGCAGCCGGCGCCGCTCACTCGCCGTTCCGGGTCCCCGTCGACCGGGGCCCTGTATCCAGGTCCCCGCTAGTTGGGGCTCTGTATCCCGGGTCCCCGTCGACCGGGGCCCTGTATCCGGGTCCCCGTTAAACCGGGGCCCTGTATTCCGGGTCCCCGCTAGTCGGGGCCCTGTATCCAGGTCCCCGCTAGTCGGGGCCCTGTATCGCGGGTCCCCGCTAGTTGGGGCCCTGTATCCAGGTCCCCGCTAGTCGGGGCCCTGTCTTCCCGGTCCCCGCTAGTCTGGGCCCTGTATTCTGGGTCCCCGCTAGTGGGGAGCCTGTAATCCGGGTCCCCGTCGACCGGGGCCCTGTCATCCGGCTCCCCGCTAGTCGGGGCCCTGTAATCCGGGTCCCCACTGACCGGGACCCTGTATCCCGGGTCCTCGCTAGTCGGGGCCCTGTAAACCGGGTCCACAGCGACCAGGGCCCTGTAGTCCGCGTCCCTGTTCGGGCGCCATTTGTAAGCGGCGAGGAGAAGCAGACAGGCCAACCCCATATGGGTGATAAGCAACTTCTTTATTTGTGACGCAGTTCACACATATATAGGAGTGGTATTCAGCCACTCCTTCTTGGTATAACAGTATTGGTTAGCCCCCACAGCTTCCTCCACATTCTCCTCCCAGGTCCGGTCTCCGGCCACCTGTGGGGGCCACCCCCTGCCTTGCTTGCACAGTCCTCCAGAACTCTATGGTCCTGCTCTTAGAGTCATTCTGCAACAGAGCACCTCCTGTATGAAGACAGGCTGAGAAAGTTGGGGCTGTTCAGCCTGGAGAAGAGAAGGATGCGTGGAGACCTCCGAGAAGCCTTCCAGTATCTGAAGGGGGCCTATAGGGATGGTGGGGAGGGACTCTTCATTAGGGACCGTAGTGACAGGACAAGGGGTAACAGGTTGAAACTTAAACAGGGGAAGTTTAGATTGTCTGGAAGGAGGAAGTTCTTTCCTGTGAGGGTGGGGGGCCCTGGAATGGGTTGCCCAGGGAGGTTGTGAATGCTCCATCCCTGGCAGTGTTCAAGGGCAGGTTGGGCAAAGCATTGGGTGAGATGGTTTAGTGTGAGGTGTCCCTGCTCGTGGCAGGGGGGTTGGAACTGGATGATCTTAAGGCCCTTTCCAACCCAAACTCTTCTATGATTCTATAAAGAATCTGGCTGAGCAGTTGCCCTAGGTTGCAGTAACGAGGGGTGTTACCTTATTTAAGACTACAGAAGAATTACCTTTTGAAATGTTTATATTAAACAAATGCACGGAATTTAATGGCAAGTTTGTGGCAACTCAACATGCTTTCCAAATAAAGCATTCCACAGGGAATATCCGTGGGTAAGCTGATCTAGCTCTCCCTGCTTATTGCAGGTGGGGTGGACTAGATGGGCTTTGAAGGGCCCTTCCAATCCAAACTATTCCATTCTATAATTCCACACCCAGGAATGAAGTGTGGGAGTGGTACCAGAAGTAAGCATCATGTGCTCAGTGCTGTGTTTCTTGTACCTCACCTCCCAGGATCCTGTAAATGATGGCAACAGCTCTGCATTTACCAGAATGAGCCCTAAGTGCATTGACCTCTATTTTGGTCTTATTCTGAGTAACTGTCCGGGTCTTTTACATCTGGCCCTTGGTTTCATATCGACTTGCCTTTTGACATTTGAGGTCGGACATGACTGCTCTCTGACTCCTTCTCCCTCACTACCTTTGGGTCCTGGGACTCCCTCCACTAGAGCAGCTCGCTCCAAGCCCTGTCCAATGTGGCCTTGAAGACTGCCAGGGATGGGGCAGCCACAGCTTCTCTGGGCACCCTGTGCCAGCGCCTCAGCACCCTCACAGGGAAGAGCTTCTGCCTGATATCCAATCTAAATCTAACCCTTTTCAGCTTAAAGCTATTACTCCTTGTCCTGTCCCTACAGGCTCTTGTCAAAAGTCCCTTTCCAGAGAAGGCTCTGTCTTTAAACAGAGAGTTTTTGCAGATAAAGGAGTGAAAGGAAGAAAAAAGAGCTGTAGGTAGGAAATTAAACATGCAGAAACACCTAAACGGCCTCCAAAGATTTATTACTAATGGGATCTGCTCTTATCAGCCAGTCTTGATTTCAGATGCATCTCGCACAAAGCTGTTCTGCTGGGCTGGTTTCCTCGCAGGTGCCAGCAGATACTTCTGCTTTTGCTTTTCAAGAGCAAAACAGCCTCTGGTTAGACCCATCTGGTGGACTGCTGCTGCAGCTTGCCTTGACACAAGGCTTCTCTAACATCATCAGCTACTTTCTCTGCCCTGGCAAATATCCCCCATTGAGGGATGGGTCCTGGCAGTGGATCCTCACTGTGAATTTAGTGTCCTATGGCAATACCTTTGTCATAGGAAAGGCATCAAAGAGGCAGCTGAGCTGAGGTCTGACCTGGCTGCATGCAGGTTTCTGCATTTCCTTGATGGGTTCCTGCCTGCTTCTGTGTGAGGAAGATCTTTGTTCGTCAGTGAAGAATTAGCCCATTGTTGTGGTTCATTGTCTCACCCTGCTCCAGTTAGACCTGCAGACCCATCAGCCCTCCCTGTTCCCTACTCGGAAAGATGGGTGCTGCCCATATACAACACTTTCAAAGCCATGTTGGTGCAGAAGCACACAGAACAAAGGGAATGCTGAGTTTAGCTCACCGCAGTTTGTGACTCACTGCCTCTTGTTCACATACTCCTGGAAAGACGCATTTCAAATGTCCCCACTTGCTTAGTATGGACACAGGAATATCTGTCTAGGAAGTCATAGTGAAAACAAGCATTGAGCTCTGCATCCATAACATTGGAATTTAGGGTTTTCTCATGTATCCTATTGGCAATGGCCACGTGCCACAAAGTGGTGTTTCCATAAGCGCCATCAAGCAGAAAACCAAGCCCCAAAGGAAGTGTCACTGGTCCTTTTGGGTTGTACTCAACTCTCTGAGGTCATCTACTCGGGTTGAATGGGGAGTGTTAAGGGGTAAGGCTGCATCACAAAGGGAAAGAGTAAGCCCAGAGCAGGCATATGGTGCCTTCTGACTTGCTCCATTGCATCCACGAGCTAGCTCTTGGTCTAGCAGGAGGTCTGACTCGGAGAGAGTCGCCTGCACAAAAAGCTTTTGACTTCACTTCTTAAGCACCCCAAATTTGCATCTAGCCCATGGCTCGTTCAGCATGAGCTCGTTTTCACACTGTCGATTCTCTAGTGTTAACAGCTACTTTAGGCTTGAGTAGCCTGCAGAGCATGTCTCTAACTCAGCCGTCCCTGCCAAGGAGTGAGAAAACAATTACCTCTGGTCCTCACCCTCTGTTGGCTCCTCCAACCACATCAACCAACTAAGATCTAAGATCATTATGACATCAAGTGCATCCTTCCCTCCTGTTCCTTGCTACACTGACTGTTTTCCTTTGTGCTCTCAGGACAGCATCTTGCTCTGCAGGAAAGGGGCTGCAAGTGCAGCAGGTTTTCCCAGAGGGTTACGAAACAACCCTGAAATTCCTGCTGGATTGACATGCCAAGGTCATGAGAATGAATGAAGACGGGCTGTTTGAATCCAAGTCACCTCGTGTAATCTTAGAGGCGTAAATCAAATGTTGTCGCTCTGGGCTTCGTGTTTGCACTGCCAGCGCGTTTGGTTTGGACAAAGAGGAAGAAAGCTGCGAGGGATGGCAAAGGCTGCGGATGGAAATGGAACGGCGACTCCAAGGAAAGGGAACACAGGCTTCGTGCGTCTGCCAGTGTGCCCGGGACACGAGGCGATGCGCTGGAGCTGCGGGATGGCAACGGGGCGTCGCCCGGAAACGGACAATGGACTCGGCCAATGGGCATCGAGGAGCAGCGGGCTGTGGCCAATAAATAGCGGGCAGGGGGCAGGGTGGTCTCAGTCACTGCTGCAGGTGCGGAGGGGCAGGAGGAAGGCCGCCGGCTGCCCGCTGTCTCTACTGCCCCCAGGTCAGACTCCCGTTGTGGAACACCGCAGCAGCGATGGCAACGCTCAGCCTATTTCAGCTGCTGGACGCTGCCATCAGCACCTCCAACGGGGGACGCGTGAATATCATGCAGCTGCGAATCCTACTGCGGGCTGTGCTGGAGCTCACGGGCCTTGGGGACCTGCCTGTCCCAGACTGGGGGCAGGCTGCCCAGGGGGTCAGGGCCCAGGCCCGGCATGTGAGGCAGCAGCGCCTGGAGCCAGGCGGGTGGCAGCCCAGGACAGCCCTGCTGCAGGGCACCGCTGGCAACTCCCGACTTTACACCAGGGCTGCCGGTGTGGGGCAGCTGGAGGAGATGGAAGACGTGGACAGCAGCAGCTCTGAGGTAGGGGCTCTCCCAAGTCCCATGGGCTCCACAGCCCTGGAGCTCTGGCCCCACCATCCTCTCCATCCCTGTCTTCCCCACTCCTGACACATGGGTGGGAGCCGTGTCCACTCCTCAGGCACCTGAGAGGCACCGTCAGCACCTCATGGGCCTCATCTCCACCCCCAGTCTCCTTGGCTCGCCCCAGGGCTAAACCCGGCACTGCGGGGTACTGGAGAGGGGCCTCACCCTGCACGGCACTGAGCTGCTCAGGCACAGGCTTTTCCCGGGTGTCCCAAGGGGCAGGGCCGGGGACCCAGCTCCTGGTCTGCAGGGGCCCTCCCCTGGGGCTCAACCCCCGCCGCCCTCCTCTCCTAGGACATGGCTCTGTCCCAGCCTCTCCCGGAGGGGATCGGTGGCATGAACGAGGCAGTCGGGAAGGGGCTTGGCTTGCTGAGCTGCTACTGGGGTCCCTGTGCCCATCGCCCCCTCCCTGCGTAACCCTGTGTCCATCACCCTGGGTGCCACCCAGCGAGGGAGGAGTGGGAAGGGGGCTCTGAGCGGGCAGTGTGAAAGTGTGTGAGTTCAGCCCGGGGCGGCTGGGGACAGAGCTGGGGACCGTGCGGGGAGCCCTGGCTCTGCCCTTGCTGCTGCACTTCTGTCCACAAACCTGCTCCCCTTTGCCGCCTCTTCCCAGGAGGACTACAGAGCCCGGTCTGCCCTCACCAAGTCCTCCACTTTGGACATGGACACCCTGCACAGGGCAAGCTCAGCGCTGCGTCCCAAGGAACCAGGGACAGAGCGTGCAACCCCTACTGCTCAGAGCACCAGCTCAACCAGCAGGTCTGCAAGTCGCAGTGGTCAGCCCAACATCTCATGGAGATGGGCTGGAGCTGCTGATCGTGAGGACAGGGCTGTATGGAGAAAGCCTTCTCTTGCTGCCACCCCTGCCTGGAGATCAAAGAAAGAAGTTGGAGCTGCTGTCGCCGCGCCCAAGGCTCCACGGAGAAAGTCTTGTCTTGTTTCCAGCAAGACCCGCAGCCCAGGGATGCGTTCCAGAAAAAGGGTTTCCTGGGCAGACCTCCAGGGAGCAGGGACGCAGCCAATAGCCCCTAGCTCCAGTGTGCATCCCAGGGCCATGGGCCAGCTGCAAGAGGCGTGCGGATCGTCAGAATCCTCCGGCTCCAGCAGTTCCTCCACCTCGATGATGGAGGCTGAGTTCGAGACTCTTCACAGCCTCTATGATCAGCTAAAGAAGCAGGCGGCGCAGCTGCAAGCCACCAAGTCGGACCGCGCTGAGCTGGAGATGCTGCGGTCCGAGCTGCTGCACCAGCAGGAGGAAGGTGGGAGCTGTGAGGTCTGGTGGGATGTTTGAGAGCCTGGGTCGGGGGCTCGTTGCCCTCAGAGCCTGGCCTTGAAGGTGAGACCCCCTCACTGACAGTGTGTCCCCTTGGCCCATGTTCTTGCAGGCCAGGAGAGCATCGCCATCAAGCTTGAGGAGCTCCGTGGCCAGGCGT
Source organism: Pezoporus flaviventris (assembly GCF_033815535.1). Lineage (NCBI taxonomy): Eukaryota > Metazoa > Chordata > Aves > Psittaciformes > Psittacidae > Pezoporus > Pezoporus flaviventris. The sequence goes on along the minus strand of NW_026892597.1, from coordinate 3,959,397 downwards.
CCTCCCTGCAGGGCCTGGCAAGTGACTTAAAGCAGAAGGTGTGGAAGGTGAGCCGGTGGCAGTCCCCAGGGGGCACGTGGGGATGCTTGGGGGTTTGGGCAGGGAGGGGCAGAAGAAGAGCCCCTGGTCTGGGAAGACACTGGCACCATGCCCTGACTCTGCCCCACCACTGCTCCCAGCTCACGTCCGCGCTTCAGAAGCTGAAGCAGGAGCTGATGGAGATGGTGGCATGGGGGGCTTCGGAAGAGGCTGCTGGGACCTCTCCTGCCCCGCAGCTGGTTGTGCTTCTGTGAAATGTGGGGAGAGCCCCTTGCTCCTCCCCCCAGATAGGGTTGTACGAGTCAGCAGAATGGAGGGAAATTGCAGCTGTGCTGCAGATGTCCTGCTGGCACTGAGAGCCCGTGGTCACTTGCCCATTAAGCCGGGTCTGTTCCCAAGGGACAGGCACCTCCCCCTTGCATGGCACTACCCTGTCGTCTTCCTCCCTGCATCAGGACCAGGAGGTGCTGAGCCGCTTGAAGGCCCAGGAGCAGGAGCTGCAGCAAGTCCGTCATCAGCTGCGGGAAGAGATGGCCTCCAAGGTGAGGGGTGGCCCAACCCCCCCGTGCCAAACTGGCACCTCTGGGGCTTGGTGGCCCAAGGCTGTATCCCTCTGAGGATTCCTGCTCCTGGCTTTTCTCTGGGCGCCGCAGTGCCCCAAGCTGGGGCTGCTGGCTGAGGGGAGTGTGTGTGCCTGCAGCTGGACCGCAAGGAGCTGGGGCCTTTCCAGCAGCAGCTGGAGGAGCAGTGGAAGAGAAGTCTGGAGCAGGTCACAGAGAAGGCACTGCCGAGAGAGGCTAACAATGCGGCTGGCATTAAGACGTGAGTGTGATGGGGACAGTGGTGGCTTCAGAGACAGCACTCGCCCCGTTGCCACTTTGGCCGTGCCAGCACCCCCAGTTCCTATGGTGCTCTGAGTGCCCATGGCAGTAGTTCGCACTGATGGTGGTGGTTTTTGGAGCCAACCTCCAACTGCTCTCCCTCATCCTCCCGCCATTCTTCTGTAAGCAGCCAGGGGGTTGGGACCTTGCTTGGTTGCTAGGCTACAAACCGGGCTGAAACCCACGTTTCCCAGCTCACCCAGCCCTTTCCTCCCCTGCCCAGGCAGCCTTCCAATGCCGATTCCCGGCGCCTGTCCTGTGACCGGCAGCTCAACGTGAGGGTGCCTGCCTCGTAAGTAGCACCTGTCCCTGGAGCATCGAGGGGCTGCACGGGTGGCACGGGAGGAGACGGATGCTGAGAGCTCCGCCTGACAGGCACAGGGTTCTGGGAGTCAGTGTGGGGGGGTTGACCCTGCTGAGACCCCTCTAATGCTCTGCCCACGAGTGGGGGGATGGGGACCCTTCCCTGAGGGCAGTGGGCAGGGGGATGCCATAGGGTGAAAGCCCATGGATTTTGGGGCACTGCCTTGAGGCGGGCTGGATCATTTGTCCCCTGTCACCCACCGGTGGCTCTTGGTTTCCACAGGCCCGTCATGCCCATCCCACCCGCGCCACGGCTGACCTCCCGCGTCACTGAGAAAATTCCTCGTTCCCTCAAACCAGGGGAAAGCAAGAGGTAGGGGACTTGGGACCCATCCCCTGCCAGGGTGCAGGGTGGCCCTGCCCTGGCGGGAGAGCTCTTCCCTGGGTGGGGATAGAAGGCTCTGTGGGTGCCAGGGCAGGCTGCCCACATACGCCCTGTCCCCCACCCTGGCAGACCACAGTGCTGGGTGCTGAGTCCCCCTATTTCCCATCCTGCAGGGAGCAGGCGGCTCGCTGCTGGAACCCCAGCGTGCCGCGGCAGTGCGGGGACCAGAACACTGCTCCCCAGCCTGTCTTACCCAGCACCCCACGGACTCTCAGGCCGTCCGCTGTGCTCCACAGGAAGGTAGGGATGAAGAAGGAAGGGATCTGGAGGGGGCAAATGAGGCTGGGAGTGTGATGCTGAGTATTTGGGATGGGGGGGGATTCGTGCCTCAGTTTCCCCAGGAGGGCTGCGTGTGGAGGGTTGCTTGGGAATGATCAATACTGCCCCGTGCTTTAGCCAGACCCCTCTCTCCTTCCCAGCAGGATGGTGACAATGCAACCGAGCTTCTGGGCAACACCAGCCGCCGGCAGGACAAGCAGCAGCCTGTGCTCAAGGGCAAGGAGGGTACAGGCAGGAGGAACCCGACCCAGGGCAGCCTTCCCCAGGCACCGCGGCTCGTCCAGCCCCTCCTGCCCCCTTCCGTCAAACTCAAACCCCAGGAGCCACGCACGACTGGGCGTCCCCCGCTGAAGCCCTAGCACCCTGTGGGCCCAGCAGCCAATAAATAATTCTTCATGTTCACCCAAGCACCTGTGTGGGCTGAGTGTGGAACCCTGGCTCGGAAACTCCCCATCACACACAAGGAGGGCTCGGCAGCATCCCTGGCCTGTGGCCACGTGTCACTGCAGGAGCAGCCCCTGGCCACCCCACATACAAGCACCTGTGCCCACCAAGCTGCTGCGCTCCACTGGCACTCTCTGGCCTGGAACTCTATGGTCCTGCTCTTAGAGTCATTCTGCAGCAATTCCCCCCTTTTTCTTTGTGCAAGCAAGGCATTATGGGTTATTCTGTTCACCTGTTTTATCACACAACTATAAACATGTCTAATAGCTATTATGATTAACCCAATCAATGATACATAAGTGCAATACTTTTAAACAGTGTTTGACTCAACCTGTAATGCCCCGTGAAGACAACCATCTAGTTATTCTTAGGATATTGCTCATTTACTATTGCTGGGTAAGCTGAGCCAGGGTTCTCAGCTGTGCGTGCATCGAATTAGCATAATCAGAGACTCATACAACACATTCCAACAAACTTTTCACATCCATGTCCCTGTTCCAACAACAAAAGGTTCTGCAGTGTTGCATGTCTTACAGAGTCAACATTAAAACAAATCATAAATTGCCTTCGATGTAGGATTTGCTTAGCAACTCAGCAACCCAGTCTGCTTAGTTGAGCCAAGGCCCGGCTGAAGCACTTACAGTGATTTGGCATATTATGATTGGATACATGTTTTGAAGACCCTTAGTGACTAACATATAATTGGTTAAACACAGGTGTGAGAACTCAACCTTGAAAGCTTGCCAACAGTCCACAGTTCTCATTAACTTGGTGAATTCCAGCCTCTTATCTTGCTTGCTTAAGCTTCTTCAGGCCTCTCATGGCCTTGCTGTATCTTTCAGGACTATTCAAAGTTTATGTACCAGTTATGCATTCTCCCGTGAGAACACTGTCTCCGCATCTTCCCCCTTTATGTTCTATATATGGTTTGGGTGACCCTACTTGAGCAGGGGATCTGGGCTAGATTATGTCTCCAACATATGCCAACCAGAGACTGCCTGGTCCTGCCCTTTTTTTCTGCTGTATGGCTCTCCGGTAACAGGCTGTATAGCTCTCTGTTCCTTCACATCAAGGTCTGGCATGACGTGTGTCCCCACCGCTCCACGCCTGCTGGGTTGCAGCCAGCAGCGGAGCTAAAGGTTCTTCTTGGTGGCAAACACAGAAGCCAACCCAGTCTTGCCCTTGATTGTGGTAGCAGGCATTTGGTCAGCCTCAGTCCTTGCACCTTGCTGTCAAGGCACAGTTTCACCTGCTTTATCCAGTGACAAGTCGCTACTACAGCAAGGCACACACACATTTACATTAGCAGAGTAACTATTACAGGGTGCAGCAGCAGTTGAAGATGCTGATGACAGCGAGGGACCACCCAAAGAAATTTCTTACCAGTGGAATTCTCCCCCCTCTTAATTTGTTCCATCACCTGCTTTATAACACTACCATTGTATTAAAATTTTTCTAGCTTTTGCCTTAGCATTTTCTAGCAGCTACTGCAAATTTCCATACTCTAACAACTCTTTTACAAGTGACCAATCTATACAATACAAGGTGCAGTTTCTTACTAGCAACTAGCTAGTAAATACAGGTGGTTTTATACACAAAATCACAACCTCTAATAATAGCTACTTTACAAGCACACATATTCAGGATGTTACTTTTCAGTTGCCCCCAAGTGATGTTTTGCAGTTATTTGTTCTTTCTCTTCCTCTATCTCATTCTGCTTGGGGTAATCAGGGTCAGCTCCTGTAGCTGAGGCATCAGGTTTTTCCATTCGTCTGTCCAGCTCATGGGAAGGCTTGACAAACTTTGCAGGCATTCACCATGGACCTGTAGGCAGGAGGACACAAATATACCCCCTCCCCCAGGTTATCAGTTCTTCAGAAGTAGACAGGTTAGACAGGTTAAAGTTAAATGTAACATCATTACTCTCTCCCCCCCCCCCCTTTTTTTTTCCCCACTACAGTCCCACGTGCAGAACGTGGCACAAGGACCCTGTGGAGACTAACAGCAAACCAGCTCCGAGAAGCATCACTGCAGTGCGAGGTGGCAGGCTCAACCTTAGCGGGCGTCCCCGCAGAGGCTTTGCCTCCCCCACATCGTATGAGGCTTGGGCTTTTATACTGACCAAAATGCACACTCATTCCGACACAGGTAGCCTGCCTGTGCTGGAAGAAGTGGCCAGCAGTATCTACAGAGGTCTCCAAGGGTTGATAGAAACCTGGACATACTTATATTTACCAACTTCTAGTACATGAGTATCACAGAGAAACTGTATGGGCTCCCCCTGTCAATTGCAAGGAAAAAATCATAACGTATACAGCTTGAGTATAAGAGGATTTTAACGCATACGTGGTCACTGTTTGTCAGGCCTCCTTAACTATTTTGAGATCAAGAGCTTCCCACTCTTTAGCCCCCTGCTGTGTAGTAAACACAGGATCTGCAAAGATGCCCATTGCAGAAAATTCCCCAGTGATGTTCGCATCTTTGGTTACCCATTGTTACAGCTGAGCGTCTCCAGGGCCAGTAAGTCTGAGCAGACCGACCCGGGAGATGAAGAGTCAGGGTCTGGAAGCAGAGGATATAGATCTGGCTCGGATTCAGGGGATTCGGGGGCTGATCCTGCGCTGAACTCGGGGTCTCCGCTGCTCGCAGCTGTGTCTTTCTTATCAGATGCCTCTCGTTCGGTATGTGGCCATCTGCAGACCTGGCTCCTCCGTGACTGAGTTAAATTTTTTTTCACTCTAGGGCATAGTGGGTTGGAAAGGCTCGCGGTTCCTTTAAATCTCCCGCTCGCGCATGATCCCTATTTTCTACTGCGGGCTTCACAGTGGCGCCGCAATCGATCCGGCGCCGAGGCACCGCCCTCTTTCTTTCGGATTCCTCGACTTTTATCATACGTATCCCTTCTAATATACTTTCTCTGTCCTTTTCAAAGTCCCTACTTTCGGAACTGGGGTGGTGGGGAAGCAGGGGGTTACACCTCCTCTGCGGCACCTTCTGATGGAGGGGGAGAAAAGGGGGGAAGAAAAGGGGGGGGGGGGGGGGAACCCTGTGCTCGCGCGAGTTGGGGGAAACGAGTTGTAATCTTCCCCCGGTTTCAACCGACCGGGGACGTCTGTTCCTAGTTTCTCCGTTGCTACCGCGGCAGTTTTCTTTTCTGCCTTGTATCTTTTTATACAGTTCATTACTTCCCTCCGTGGTTTACCGAGTTTCTTTGCCTATTTATAATCATTAAGCACTGAGTCAAATAGTTCATCACCAAACTTTCGCCACTCACTCTCCTCAAATATTGTATAAGGATCTGCAAAAAAACTCCCTTAGCCTTCCCTACAGCCAGTAGACCTGCTAGCTGCTTTAGAGTCTCAGGCTCAATTCCCCGCTTTTATAAAAAGCACTGCAAAACGTTCAGGGCTCAGTTCCCCGCTTTTATAAAAAGCACTGTAATAAGTCCAGGGCTACCTCTCGGTCCATTTTCATGGCCAGCCTTTTCCGGATCGTCTTCTTCTGGGTCGTCCTGTAACCTCGGTCTCCGGATCGGCCTCCCGATGCAGCAGTGTCTGGTTCGCCCCAGCGGCGGATTTCTTTCGGTTGGTCCAAGCACCCGGGTCCATCACGCCACCGCAGCAGCATTGCCCGCGCTTCCCGGCCGCTGCAGCCGGCGCCGCTCACTCGCCGTTCCGGGTCCCCGTCGACCGGGGCCCTGTATCCAGGTCCCCGCTAGTTGGGGCTCTGTATCCCGGGTCCCCGTCGACCGGGGCCCTGTATCCGGGTCCCCGTTAAACCGGGGCCCTGTATTCCGGGTCCCCGCTAGTCGGGGCCCTGTATCCAGGTCCCCGCTAGTCGGGGCCCTGTATCGCGGGTCCCCGCTAGTCGGGGCCCTGTATCCAGGTCCCCGCTAGTCGGGGCCCTGTCTTCCCGGTCCCCGCTAGTCGGGGCCCTGTCTTCCCGGTCCCCGCTAGTCTGGGCCCTGTATTCTGGGTCCCCGCTAGTGGGGAGCCTGTAATCCGGGTCCCCGTCGACCGGGGCCCTGTCATCCGGCTCCCCGCTAGTCGGGGCCCTGTAATCCGGGTCCCCACTGACCGGGACCCTGTATCCCGGGTCCTCGCTAGTCGGGGCCCTGTAAACCAGGTCCACAGCGACCAGGGCCCTGTAGTCCGCGTCCCTGTTCGGGCGCCATTTGTAATCGGCGAGGAGAAGCAGACAGGCCAACCCCATATGGGTGATAAGCAACTTCTTTATTTGTGACGCAGTTCACACATATATAGGAGTGGTATTCAGCCACTCCTTCTTGGTATAACAGTATTGGTTAGCCCCCACAGCTTCCTCCACATTCTCCTCCCAGGTCCGGTCTCCGGCCACCTGTGGGGGCCACCCCCTGCCTTGCTTGCACAGTCCTCCAGAACTCTATGGTCCTGCTCTTAGAGTCATTCTGCAACAGAGCACCTCCTGTATGAAGACAGGCTGAGAAAGTTGGGGCTGTTCAGCCTGGAGAAGAGAAGGATGCGTGGAGACCTCCGAGAAGCCTTCCAGTATCTGAAGGGGGCCTATAGGGATGGTGGGGAGGGACTCTTCATTAGGGACCGTAGTGACAGGACAAGGGGTAACAGGTTGAAACTTAAACAGGGGAAGTTTAGATTGTCTGGAAGGAGGAAGTTCTTTCCTGTGAGGGTGGGGGGCCCTGGAATGGGTTGCCCAGGGAGGTTGTGAATGCTCCATCCCTGGCAGTGTTCAAGGGCAGGTTGGGCAAAGCATTGGGTGAGATGGTTTAGTGTGAGGTGTCCCTGCTCGTGGCAGGGGGGTTGGAACTGGATGATCTTAAGGCCCTTTCCAACCCAAACTCTTCTATGATTCTATAAAGAATCTGGCTGAGCAGTTGCCCTAGGTTGCAGTAACGAGGGGTGTTACCTTATTTAAGACTACAGAAGAATTACCTTTTGAAATGTTTATATTAAACAAATGCACGGAATTTAATGGCAAGTTTGTGGCAACTCAACATGCTTTCCAAATAAAGCATTCCACAGGGAATATCCGTGGGTAAGCTGATCTAGCTCTCCCTGCTTATTGCAGGTGGGGTGGACTAGATGGGCTTTGAAGGGCCCTTCCAATCCAAACTATTCCATTCTATAATTCCACACCCAGGAATGAAGTGTGGGAGTGGTACCAGAAGTAAGCATCATGTGCTCAGTGCTGTGTTTCTTGTACCTCACCTCCCAGGATCCTGTAAATGATGGCAACAGCTCTGCATTTACCAGAATGAGCCCTAAGTGCATTGACCTCTATTTTGGTCTTATTCTGAGTAACTGTCCGGGTCTTTTACATCTGGCCCTTGGTTTCATATCGACTTGCCTTTTGACATTTGAGGTCGGACATGACTGCTCTCTGACTCCTTCTCCCTCACTACCTTTGGGTCCTGGGACTCCTTCCACTAGAGCAGCTCGCTCCAAGCCCTGTCCAATGTGGCCTTGAAGACTGCCAGGGATGGGGCAGCCACAGCTTCTCTGGGCACCCTGTGCCAGCGCCTCAGCACCCTCACAGGGAAGAGCTTCTGCCTGATATCCAATCTAAATCTAACCCTTTTCAGCTTAAAGCTATTACTCCTTGTCCTGTCCCTACAGGCTCTTGTCAAAAGTCCCTTTCCAGAGAAGGCTCTGTCTTTAAACAGAGAGTTTTTGCAGATAAAGGAGTGAAAGGAAGAAAAAAGAGCTGTAGGTAGGAAATTAAACATGCAGAAACACCTAAACGGCCTCCAAAGATTTATTACTAATGGGATCTGCTCTTATCAGCCAGTCTTGATTTCAGATGCATCTCGCACAAAGCTGTTCTGCTGGGCTGGTTTCCTCGCAGGTGCCAGCAGATACTTCTGCTTTTGCTTTTCAAGAGCAAAACAGCCTCTGGTTAGACCCATCTGGTGGACTGCTGCTGCAGCTTGCCTTGACACAAGGCTTCTCTAACATCATCAGCTACTTTCTCTGCCCTGGCAAATATCCCCCATTGAGGGATGGGTCCTGGCAGTGGATCCTCACTGTGAATTTAGTGTCCTATGGCAATACCTTTGTCATAGGAAAGGCATCAAAGAGGCAGCTGAGCTGAGGTCTGACCTGGCTGCATGCAGGTTTCTGCATTTCCTTGATGGGTTCCTGCCTGCTTCTGTGTGAGGAAGATCTTTGTTCGTCAGTGAAGAATTAGCCCATTGTTGTGGTTCATTGTCTCACCCTGCTCCAGTTAGACCTGCAGACCCATCAGCCCTCCCTGTTCCCTACTCGGAAAGATGGGTGCTGCCCATATACAACACTTTCAAAGCCATGTTGGTGCAGAAGCACACAGAACAAAGGGAATGCTGAGTTTAGCTCACCGCAGTTTGTGACTCACTGCCTCTTGTTCACATACTCCTGGAAAGACGCATTTCAAATGTCCCCACTTGCTTAGTATGGACACAGGAATATCTGTCTAGGAAGTCATAGTGAAAACAAGCATTGAGCTCTGCATCCATAACATTGGAATTTAGGGTTTTCTCATGTATCCTATTGGCAATGGCCACGTGCCACAAAGTGGTGTTTCCATAAGCGCCATCAAGCAGAAAACCAAGCCCCAAAGGAAGTGTCACTGGTCCTTTTGGGTTGTACTCAACTCTCTGAGGTCATCTACTCGGGTTGAATGGGGAGTGTTAAGGGGTAAGGCTGCATCACAAAGGGAAAGAGTAAGCCCAGAGCAGGCATATGGTGCCTTCTGACTTGCTCCATTGCATCCACGAGCTAGCTCTTGGTCTAGCAGGAGGTCTGACTCGGAGAGAGTCGCCTGCACAAAAAGCTTTTGACTTCACTTCTTAAGCACCCCAAATTTGCATCTAGCCCATGGCTCGTTCAGCATGAGCTCGTTTTCACACTGTCGATTCTCTAGTGTTAACAGCTACTTTAGGCTTGAGTAGCCTGCAGAGCATGTCTCTAACTCAGCCGTCCCTGCCAAGGAGTGAGAAAACAATTACCTCTGGTCCTCACCCTCTGTTGGCTCCTCCAACCACATCAACCAACTAAGATCTAAGATCATTATGACATCAAGTGCATCCTTCCCTCCTGTTCCTTGCTACACTGACTGTTTTCCTTTGTGCTCTCAGGACAGCATCTTGCTCTGCAGGAAAGGGGCTGCAAGTGCAGCAGGTTTTCCCAGAGGGTTACGAAACAACCCTGAAATTCCTGCTGGATTGACATGCCAAGGTCATGAGAATGAATGAAGACGGGCTGTTTGAATCCAAGTCACCTCGTGTAATCTTAGAGGCGTAAATCAAATGTTGTCGCTCTGGGCTTCGTGTTTGCACTGCCAGCGCGTTTGGTTTGGACAAAGAGGAAGAAAGCTGCGAGGGATGGCAAAGGCTGCGGATGGAAATGGAACGGCGACTCCAAGGAAAGGGAACACAGGCTTCGTGCGTCTGCCAGTGTGCCCGGGACACGAGGCGATGCGCTGGAGCTGCGGGATGGCAACGGGGCGTCGCCCGGAAACGGACAATGGACTCGGCCAATGGGCATCGAGGAGCAGCGGGCTGTGGCCAATAAATAGCGGGCAGGGGGCAGGGTGGTCTCAGTCACTGCTGCAGGTGCGGAGGGGCAGGAGGAAGGCCGCCGGCTGCCCGCTGTCTCTACTGCCCCCAGGTCAGACTCCCGTTGTGGAACACCGCAGCAGCGATGGCAACGCTCAGCCTATTTCAGCTGCTGGACGCTGCCATCAGCACCTCCAACGGGGGACGCGTGAATATCATGCAGCTGCGAATCCTACTGCGGGCTGTGCTGGAGCTCACGGGCCTTGGGGACCTGCCTGTCCCAGACTGGGGGCAGGCTGCCCAGGGGGTCAGGGCCCAGGCCCGGCATGTGAGGCAGCAGCGCCTGGAGCCAGGCGGGTGGCAGCCCAGGACAGCCCTGCTGCAGGGCACCGCTGGCAACTCCCGACTTTACACCAGGGCTGCCGGTGTGGGGCAGCTGGAGGAGATGGAAGACGTGGACAGCAGCAGCTCTGAGGTAGGGGCTCTCCCAAGTCCCATGGGCTCCACAGCCCTGGAGCTCTGGCCCCACCATCCTCTCCATCCCTGTCTTCCCCACTCCTGACACATGGGTGGGAGCCGTGTCCACTCCTCAGGCACCTGAGAGGCACCGTCAGCACCTCATGGGCCTCATCTCCACCCCCAGTCTCCTTGGCTCGCCCCAGGGCTAAACCCGGCACTGCGGGGTACTGGAGAGGGGCCTCACCCTGCACGGCACTGAGCTGCTCAGGCACAGGCTTTTCCCGGGTGTCCCAAGGGGCAGGGCCGGGGACCCAGCTCCTGGTCTGCAGGGGCCCTCCCCTGGGGCTCAACCCCCGCCGCCCTCCTCTCCTAGGACATGGCTCTGTCCCAGCCTCTCCCGGAGGGGATCGGTGGCATGAACGAGGCAGTCGGGAAGGGGCTTGGCTTGCTGAGCTGCTACTGGGGTCCCTGTGCCCATCGCCCCCTCCCTGCGTAACCCTGTGTCCATCACCCTGGGTGCCACCCAGCGAGGGAGGAGTGGGAAGGGGGCTCTGAGCGGGCAGTGTGAAAGTGTGTGAGTTCAGCCCGGGGCGGCTGGGGACAGAGCTGGGGACCGTGCGGGGAGCCCTGGCTCTGCCCTTGCTGCTGCACTTCTGTCCACAAACCTGCTCCCCTTTGCCGCCTCTTCCCAGGAGGACTACAGAGCCCGGTCTGCCCTCACCAAGTCCTCCACTTTGGACATGGACACCCTGCACAGGGCAAGCTCAGCGCTGCGTCCCAAGGAACCAGGGACAGAGCGTGCAACCCCTACTGCTCAGAGCACCAGCTCAACCAGCAGGTCTGCAAGTCGCAGTGGTCAGCCCAACATCTCATGGAGATGGGCTGGAGCTGCTGATCGTGAGGACAGGGCTGTATGGAGAAAGCCTTCTCTTGCTGCCACCCCTGCCTGGAGATCAAAGAAAGAAGTTGGAGCTGCTGTCGCCGCGCCCAAGGCTCCACGGAGAAAGTCTTGTCTTGTTTCCAGCAAGACCCGCAGCCCAGGGATGCGTTCCAGAAAAAGGGTTTCCTGGGCAGACCTCCAGGGAGCAGGGACGCAGCCAATAGCCCCTAGCTCCAGTGTGCATCCCAGGGCCATGGGCCAGCTGCAAGAGGCGTGCGGATCGTCAGAATCCTCCGGCTCCAGCAGTTCCTCCACCTCGATGATGGAGGCTGAGTTCGAGGCTCTTCACAGCCTCTATGATCAGCTAAAGAAGCAGGCGGCGCAGCTGCAAGCCACCAAGTCGGACCGCGCTGAGCTGGAGATGCTGCGGTCCGAGCTGCTGCACCAGCAGGAGGAAGGTGGGAGCTGTGAGGTCTGGTGGGATGTTTGAGAGCCTGGGTCGGGGGCTCGTTGACCTCAGAGCCTGGCCTTGAAGGTGAGACCCCCTCACTGACAGTGTGTCCCCTTGGCCCATGTTCTTGCAGGCCAGGAGAGCATCGCCATCAAGCTTGAGGAGCTCCGTGGCCAGGCGTCCTCCCTGCAGGGCCTGGCAAGTGACTTAAAGCAGAAGGTGTGGAAGGTGAGCCGGTGGCAGTCCCCAGGGGGCACGTGGGGATGCTTGGGGGTTTGGGCAGGGAGGGGCAGAAGAAGAGCCCCTGGTCTGGGAAGACACTGGCACCATGCCCTGACTCTGCCCCACCACTGCTCCCAGCTCACGTCCGCGCTTCAGAAGCTGAAGCAGGAGCTGATGGAGATGGTGGCATGGGGGGCTTCGGAAGAGGCTGCTGGGACCTCTCCTGCCCCGCAGCTGGTTGTGCTTCTGTGAAATGTGGGGAGAGCCCCTTGCTCCTCCCCCCAGATAGGGTTGTACGAGTCAGCAGAATGGAGGGAAATTGCAGCTGTGCTGCAGATGTCCTGCTGGCACTGAGAGCCCGTGGTCACTTGCCCATTAAGCCGGGTCTGTTCCCAAGGGACAGGCACCTCCCCCTTGCATGGCACTACCCTGTCGTCTTCCTCCCTGCATCAGGACCAGGAGGTGCTGAGCCGCTTGAAGGCCCAGGAGCAGGAGCTGCAGCAAGTCCGTCATCAGCTGCGGGAAGAGATGGCCTCCAAGGTGAGGGGTGGCCCATCCCACCCGCGCCACGGCTGACCTCCCGCGTCACTGAGAAAATTCCTCGTTCCCTCAAACCAGGGGAAAGCAAGAGGTAGGGGACTTGGGACCCATCCCCTGCCAGGGTGCAGGGTGGCCCTGCCCTGGCGGGAGAGCTCTTCCCTGGGTGGGGATAGAAGGCTCTGTGGGTGCCAGGGCAGGCTGCCCACATACGCCCTGTCCCCCACCCTGGCAGACCACAGTGCTGGGTGCTGAGTCCCCCTATTTCCCATCCTGCAGGGAGCAGGCGGCTCGCTGCTGGAACCCCAGCGTGCCGCGGCAGTGCGGGGACCAGAACACTGCTCCCCAGCCTGTCTTACCCAGCACCCCACGGACTCTCAGGCCGTCCGCTGTGCTCCACAGGAAGGTAGGGATGAAGAAGGAAGGGATCTGGAGGGGGCAAATGAGGCTGGGAGTGTGATGCTGAGTATTTGGGATGGGGGGGGATTCGTGCCTCAGTTTCCCCAGGAGGGCTGCGTGTGGAGGGTTGCTTGGGAATGATCAATACTGCCCCGTGCTTTAGCCAGACCCCTCTCTCCTTCCCAGCAGGATGGTGACAATGCAACCGAGCTTCTGGGCAACACCAGCCGCCGGCAGGACAAGCAGCAGCCTGTGCTCAAGGGCAAGGAGGGTACAGGCAGGAGGAACCCGACCCAGGGCAGCCTTCCCCAGGCACCGCGGCTCGTCCAGCCCCTCCTGCCCCCTTCCGTCAAACTCAAACCCCAGGAGCCACGCACGACTGGGCGTCCCCCGCTGAAGCCCTAGCACCCTGTGGGCCCAGCAGCCAATAAATAATTCTTCATGTTCACCCAAGCACCTGTGTGGGCTGAGTGTGGAACCCTGGCTCGGAAACTCCCCATCACACACAAGGAGGGCTCGGCAGCATCCCTGGCCTGTGGCCACGTGTCACTGCAGGAGCAGCCCCTGGCCACCCCACATACAAGCACCTGTGCCCACCAAGCTGCTGCGCTCCACTGGCACTCTCTGGCCTGGAACTCTATGGTCCTGCTCTTAGAGTCATTCTGCAGCAATTCCCCCCTTTTTCTTTGTGCAAGCAAGGCATTATGGGTTATTCTGTTCACCTGTTTTATCACACAACTATAAACATGTCTAATAGCTATTATGATTAACCCAATCAATGATACATAAGTGCAATACTTTTAAACAGTGTTTGACTCAACCTGTAATGCCCCGTGAAGACAACCATCTAGTTATTCTTAGGATATTGCTCATTTACTATTGCTGGGTAAGCTGAGCCAGGGTTCTCAGCTGTGCGTGCATCGAATTAGCATAATCAGAGACTCATACAACACATTCCAACAAACTTTTCACATCCATGTCCCTGTTCCAACAACAAAAGGTTCTGCAGTGTTGCATGTCTTACAGAGTCAACATTAAAACAAATCATAAATTGCCTTCGATGTAGGATTTGCTTAGCAACTCAGCAACCCAGTCTGCTTAGTTGAGCCAAGGCCCGGCTGAAGCACTTACAGTGATTTGGCATATTATGATTGGATACATGTTTTGAAGACCCTTAGTGACTAACATATAATTGGTTAAACACAGGTGTGAGAACTCAACCTTGAAAGCTTGCCAACAGTCCACAGTTCTCATTAACTTGGTGAATTCCAGCCTCTTATCTTGCTTGCTTAAGCTTCTTCAGGCCTCTCATGGCCTTGCTGTATCTTTCAGGACTATTCAAAGTTTATGTACCAGTTATGCATTCTCCCGTGAGAACACTGTCTCCGCATCTTCCCCCTTTATGTTCTATATATGGTTTGGGTGACCCTACTTGAGCAGGGGATCTGGGCTAGATTATGTCTCCAACATATGCCAACCAGAGACTGCCTGGTCCTGCCCTTTTTTTCTGCTGTATGGCTCTCCGGTAACAGGCTGTATAGCTCTCTGTTCCTTCACATCAAGGTCTGGCATGACGTGTGTCCCCACCGCTCCACGCCTGCTGGGTTGCAGCCAGCAGCGGAGCTAAAGGTTCTTCTTGGTGGCAAACACAGAAGCCAACCCAGTCTTGCCCTTGATTGTGGTAGCAGGCATTTGGTCAGCCTCAGTCCTTGCACCTTGCTGTCAAGGCACAGTTTCACCTGCTTTATCCAGTGACAAGTCGCTACTACAGCAAGGCACACACACATTTACATTAGCAGAGTAACTATTACAGGGTGCAGCAGCAGTTGAAGATGCTGATGACAGCGAGGGACCACCCAAAGAAATTTCTTACCAGTGGAATTCTCCCCCCTCTTAATTTGTTCCATCACCTGCTTTATAACACTACCATTGTATTAAAATTTTTCTAGCTTTTGCCTTAGCATTTTCTAGCAGCTACTGCAAATTTCCATACTCTAACAACTCTTTTACAAGTGACCAATCTATACAATACAAGGTGCAGTTTCTTACTAGCAACTAGCTAGTAAATACAGGTGGTTTTATACACAAAATCACAACCTCTAATAATAGCTACTTTACAAGCACACATATTCAGGATGTTACTTTTCAGTTGCCCCCAAGTGATGTTTTGCAGTTATTTGTTCTTTCTCTTCCTCTATCTCATTCTGCTTGGGGTAATCAGGGTCAGCTCCTGTAGCTGAGGCATCAGGTTTTTCCATTCGTCTGTCCAGCTCATGGGAAGGCTTGACAAACTTTGCAGGCATTCACCATGGACCTGTAGGCAGGAGGACACAAATATACCCCCTCCCCCAGGTTATCAGTTCTTCAGAAGTAGACAGGTTAGACAGGTTAAAGTTAAATGTAACATCATTACTCTCTCCCCCCCCCCCTTTTTTTTTCCCCACTACAGTCCCACGTGCAGAACGTGGCACAAGGGCCCTGTGGAGACTAACAGCAAACCAGCTCCGAGAAGCATCACTGCAGTGCGAGGTGGCAGGCTCAACCTTAGCGGGCATCCCCGCAGAGGCTTTGCCTCCCCCACATCGTATGAGGCTTGGGCTTTTATACTGACCAAAATGCACACTCATTCCGACACAGGTAGCCTGCCTGTGCTGGAAGAAGTGGCCAGCAGTATCTACAGAGGTCTCCAAGGGTTGATAGAAACCTGGACATACTTATATTTACCAACTTCTAGTACATGAGTATCACAGAGAAACTGTATGGGCTCCCCCTGTCAATTGCAAGGAAAAAATCATAACGTATACAGCTTGAGTATAAGAGGATTTTAACGCATACGTGGTCACTGTTTGTCAGGCCTCCTTAACTATTTTGAGATCAAGAGCTTCCCACTCTTTAGCCCCCTGCTGTGTAGTAAACACAGGATCTGCAAAGATGCCCATTGCAGAAAATTCCCCAGTGATGTTCGCATCTTTGGTTACCCATTGTTACAGCTGAGCGTCTCCAGGGCCAGTAAGTCTGAGCAGACCGACCCGGGAGATGAAGAGTCAGGGTCTGGAAGCAGAGGATATAGATCTGGCTCGGATTCAGGGGATTCGGGGGCTGATCCTGCGCTGAACTCGGGGTCTCCGCTGCTCGCAGCTGTGTCTTTCTTATCAGATGCCTCTCGTTCGGTATGTGGCCATCTGCAGACCTGGCTCCTCCGTGACTGAGTTAAATTTTTTTTCACTCTAGGGCATAGTGGGTTGGAAAGGCTCGCGGTTCCTTTAAATCTCCCGCTCGCGCATGATCCCTATTTTCTACTGCGGGCTTCACAGTGGCGCCGCAATCGATCCGGCGCCGAGGCACCGCCCTCTTTCTTTCGGATTCCTCGACTTTTATCATACGTATCCCTTCTAATATACTTTCTCTGTCCTTTTCAAAGTCCCTACTTTCGGAACTGGGGTGGTGGGGAAGCAGGGGGTTACACCTCCTCCGCGGCACCTTCTGATGGAGGGGGAGAAAAGGGGGGAAGAAAAGGGGGGGGGGGGGGGAACCCTGTGCTCGCGCGAGTTGGGGGAAACGAGTTGTAATCTTCCCCCGGTTTCAACCGACCGGGGACGTCTGTTCCTAGTTTCTCCGTTGCTACCGCGGCAGTTTTCTTTTCTGCCTTGTATCTTTTGATACAGTTCATTACTTCCCTCCGTGGTTTACCGAGTTTCTTTGCCTATTTATAATCATTAAGCACTGAGTCAAATAGTTCATCACCAAACTTTCGCCACTCACTCTCCTCAAATATTGTATAAGGATCTGCAAAAAAACTCCCTTAGCCTTCCCTACAGCCAGTAGACCTGCTAGCTGCTTTAGAGTCTCAGGCTCAATTCCCCGCTTTTATAAAAAGCACTGCAAAACGTTCAGGGCTCAGTTCCCCGCTTTTATAAAAAGCACTGTAATAAGTCCAGGGCTACCTCTCGGTCCATTTTCATGGCCAGCCTTTTCCGGATCGTCTTCTTCTGGGTCGTCCTGTAACCTCGGTCTCCGGATCGGCCTCCCGATGCAGCAGTGTCTGGTTCGCCCCAGCGGCGGATTTCTTTCGGTTGGTCCAAGCACCCGGGTCCATCACGCCACCGCAGCAGCATTGCCCGCGCTTCCCGGCCGCTGCAGCCGGCGCCGCTCACTCGCCGTTCCGGGTCCCCGTCGACCGGGGCCCTGTATCCAGGTCCCCGCTAGTTGGGGCTCTGTATCCCGGGTCCCCGTCGACCGGGGCCCTGTATCCGGGTCCCCTTTAAACCGGGGCCCTGTATTCCGGGTCCCCGCTAGTCGGGGCCCTGTATCCAGGTCCCCGCTAGTCGGGGCCCTGTATCGCGGGTCCCCGCTAGTCGGGGCCCTGTATCGCGGGTCCCCGCTAGTCGGGGCCCTGTATCCAGGTCCCCGCTAGTCGGGGCCCTGTATTCCCGGTCCCCGCTAGTCTGGGCCCTGTATTCTGGGTCCCCGCTAGTGGGGAGCCTGTAATCCGGGTCCCCGTCGACCGGGGCCCTGTCATCCGGCTCCCCGCTAGTCGGGGCCCTGTAATCCGGGTCCCCACTGACCGGGACCCTGTATCCCGGGTCCTCGCTAGTCGGGGCCCTGTAAACCGGGTCCCCAGCGACCAGGGCCCTGTAGTCCGCGTCCCTGTTCGGGCGCCATTTGTAAGCGGCGAGGAGAAGCAGACAGGCCAACCCCATATGGGTGATAAGCAACTTCTTTATTTGTGACGCAGTTCACACATATATAGGAGTGGTATTCAGCCACTCCTTCTTGGTATAACAGTATTGGTTAGCCCCCACAGCTTCCTCCACATTCTCCTCCCAGGTCCGGTTTCCGGCCACCTGTGGGGGCCACCCCCTGCCTTGCTTGCACAGTCCTCCAGAACTCTATGGTCCTGCTCTTAGAGTCATTCTGCAACAGAGCACCTCCTGTATGAAGACAGGCTGAGAAAGTTGGGGCTGTTCAGCCTGGAGAAGAGAAGGATGCGTGGAGACCTCCGAGAAGCCTTCCAGTATCTGAAGGGGGCCTATAGGGATGGTGGGGAGGGACTCTTCATTAGGGACCGTAGTGACAGGACAAGGGGTAACAGGTTGAAACTTAAACAGGGGAAGTTTAGATTGTCTGGAAGGAGGAAGTTCTTTCCTGTGAGGGTGGGGGGCCCTGGAATGGGTTGCCCAGGGAGGTTGTGAATGCTCCATCCCTGGCAGTGTTCAAGGGCAGGTTGGGCAAAGCATTGGGTGAGATGGTTTAGTGTGAGGTGTCCCTGCTCGTGGCAGGGGGGTTGGAACTGGATGATCTTAAGGCCCTTTCCAACCCAAACTCTTCTATGATTCTATAAAGAATCTGGCTGAGCAGTTGCCCTAGGTTGCAGTAACGAGGGGTGTTACCTTATTTAAGACTACAGAAGAATTACCTTTTGAAATGTTTATATTAAACAAATGCACGGAATTTAATGGCAAGTTTGTGGCAACTCAACATGCTTTCCAAATAAAGCATTCCACAGGGAATATCCGTGGGTAAGCTGATCTAGCTCTCCCTGCTTATTGCAGGTGGGGTGGACTAGATGGGCTTTGAAGGGCCCTTCCAATCCAAACTATTCCATTCTATAATTCCACACCCAGGAATGAAGTGTGGGAGTGGTACCAGAAGTAAGCATCATGTGCTCAGTGCTGTGTTTCTTGTACCTCACCTCCCAGGATCCTGTAAATGATGGCAACAGCTCTGCATTTACCAGAATGAGCCCTAAGTGCATTGACCTCTATTTTGGTCTTATTCTGAGTAACTGTCCGGGTCTTTTACATCTGGCCCTTGGTTTCATATCGACTTGCCTTTTGACATTTGAGGTCGGACATGACTGCTCTCTGACTCCTTCTCCCTCACTACCTTTGGGTCCTGGGACTCCCTCCACTAGAGCAGCTCGCTCCAAGCCCTGTCCAATGTGGCCTTGAAGACTGCCAGGGATGGGGCAGCCACAGCTTCTCTGGGCACCCTGTGCCAGCGCCTCAGCACCCTCACAGGGAAGAGCTTCTGCCTGATATCCAATCTAAATCTAACCCTTTTCAGCTTAAAGCTATTACTCCTTGTCCTGTCCCTACAGGCTCTTGTCAAAAGTCCCTTTCCAGAGAAGGCTCTGTCTTTAAACAGAGAGTTTTTGCAGATAAAGGAGTGAAAGGAAGAAAAAAGAGCTGTAGGTGGGAAATTAAACATGCAGAAACACCTAAACGGCCTCCAAAGATTTATTACTAATGGGATCTGCTCTTATCAGCCAGTCTTGATTTCAGATGCATCTCGCACAAAGCTGTTCTGCTGGGCTGGTTTCCTCGCAGGTGCCAGCAGATACTTCTGCTTTTGCTTTTCAAGAGCAAAACAGCCTCTGGTTAGACCCATCTGGTGGACTGCTGCTGCAGCTTGCCTTGACACAAGGCTTCTCTAACATCATCAGCTACTTTCTCTGCCCTGGCAAATATCCCCCATTGAGGGATGGGTCCTGGCAGTGGATCCTCACTGTGAATTTGGTGTCCTATGGCAATACCTTTGTCATAGGAAAGGCATCAAAGAGGCAGCTGAGCTGAGGTCTGACCTGGCTGCATGCAGGTTTCTGCATTTCCTTGATGGGTTCCTGCCTGCTTCTGTGTGAGGAAGATCTTTGTTCGTCAGTGAAGAATTAGCCCATTGTTGTGGTTCATTGTCTCACCCTGCTCCAGTTAGACCTGCAGACCCATCAGCCCTCCCTGTTCCCTACTCGGAAAGATGGGTGCTGCCCATATACAACACTTTCAAAGCCATGTTGGTGCAGAAGCACACAGAACAAAGGGAATGCTGAGTTTAGCTCACCGCAGTTTGTGACTCACTGCCTCTTGTTCACATACTCCTGGAAAGACGCATTTCAAATGTCCCCACTTGCTTAGTATGGACACAGGAATATCTGTCTAGGAAGTCATAGTGAAAACAAGCATTGAGCTCTGCATCCATAACATTGGAATTTAGGGTTTTCTCATGTATCCTATTGGCAATGGCCACGTGCCACAAAGTGGTGTTTCCATAAGCGCCATCAAGCAGAAAACCAAGCCCCAAAGGAAGTGTCACTGGTCCTTTTGGGTTGTACTCAACTCTCTTGAGGTCATCTACTCGGGTTGAATGGGGAGTGTTAAGGGGTAAGGCTGCATCACAAAGGGAAAGAGTAAGCCCAGAGCAGGCATATGGTGCCTTCTGACTTGCTCCATTGCATCCACGAGCTAGCTCTTGGTCTAGCAGGAGGTCTGACTCGGAGAGAGTCGCCTGCACAAAAAGCTTTTGACTTCACTTCTTAAGCACCCCAAATTTGCATCTAGCCCATGGCTCGTTCAGCATGAGCTCGTTTTCACACTGTCGATTCTCTAGTGTTAACAGCTACTTTAGGCTTGAGTAGCCTGCAGAGCATGTCTCTAACTCAGCCGTCCCTGCCAAGGAGTGAGAAAACAATTACCTCTGGTCCTCACCCTCTGTTGGCTCCTCCAACCACATCAACCAACTAAGATCTAAGATCATTATGACATCAAGTGCATCCTTCCCTCCTGTTCCTTGCTACACTGACTGTTTTCCTTTGTGCTCTCAGGACAGCATCTTGCTCTGCAGGAAAGGGGCTGCAAGTGCAGCAGGTTTTCCCAGAGGGTTACGAAACAACCCTGAAATTCCTGCTGGATTGACATGCCAAGGTCATGAGAATGAATGAAGACGGGCTGTTTGAATCCAAGTCACCTCGTGTAATCTTAGAGGCGTAAATCAAATGTTGTCGCTCTGGGCTTCGTGTTTGCACTGCCAGCGCGTTTGGTTTGGACAAAGAGGAAGAAAGCTGCGAGGGATGGCAAAGGCTGCGGATGGAAATGGAACGGCGACTCCAAGGAAAGGGAACACAGGCTTCGTGCGTCTGCCAGTGTGCCCGGGACACGAGGCGATGCGCTGGAGCTGCGGGATGGCAACGGGGCGTCGCCCGGAAACGGACAATGGACTCGGCCAATGGGCATCGAGGAGCAGCGGGCTGTGGCCAATAAATAGCGGGCAGGGGGCAGGGTGGTCTCAGTCACTGCTGCAGGTGCGGAGGGGCAGGAGGAAGGCCGCCGGCTGCCCGCTGTCTCTACTGCCCCCAGGTCAGACTCCCGTTGTGGAACACCGCAGCAGCGATGGCAACGCTCAGCCTATTTCAGCTGCTGGACGCTGCCATCAGCACCTCCAACGGGGGACGCGTGAATATCATGCAGCTGCGAATCCTACTGCGGGCTGTGCTGGAGCTCACGGGCCTTGGGGACCTGCCTGTCCCAGACTGGGGGCAGGCTGCCCAGGGGGTCAGGGCCCAGGCCCGGCATGTGAGGCAGCAGCGCCTGGAGCCAGGCGGGTGGCAGCCCAGGACAGCCCTGCTGCAGGGCACCGCTGGCAACTCCCGACTTTACACCAGGGCTGCCGGTGTGGGGCAGCTGGAGGAGATGGAAGACGTGGACAGCAGCAGCTCTGAGGTAGGGGCTCTCCCAAGTCCCATGGGCTCCACAGCCCTGGAGCTCTGGCCCCACCATCCTCTCCATCCCTGTCTTCCCCACTCCTGACACATGGGTGGGAGCCGTGTCCACTCCTCAGGCACCTGAGAGGCACCGTCAGCACCTCATGGGCCTCATCTCCACCCCCAGTCTCCTTGGCTCGCCCCAGGGCTAAACCCGGCACTGCGGGGTACTGGAGAGGGGCCTCACCCTGCACGGCACTGAGCTGCTCAGGCACAGGCTTTTCCCGGGTGTCCCAAGGGGCAGGGCCGGGGACCCAGCTCCTGGTCTGCAGGGGCCCTCCCCTGGGGCTCAACCCCCGCCGCCCTCCTCTCCTAGGACATGGCTCTGTCCCAGCCTCTCCCGGAGGGGATCGGTGGCATGAACGAGGCAGTCGGGAAGGGGCTTGGCTTGCTGAGCTGCTGCTGGGGTCCCTGTGCCCATCGCCCCCTCCCTGCGTAACCCTGTGTCCATCACCCTGGGTGCCACCCAGCGAGGGAGGAGTGGGAAGGGGGCTCTGAGCGGGCAGTGTGAAAGTGTGTGAGTTCAGCCCGGGGCGGCTGGGGACAGAGCTGGGGACCGTGCGGGGAGCCCTGGCTCTGCCCTTGCTGCTGCACTTCTGTCCACAAACCTGCTCCCCTTTGCCGCCTCTTCCCAGGAGGACTACAGAGCCCGGTCTGCCCTCACCAAGTCCTCCACTTTGGACATGGACACCCTGCACAGGGCAAGCTCAGCGCTGCGTCCCAAGGAACCAGGGACAGAGCGTGCAGCCCCTACTGCTCAGAGCACCAGCTCAACCAGCAGGTCTGCAAGTCGCAGTGGTCAGCCCAACATCTCATGGAGATGGGCTGGAGCTGCTGACCGTGAGGACAGGGCTGTATGGAGAAAGCCTTCTCTTGCTGCCACCCCTGCCTGGAGATCAAAGAAAGAAGTTGGAGCTGCTGTCGCCGCGGCCAAGGCTCCACGGAGAAAGTCTTGTCTTGTTTCCAGCAAGACCCGCAGCCCAGGGATGCGTTCCAGAAAAAGGGTTTCCTGGGCAGACCTCCAGGAAGCAGGGACGCAGCCAATAGCCCCTAGCTCCAGTGTGCATCCCAGGGCCATGGGCCAGCTGCAAGAGGCGTGTGGATCGTCAGAATCCTCCGGCTCCAGCAGTTCCTCCACCTCCTCGATGATGGAGGCTGAGTTCAAGACTCTTCACAGCCTCTATGATCTGCTAAAGAAGCAGGCGGCGCAGCTGCAAGCCACCAAGTCGGACCGCGCTGAGCTGGAGATGCTGCGGTCCGAGCTGCTGCACCAGCAGGAGGAAGGTGGGAGCTGTGAGGTCTGGTGGGATGTTTGAGAGCCTGGGTCGGGGGCTCGTTGCCCTCAGAGCCTGGCCTTGAAGGTGAGACCCCCTCACTGACAGTGTGTCCCCTTGGCCCATGTTCTTGCAGGCCAGGAGAGCATCGCCATCAAGCTTGAGGAGCTCCGTGGCCAGGCGGCCTCCCTGCAGGGCCTGGCAAGTGACTTAAAGCAGAAGGTGTGGAAGGTGAGCCGGTGGCAGTCCCCAGGGGGCACGTGGGGATGCTTGGGGGTTTGGGCAGGGAGGGGCAGAAGAAGAGCCCCTGGTCTGGGAAGACACTGGCACCATGCCCTGACTCTGCCCCACCACTGCTCCCAGCTCACGTCCGCGCTTCAGAAGCTGAAGCAGGAGCTGATGGAGATGGTGGCATGGGGGGCTTCGGAAGAGGCTGCTGGGACCTCCCCTGCCCCGCAGCTGGTTGTGCTTCTGTGAAATGTGGGGAGAGCCCCTTGCTCCTCCCCCCAGATAGGGTTGTACGAGTCAGCAGCATGGAGGGAAATTGCAGCTGTGCTGCAGATGTCCTGCTGGCACTGAGAGCCCGTGGTCACTTGCCCATTAAGCCGGGTCTGTTCCCAAGGGACAGGCACCCCCCCCTTGCATGGCACTACCCTGTCGTCTTCCTCCCTGCATCAGGACCAGGAGGTGCTGAGCCGCTTGAAGGCCCAGGAGCAGGAGCTGCAGCAAGTCCGTCATCAGCTGCGGGAAGAGATGGCCTCCAAGGTGAGGGGTGGCCCAACCCCCCCGAGCCAAACTGGCACCTCTGGGGCTTGGTGGCCCAAGGCTGTATCCCTCTGAGGATTCCTGCTCCTGGCTTTTCTCTGGGCGCCGCAGTGCCCCAAGCTGGGGCCGCTGGCTGAGGGGAGTGTGTGTGCCTGCAGCTGGACCGCAAGGAGCTGGGGCCTTTCCAGCAGCAGCTGGAGGAGCAGTGGAAGAGAAGTCTGGAGCAGGTCACGGAGAAGGCACCGCCGAGAGAGGCTAACAATGCGGCTGGCATTAAGACGTGAGTGTGATGGGGACAGTGGTGGCTTCAGAGACAGCACTCGCCCCATTGCCACTTTGGCCTTGCCAGCACCCCCGGTTCCTATGGTGCTCTGGGTGCCCATGGCAGTAGTTCGCACTGATGGTGGTGGTTTTTGGAGCCAACCTCCAACTGCTCTCCCTCATCCTCCCGCCATTCTTCTGTAAGCAGCCAGGGGGTTGGGACCTTGCTTGGGTGCTAGGCTACAAACCGGGCTGAAACCCACGTTTCCCAGCTCACCCACCCCTTTCCTCCCCTGCCCAGGCAGCCTTCCAGTGCCAATTCCCGGCGCCTGTCCTGTGACCGGCAGCTCAACGTGAGGGTGCCTGCCTCGTAAGTAGCACCTGTCCCTGGAGCATCGAGGGGCTGCACGGGTGGCACGGGAGGAGACGGATGCTGAGAGCTCCGCCTGACAGGCACAGGGTTCTGGGAGTCAGTGTGGGGGGGTTGACCCTGCTGAGACCCCTCTAATGCTCTGCCCACGAGTGGGGGGATGGGGACCCTTCCCTGAGGGCAGTGGGCAGGGGGATGCCATAGGGTGAAAGCCCGTGGATTTTGGGGCACTGCCTTGAGGCGGGCTGGATCATTTGTCCCCTGTCACCCACCGGTGGCTCTTGGTTTCCACAGGCCCGTCGTGCCCATCCCACCCGCGCCACGGCTGACCTCCCGCGTCACTGAGAAAATTCCTCGTTCCCTCAAACCAGGGGAAAGCAAGAGGTAGGGGACTTGGGACCCATCCCCTGCCAGGGTGCAGGGTGGCCCTGCCCTGGCGGGAGAGCTCTTCCCTGGGTGGGGATAGAAGGCTCTGTGGGTGCCAGGGCAGGCTGCCCACATACGCCCTGTCCCCCACCCTGGCAGACCACAGTGCTGGGTGCTGAGTCCCTCTATTTCCCATCCTGCAGGGAGCAGGCGGCTCGCTGCTGGAACCCCAGCGTGCCGTGGCAGTGCGGGGACCAGAACACTGCTCCCCAGCCTGTCTCACCCAGCACCCCACGGACTCTCAGGCCGTCCGCTGTGCTCCACAGGAAGGTAGGGATGAAGAAGGAAGGGATCTGGAGGGGGCAAATGAGGCTGGGAGTGTGATGCTGAGTATTTGGGATGGGGGGATTCGTGCCTCAGTTTCCCCAGGAGGGCTGCGTGTGGAGGGTTGCTTGGGAATGATCAATACTGCCCCGTGCTTTAGCCAGACCCCTCTCTCCTTCCCAGCAGGATGGTGACAATGCAACCGAGCTGCTGGGCAACACCAGCCGCCAGCAGGACAAGCAGCAGCCTGTGCTCAAGGGCAAGGAGGGTACAGGCAGGAGGAACCCGACCCAGGGCAGCCTTCCCCAGGCACCGCGGCTCGTCCAGCCCCTCCTGCCCCCTTCCGTCAAACTCAAACCCCAGGAGCCACGCACGACTGGGCGTCCCCCGCTGAAGCCCTGGCACCCTGTGGGCCCAGCAGCCAATAAATAATTCCTCATGTTCACCCAAGCACCTGTGCGGGCTGAGTGTGGAACCCTGGCTCGGAAACTCCCCATCACACACAAGGAGGGCTCGGCAGCATCCCTGGCCTGTGGCCACGTGTCACTGCAGGAGCAGCCCCTGGCCACCCCACATACAAGCACCTGTGCCCACCAAGCTGCTGCGCTCCACTGGCACTCTCTGGCCTGGAAAAGCCCTGTTTGGGAGCCTGCGTCCCCAGAGTCTCCTGCATGACCCAGGGAACTACAGAGCAGTCAGTCTCACTTGTGTGCCTGGCAAAATCTTGGAGAAAATTCTCCTGGAAGGCATGCTAAGGCACATGAAAAACACCAAGGGGAAATGTAAGCGGCGAGGAGAAGCAGACAGGCCAACCCAATATGGGTGATAAGCAACTTCTCCTTTATTTGTGACACAGTTCACACATATATAGGAGTGGTATTCAGCCACTCCTTCTTGGCACAACAGTATTGGTTAGCCCCCACACAGCTTCCTCCACATTCTCCTCCCAGGTCCGGTCTCTGGCCACCTGTGGGGGCCACCCCCTGCCTTGCTTGCACAGTCCTCCAGAACTCTATGGTCCTGCTCTTAGAGTCATTCTGCAACAATTCCCCCCTTTTTCTTTGTGCAAGCAAGGCACTATGGGTTATTCTGTTCACCTGTTTTATCACACAACTATAAACATGTCTAATAGCTACGATGATTAACCCAATCAATGATACATAAGTGCAATACTTTTAAACAGTGTTTGACTCAACCTGTAGTGCCCCGTGAAGACAACCATCTAGTTATTCTTAGGATATTGCTCATTTACTATTGCTGGGTAAGCTGAGCCAGGGTTCTCAGCTGTGCGTGCATCGAATTAGCATAATCAGAGACTCATACAACACATTCCAACAAACTTTTCACATCCATGTCCCTGTTCCAACAACAAAAGGTTCTGCAGTGTTGCATGTCTTACAGAGTCAACATTAAAACAAATCATAAATTGCCTTTGATGTAGGATTTGCTTAGCAACTCAGCAACCCAGTCTGCTTAGTTGAGCCAAGGCCCGGCTGAAGCACTTACAGTGATTTGGCATATTATGATTGGATACATGTTTTGAAGACCCTTAGTGACTAACATATAATTGCTTAAACACAGGCGTGAGAACTCAACCTTGAAAGCTTGCCAACAGTCCACAGTTCTCATTAACTTGGTGAATTCCAGCCTCTTATCTTGCTTGCTTAAGCTTCTTCAGGCCTCTCATGGCCTTGCTGTATCTTTCAGGACTATTCAAAGTTTATGTACCAGTTATGCATTCTCCCGTGAGAACACTGTCTCCGCATCTTCCCCCTTTATGTTCTATATATGGTTTGGGTGACCCTACTTGAGCAGGGGATCTGGGCTAGATTATGTCTCCAACATATGCCAACCAGAGACTGCCTGGTCCTGCCCTTTTTTTCTGCTGTATGGCTCTCCGGTAACAGGCTGTATAGCTCTCTGTTCCTTCACATCAAGGTCTGGCATGACGTGTGTCCCCACCGCTCCACGCCTGCTGGGTTGCAGCCAGCAGCGGAGCTAAAGGTTCTTCTTGGTGGCAAACACAGAAGCCAACCCAGTCTTGCCCTTGATTGTGGTGGCAGGCATTTGGTCAGCCTCAGTCCTTGCACCTTGCTGTCAAGGCACAGTTTCACCTGCTTTATCCAGTGACAAGTCGCTACTACAGCAAGGCACACACACATTTACATTAGCAGAGTAACTATTACAGGGTGCAGCAGCAGTTGAAGATGCTGATGACAGCGAGGGACCACCCAAAGAAATTTCTTACCAGTGGAATTCTCCCCCCTCTTAATTTGTTCCATCACCTGCTTTATAACACTACCATTGTATTAAAATTTTTCTAGCTTTTGCCTTAGCATTTTCTAGCAGCTACTGCAAATTTCCATACTCTAACAACTCTTTTACAAGTGACCAATCTATACAATACAAGGTGCAGTTTCTTACTAGCAACTAGCTAGTAAATACAGGTGGTTTTATACACAAAATCACAACCTCTAATAATAGCTACTTTACAAGCACACATATTCAGGATGTTACTTTTCAGTTGCCCCCAAGTGATGTTTTGCAGTTATTTGTTCTTTCTCTTCCTCTATCTCATTCTGCTTGGGGTAATCAGGGTCAGCTCCTGTAGCTGAGGCATCAGGTTTTTCCATTCGTCTGTCCAGCTCATGGGAAGGCTTGACAAACTTTGCAGGCATTCACCATGGACCTGTAGGCAGGAGGACACAAATATACCCCCTCCCCCAGGTTATCAGTTCTTCAGAAGTAGACAGGTTAGACAGGTTAAAGTTAAATGTAACATCATTACTCTCTCCCCCCCCCCCCCCCCTTTTTTTTTCCCACTACAGTCCCACGTGCAGAACGTGGCACAAGGACCCTGTGGAGACTAACAGCAAACCAGCTCCGAGAAGCATCACTGCAGTGCGAGGTGGCAGGCTCAACCTTAGCGGGCGTCCCCGCAGAGGCTCTGCCTCCCCCACATCGTATGAGGCTTGGGCTTTTATACTGACCAAAATGCACACTCATTCCGACACAGGTAGCCTGCCTGTGCTGGAAGAAGTGGCCAGCAGTATCTACAGAGGTCTCCAAGGGTTGATAGAAACCTGGACATACTTATATTTACCAACTTCTAGTACATGAGTATCACAGAGAAACTGTATGGGCTCCCCCTGTCAATTGCAAGGAAAAAATCATAACGTATACAGCTTGAGTATAAGAGGATTTTAACGCATACGTGGTCACTGTTTGTCAGGCCTCCTTAACTATTTTGAGATCAAGAGCTTCCCACTCTTTAGCCCCCTGCTGTGTAGTAAACACAGGATATGCAAAGATGCCCATTGCAGAAAATTCCCCAGTGATGTTCGCATCTTTGGTTACCCATTGTTACAGCTGAGCGTCTCCAGGGCCAGTAAGTCTGAGCAGACCGACCCGGGAGATGAAGAGTCAGGGTCTGGAAGCAGAGGATATAGATCTGGCTCGGATTCAGGGGATTCGGGGGCTGATCCTGCGCTGAACTCGGGGTCTCCGCTGCTCGCAGCTGTGTCTTTCTTATCAGATGTCTCTCGTTCGGTATGTGGCCATCTGCAGACCTGGCTCCTCCGTGACTGAGTTAAATTTTTTTTCACTCTAGGGCATAGTGGGTTGGAAAGGCTCGCGGTTCCTTTAAATCTCCCGCTCGCGCATGATCCCTATTTTCTACTGCGGGCTTCACAGTGGCGCCGCAATCGATCCGGCGCCGAGGCACCGCCCTCTTTCTTTCGGATTCCTCGACTTTTATCATACGTATCCCTTCTAATATACTTTCTCTGTCCTTTTCAAAGTCCCTACTTTCGGAACTGGGGTGGTGGGGAAGCAGGGGGTTACACCTCCTCCGCGGCACCTTCTGATGGAGGGGGAGAAAAGGGGGGAAGAAAAGGGGGGGGGGGGGAACCCTGTGCTCGCGCGAGTTGGGGGAAACGAGTTGTAATCTTCCCCCGGTTTCAACCGACCGGGGACGTCTGTTCCTAGTTTCTCCGTTGCTACCGCGGCAGTTTTCTTTTCTGCCTTGTATCTTTTGATACAGTTCATTACTTCCCTCCGTGGTTTACCGAGTTTCTTTGCCTATTTATAATCATTAAGCACTGAGTCAAATAGTTCATCACCAAACTTTCGCCACTCACTCTCCTCAAATATTGTATAAGGATCTGCAAAAAAACTCCCTTAGCCTTCCCTACAGCCAGTAGACCTGCTAGCTGCTTTAGAGTCTCAGGCTCAATTCCCCGCTTTTATAAAAAGCACTGCAAAAAGTTCAGGGCTCAGTTCCCCGCTTTTATAAAAAGCACTGTAATAAGTCCAGGGCTACCTCTCGGTCCATTTTCATGGCCAGCCTTTTCCGGATCGTCTTCTTCTGGGTCGTCCTGTAACCTCGGTCTCCGGATCGGCCTCCCGATGCAGCAGTGTCTGGTTCGCCCCAGCGGCGGATTTCTTTCGGTTGGTCCAAGCACCCGGGTCCATCACGCCACCGCAGCAGCATTGCCCGCGCTTCCCGGCCGCTGCAGCCGGCGCCGCTCACTCGCCGTTCCGGGTCCCCGTCGACCGGGGCCCTGTATCCAGGTCCCCGCTAGTTGGGGCTCTGTATCCCGGGTCCCCGTCGACCGGGGCCCTGTATCCGGGTCCCCGTTAAACCGGGGCCCTGTATTCCGGGTCCCCAGCGACCAGGGCCCTGTAGTCCGCGTCCCTGTTCGGGCGCCATTTGTAAGTGGCGAGGAGAAGCAGACAGGCCAACCCCATATGGGTGATAAGCAACTTCTTTATTTGTGACGCAGTTCACACATATATAGGAGTGGTATTCAGCCACTCCTTCTTGGTATAACAGTATTGGTTAGCCCCCACAGCTTCCTCCACATTCTCCTCCCAGGTCCGGTCTCCGGCCACCTGTGGGGGCCACCCCCTGCCTTGCTTGCACAGTCCTCCAGAACTCTATGGTCCTGCTCTTAGAGTCATTCTGCAACAGAGCACCTCCTGTATGAAGACAGGCTGAGAAAGTTGGGGCTGTTCAGCCTGGAGAAGAGAAGGATGCGTGGAGACCTCCGAGAAGCCTTCCAGTATCTGAAGGGGGCCTATAGGGATGGTGGGGAGGGACTCTTCATTAGGGACAGTAGTGACAGGACAAGGGGTAACAGGTTGAAACTTAAACAGGGGAAGTTTAGATTGTCTGGAAGGAGGAAGTTCTTTCCTGTGAGGGTGGGGGGCCCTGGAATGGGTTGCCCAGGGAGGTTGTGAATGCTCCATCCCTGGCAGTGTTCAAGGGCAGGTTGGGCAAAGCATTGGGTGAGATGGTTTAGTGTGAGGTGTCCCTGCTCGTGGCAGGGGGGTTGGAACTGGATGATCTTAAGGCCCTTTCCAACCCAAACTCTTCTATGATTCTATAAAGAATCTGGCTGAGCAGTTGCCCTAGGTTGCAGTAACGAGGGGTGTTACCTTATTTAAGACTACAGAAGAATTACCTTTTGAAATGTTTATATTAAACAAATGCACGGAATTTAATGGCAAGTTTGTGGCAACTCAACATGCTTTCCAAATAAAGCATTCCACAGGGAATATCCGTGGGTAAGCTGATCTAGCTCTCCCTGCTTATTGCAGGTGGGGTGGACTAGATGGGCTTTGAAGGGCCCTTCCAATCCAAACTATTCCATTCTATAATTCCACACCCAGGAATGAAGTGTGGGAGTGGTACCAGAAGTAAGCATCATGTGCTCAGTGCTGTGTTTCTTGTACCTCACCTCCCAGGATCCTGTAAATGATGGCAACAGCTCTGCATTTACCAGAATGAGCCCTAAGTGCATTGACCTCTATTTTGGTCTTATTCTGAGTAACTGTCCGGGTCTTTTACATCTGGCCCTTGGTTTCATATCGACTTGCCTTTTGACATTTGAGGTCGGACATGACTGCTCTCTGACTCCTTCTCCCTCACTACCTTTGGGTCCTGGGACTCCTTCCACTAGAGCAGCTCGCTCCAAGCCCTGTCCAATGTGGCCTTGAAGACTGCCAGGGATGGGGCAGCCACAGCTTCTCTGGGCACCCTGTGCCAGCGCCTCAGCACCCTCACAGGGAAGAGCTTCTGCCTGATATCCAATCTAAATCTAACCCTTTTCAGCTTAAAGCTATTACTCCTTGTCCTGTCCCTACAGGCTCTTGTCAAAAGTCCCTTTCCAGAGAAGGCTCTGTCTTTAAACAGAGAGTTTTTGCAGATAAAGGAGTGAAAGGAAGAAAAAAGAGCTGTAGGTGGGAAATTAAACATGCAGAAACACCTAAACGGCCTCCAAAGATTTATTACTAATGGGATCTGCTCTTATCAGCCAGTCTTGATTTCAGATGCATCTCGCACAAAGCTGTTCTGCTGGGCTGGTTTCCTCGCAGGTGCCAGCAGATACTTCTGCTTTTGCTTTTCAAGAGCAAAACAGCCTCTGGTTAGACCCATCTGGTGGACTGCTGCTGCAGCTTGCCTTGACACAAGGCTTCTCTAACATCATCAGCTACTTTCTCTGCCCTGGCAAATATCCCCCATTGAGGGATGGGTCCTGGCAGTGGATCCTCACTGTGAATTTGGTGTCCTATGGCAATACCTTTGTCATAGGAAAGGCATCAAAGAGGCAGCTGAGCTGAGGTCTGACCTGGCTGCATGCAGGTTTCTGCATTTCCTTGATGGGTTCCTGCCTGCTTCTGTGTGAGGAAGATCTTTGTTCGTCAGTGAAGAATTAGCCCATTGTTGTGGTTCATTGTCTCACCCTGCTCCAGTTAGACCTGCAGACCCATCAGCCCTCCCTGTTCCCTACTCGGAAAGATGGGTGCTGCCCATATACAACACTTTCAAAGCCATGTTGGTGCAGAAGCACACAGAACAAAGGGAATGCTGAGTTTAGCTCACCGCAGTTTGTGACTCACTGCCTCTTGTTCACATACTCCTGGAAAGACGCATTTCAAATGTCCCCACTTGCTTAGTATGGACACAGGAATATCTGTCTAGGAAGTCATAGTGAAAACAAGCATTGAGCTCTGCATCCATAACATTGGAATTTAGGGTTTTCTCATGTATCCTATTGGCAATGGCCACGTGCCACAAAGTGGTGTTTCCATAAGCGCCATCAAGCAGAAAACCAAGCCCCAAAGGAAGTGTCACTGGTCCTTTTGGGTTGTACTCAACTCTCTGAGGTCATCTACTCGGGTTGAATGGGGAGTGTTAAGGGGTAAGGCTGCATCACAAAGGGAAAGAGTAAGCCCAGAGCAGGCATATGGTGCCTTCTGACTTGCTCCATTGCATCCACGAGCTAGCTCTTGGTCTAGCAGGAGGTCTGACTCGGAGAGAGTCGCCTGCACAAAAAGCTTTTGACTTCACTTCTTAAGCACCCCAAATTTGCATCTAGCCCATGGCTCGTTCAGCATGAGCTCGTTTTCACACTGTCGATTCTCTAGTGTTAACAGCTACTTTAGGCTTGAGTAGCCTGCAGAGCATGTCTCTAACTCAGCCGTCCCTGCCAAGGAGTGAGAAAACAATTACCTCTGGTCCTCACCCTCTGTTGGCTCCTCCAACCACATCAACCAACTAAGATCTAAGATCATTATGACATCAAGTGCATCCTTCCCTCCTGTTCCTTGCTACACTGACTGTTTTCCTTTGTGCTCTCAGGACAGCATCTTGCTCTGCAGGAAAGGGGCTGCAAGTGCAGCAGGTTTTCCCAGAGGGTTACGAAACAACCCTGAAATTCCTGCTGGATTGACATGCCAAGGTCATGAGAATGAATGAAGACGGGCTGTTTGAATCCAAGTCACCTCGTGTAATCTTAGAGGCGTAAATCAAATGTTGTCGCTCTGGGCTTCGTGTTTGCACTGCCAGCGCGTTTGGTTTGGACAAAGAGGAAGAAAGCTGCGAGGAAAGGCAAAGGCTGCGGATGGAAATGGAACGGCGACTCCAAGGAAAGGGAACACAGGCTTCGTGCGTCTGCCAGTGTGCCCGGGACACGAGGCGATGCGCTGGAGCTGCGGGATGGCAACGGGGCGTCGCCCGGAAACGGACAATGGACTCGGCCAATGGGCATCGAGGAGCAGCGGGCTGTGGCCAATAAATAGCGGGCAGGGGGCAGGGTGGTCTCAGTCACTGCTGCAGGTGCGGAGGGGCAGGAGGAAGGCCGCCGGCTGCCCGCTGTCTCTACTGCCCCCAGGTCAGACTCCCGTTGTGGAACACCGCAGCAGCGATGGCAACGCTCAGCCTATTTCAGCTGCTGGACGCTGCCATCAGCACCTCCAACGGGGGACGCGTGAATATCATGCAGCTGCGAATCCTACTGCGGGCTGTGCTGGAGCTCACGGGCCTTGGGGACCTGCCTGTCCCAGACTGGGGGCAGGCTGCCCAGGGGGTCAGGGCCCAGGCCCGGCATGTGAGGCAGCAGCGCCTGGAGCCAGGCGGGTGGCAGCCCAGGACAGCCCTGCTGCAGGGCACCGCTGGCAGCTCCCGACTTTACACCAGGGCTGCCGGTGTGGGGCAGCTGGAGGAGATGGAAGACGTGGACAGCAGCAGCTCTGAGGTAGGGGCTCTCCCAAGTCCCATGGGCTCCACAGCCCTGGAGCTCTGGCCCCACCATCCTCTCCATCCCTGTCTTCCCCACTCCTGACACATGGGTGGGAGCCGTGTCCACTCCTCAGGCACCTGAGAGGCACCGTCAGCACCTCATGGGCCTCATCTCCACCCCCAGTCTCCTTGGCTCGCCCCAGGGCTAAACCCGGCACTGCGGGGTACTGGAGAGGGGCCTCACCCTGCACGGCACTGAGCTGCTCAGGCACAGGCTTTTCCCGGGTGTCCCAAGGGGCAGGCCTGGAGAACCAGCTCCTGGTCTGCAGGGGCCCTCCCCTGGGGCTCAACCCCCGCCGCCCTCCTCTCCTAGGACATGGCTCTGTCCCAGCCTCTCCCGGAGGGGATCGGTGGCATGAACGAGGCAGTCGGGAAGGGGCTTGGCTTGCTGAGCTGCTGCTGGGGTCCCTGTGCCCATCGTTTCCTCCCTGCGTAACCCTGTGTCCATCACCCTGGGCGCCACCCAGCGAGGGAGGAGTGGGAAGGGGGCTCTGAGCCGGAAGTGTGAAAGTGTGTGAGTTCAGCCCGGGGCGGCTGGGGACAGAGCTGGGGACCGTGCGGGGAGCCCTGGCTCTGCCCTTGCTGCTGCACTTCTGTCCACAAACCTGCTCCCCTTTGCCGCCTCTTCCCAGGAGGACTACAGAGCCCGGTCTGCCCTCACCAAGTCCTCCACTTTGGACATGGACACCCTGCACAGGGCAAGCTCAGCACTGCGTCCCAAGGAACCAGGGACAGAGCGTGCAGCCCCTACTGCTCAGAGCACCAGCTCAACCAGCAGGTCTGCAAGTCGCAGTGTTCCGCCCAACATCTCATGGAGATGGGCTGGAGCTGCTGACCGTGAGGACAGGGCTGTATGGAGAAAGCCTTCTCTTGCTGCCACCCCTGCCTGGAGATCAAAGAAAGAAGTTGGAGCTGCTGTCGCCGCGGCCAAGGCTCCACGGAGAAAGTCTTGTCTTGTTTCCAGCAAGACCCGCAGCCCAGGGATGCGTTCCAGAAAAAGGGTTTCCTGGGCAGACCTCCAGGGAGCAGGGACGCAGCCAATAGCCCCTAGCTCCAGTGTGCATCCCAGGGCCATGGGCCAGCTGCAAGAGGCGTGTGGATCGTCAGAATCCTCCGGCTCCAGCAGTTCCTCCACCTCCTCGATGATGGAGGCTGAGTTCAAGACTCTTCACAGCCTCTATGATCTGCTAAAGAAGCAGGCGGCGCAGCTGCAAGCCACCAAGTCGGACCGCGCTGAGCTGGAGATGCTGCGGTCCGAGCTGCTGCACCAGCAGGAGGAAGGTGGGAGCTGTGAGGTCTGGTGGGATGTTTGAGAGCCTGGGTCGGGGGCTCGTTGCCCTCAGAGCCTGGCCTTGAAGGTGAGACCCCCTCACTGACAGTGTGTCCCCTTGGCCCATGTTCTTGCAGGCCAGGAGAGCATCGCCATCAAGCTTGAGGAGCTCCGTGGCCAGGCGTCCTCCCTGCAGGGCCTGGCAAGTGACTTAAAGCAGAAGGTGTGGAAGGTGAGCCGGTGGCAGTCCCCAGGGGGCACGTGGGGATGCTTGGGGGTTTGGGCAGGGAGGGGCAGAAGAAGAGCCCCTGGTCTGGGAAGACACTGGCACCATGCCCTGACTCTGCCCCACCACTGCTCCCAGCTCACGTCCGCGCTTCAGAAGCTGAAGCAGGAGCTGATGGAGATGGTGGCATGGGGGGCTTCGGAAGAGGCTGCTGGGACCTCCCCTGCCCCGCAGCTGGTTGTGCTTCTGTGAAATGTGGGGAGAGCCCCTTGCTCCTCCCCCCAGATAGGGTTGTACGAGTCAGCAGCATGGAGGGAAATTGCAGCTGTGCTGTAGATGTCCTGCTGGCACTGAGAGCCCGTGGTCACTTGCCCATTAAGCCGGGTCTGTTCCCAAGGGACAGGCACCCCCCCCTTGCATGGCACTACCCTGTCGTCTTCCTCCCTGCATCAGGACCAGGAGGTGCTGAGCCGCTTGAAGGCCCAGGAGCAGGAGCTGCAGCAAGTCCGTCATCAGCTGCGGGAAGAGATGGCCTCCAAGGTGAGGGGTGGCCCAACCCCCCCGAGCCAAACTGGCACCTCTGGGGCTTGGTGGCCCAAGGCTGTATCCCTCTGAGGATTCCTGCTCCTGGCTTTTCTCTGGGCGCCGCAGTGCCCCAAGCTGGGGCCGCTGGCTGAGGGGAGTGTGTGTGCCTGCAGCTGGACCGCAAGGAGCTGGGGCCTTTCCAGCAGCAGCTGGAGGAGCAGTGGAAGAGAAGTCTGGAGCAGGTCACGGAGAAGGCACCGCCGAGAGAGGCTAACAATGCGGCTGGCATTAAGACGTGAGTGTGATGGGGACAGTGGTGGCTTCAGAGACAGCACTCGCCCCGTTGCCACTTTGGCCGTGCCAGCACCCCCGGTTCCTATGGTGCTCTGAGTGCCCATGGCAGTAGTTCGCACTGATGGTGGTGGTTTTTGGAGCCAACCTCCAACTGCTCTCCCTCATCCTCCCGCCATTCTTCTGTAAGCAGCCAGGGGGTTGGGACCTTGCTTGGGTGCTAGGCTACAAACCGGGCTGAAACCCACGTTTCCCAGCTCACCCAGCCCTTTCCTCCCCTGCCCAGGCAGCCTTCCAATGCCGATTCCCGGCGCCTGTCCTGTGACCGGCAGCTCAACGTGAGGGTGCCTGCCTCGTAAGTAGCACCTGTCCCTGGAGCATCGAGGGGCTGCACGGGTGGCACGGGAGGAGACGGATGCTGAGAGCTCCGCCTGACAGGCACAGGGTTCTGGGAGTCAGTGTGGGGGGGTTGACCCTGCTGAGACCCCTCTAATGCTCTGCCCACGAGTGGGGGGATGGGGACCCTTCCCTGAGGGCAGTGGGCAGGGGGATGCCATAGGGTGAAAGCCCGTGGATTTTGGGGCACTGCCTTGAGGCGGGCTGGATCATTTGTCCCCTGTCACCCACCGGTGGCTCTTGGTTTCCACAGGCCCGTCAAGCCCATCCCACCCGCGCCACGGCTGACCTCCCGCGTCACTGAGAAAATTCCTCGTTCCCTCAAACCAGGGGAAAGCAAGAGGTAGGGGACTTGGGACCCATCCCCTGCCAGGGTGCAGGGTGGCCCTGCCCTGGCGGGAGAGCTCTTCCCTGGGTGGGGATAGAAGGCTCTGTGGGTGCCTGGGCAGGCTGCCCACATACGCCCTGTCCCCCACCCTGGCAGACCACAGTGCTGGGTGCTGAGTCCCCCTATTTCCCATCCTGCAGGGAGCAGGCGGCTCGCTGCTGGAACCCCAGCGTGCCGCGGCAGTGCGGGGACCAGAACACTGCTCCCCAGCCTGTCTCACCCAGCACCCCACGGACTCTCAGGCCGTCCGCTGTGCTCCACAGGAAGGTAGGGATGAAGAAGGAAGGGATCTGGAGGGGGCAAATGAGGCTGGGAGTGTGATGCTGAGTATTTGGGATGGGGGGATTCGTGCCTCAGTTTCCCCAGGAGGGCTGCGTGTGGAGGGTTGCTTGGGAATGATCAATACTGCCCCGTGCTTTAGCCAGACCCCTCTCTCCTTCCCAGCAGGATGGTGACAATGCAACCGAGCTGCTGGGCAACACCAGCCGCCGGCAGGACAAGCAGCAGCCTGTGCTCAAGGGCAAGGAGGGTACAGGCAGGAGGAACCCGACCCAGGGCAGCCTTCCCCAGGCACCGCGGCTCGTCCAGCCCCTCCTGCCCCCTTCCGTCAAACTCAAACCCCAGGAGCCACGCACGACTGGGCGTCCCCCGCTGAAGCCCTAGCACCCTGTGGGCCCAGCAGCCAATAAATAATTCCTCATGTTCACCCAAGCACCTGTGTGGGCTGAGTGTGGAACCCTGGCTCGGAAACTCCCCATCACACACAAGGAGGGCTCGGCAGCATCCCTGGCCTGTGGCCACGTGTCACTGCAGGAGCAGCCCCTGGCCACCCCACATACAAGCACCTGTGCCCACCAAGCTGCTGCGCTCCACTGGCACTCTCTGGCCTGGAAAAGCCCTGTTTGGGAGCCTGCGTCCCCAGAGTCTCCTGCATGACCCAGGGAACTACAGAGCAGTCAGTCTCACTTGTGTGCCTGGCAAAATCTTGGAGAAAATTCTCCTGGAAGGCATGCTAAGGCACATGAAAAACACCAAGGGGAAATGTAAGCGGCGAGGAGAAGCAGACAGGCCAACCCAATATGGGTGATAAGCAACTTCTCCTTTATTTGTGACACAGTTCACACATATATAGGAGTGGTATTCAGCCACTCCTTCTTGGCACAACAGTATTGGTTAGCCCCCACACAGCTTCCTCCACATTCTCCTCCCAGGTCCGGTCTCTGGCCACCTGTGGGGGCCACCCCCTGCCTTGCTTGCACAGTCCTCCAGAACTCTATGGTCCTGCTCTTAGAGTCATTCTGCAACAATTCCCCCCTTTTTCTTTGTGCAAGCAAGGCACTATGGGTTATTCTGTTCACCTGTTTTATCACACAACTATAAACATGTCTAATAGCTACGATGATTAACCCAATCAATGATACATAAGTGCAATACTTTTAAACAGTGTTTGACTCAACCTGTAATGCCGCGTGAAGACAACCATCTAGTTATTCTTAGGATATTGCTCATTTACTATTGCTGGGTAAGCTGAGCCAGGGTTCTCAGCTGTGCGTGCATCGAATTAGCATAATCAGAGACTCATACAACACATTCCAACAAACTTTTCACATCCATGTCCCTGTTCCAACAACAAAAGCTTCTGCAGTGTTGCATGTCTTACAGAGTCAACATTAAAACAAATCATAAATTGCCTTTGATGTAGGATTTGCTTAGCAACTCAGCAACCCAGTCTGCTTAGTTGAGCCAAGGCCCGGCTGAAGCACTTACAGTGATTTGGCATATTATGATTGGATACATGTTTTGAAGACCCTTAGTGACTAACATATAATTGGTTAAACACAGGTGTGAGAACTCAACCTTGAAAGCTTGCCAACAGTCCACAGTTCTCATTAACTTGGTGAATTCCAGCCTCTTATCTTGCTTGCTTAAGCTTCTTCAGGCCTCTCATGGCCTTGCTGTATCTTTCAG
Source organism: Pezoporus flaviventris (assembly GCF_033815535.1). Taxonomy (NCBI): domain Eukaryota; kingdom Metazoa; phylum Chordata; class Aves; order Psittaciformes; family Psittacidae; genus Pezoporus; species Pezoporus flaviventris. The sequence goes on along the minus strand of NW_026892597.1, from coordinate 3,920,989 downwards.
GACTATTCAAAGTTTATGTACCAGTTATGCATTCTCCCGTGAGAACACTGTCTCCGCATCTTCCCCCTTTATGTTCTATATATGGTTTGGGTGACCCTACTTGAGCAGGGGATCTGGGCTAGATTATGTCTCCAACATATGCCAACCAGAGACTGCCTGGTCCTGCCCTTTTTTTCTGCTGTATGGCTCTCCGGTAACAGGCTGTATAGCTCTCTGTTCCTTCACATCAAGGTCTGGCATGACGTGTGTCCCCACCGCTCCACGCCTGCTGGGTTGCAGCCAGCAGCGGAGCTAAAGGTTCTTCTTGGTGGCAAACACAGAAGCCAACCCAGTCTTGCCCTTGATTGTGGTGGCAGGCATTTGGTCAGCCTCAGTCCTTGCACCTTGCTGTCAAGGCACACTTTCACCTGCTTTATCCAGTGACAAGTCGCTACTACAGCAAGGCACACACACATTTACATTAGCAGAGTAACTATTACAGGGTGCAGCAGCAGTTGAAGATGCTGATGACAGCGAGGGACCACCCAAAGAAATTTCTTACCAGTGGAATTCTCCCCCCTCTTAATTTGTTCCATCACCTGCTTTATAACACTACCATTGTATTAAAATTTTTCTAGCTTTTGCCTTAGCATTTTCTAGCAGCTACTGCAAATTTCCATACTCTAACAACTCTTTTACAAGTGACCAATCTATACAATACAAGGTGCAGTTTCTTACTAGCAACTAGCTAGTAAATACAGGTGGTTTTATACACAAAATCACAACCTCTAATAATAGCTACTTTACAAGCACACATATTCAGGATGTTACTTTTCAGTTGCCCCCAAGTGATGTTTTGCAGTTATTTGTTCTTTCTCTTCCTCTATCTCATTCTGCTTGGGGTAATCAGGGTCAGCTCCTGTAGCTGAGGCATCAGGTTTTTCCATTCGTCTGTCCAGCTCATGGGAAGGCTTGACAAACTTTGCAGGCATTCACCATGGACCTGTAGGCAGGAGGACACAAATATACCCCCTCCCCCAGGTTATCAGTTCTTCAGAAGTAGACAGGTTAGACAGGTTAAAGTTAAATGTAACATCATTACTCTCTCCCCCCCCCCCTTTTTTTTTCCCCACTACAGTCCCACGTGCAGAACGTGGCACAAGGACCCTGTGGAGACTAACAGCAAACCAGCTCCGAGAAGCATCACTGCAGTGCGAGGTGGCAGGCTCAACCTTAGCGGGCGTCCCCGCAGAGGCTCTGCCTCCCCCACATCGTATGAGGCTTGGGCTTTTATACTGACCAAAATGCACACTCATTCCGACACAGGTAGCCTGCCTGTGCTGGAAGAAGTGGCCAGCAGTATCTACAGAGGTCTCCAAGGGTTGATAGAAACCTGGACATACTTATATATACCAACTTCTAGTACATGAGTATCACAGAGAAACTGTATGGGCTCCCCCTGTCAATTGCAAGGAAAAAATCATAACGTATACAGCTTGAGTATAAGAGGATTTTAACGCATACGTGGTCACTGTTTGTCAGGCCTCCTTAACTATTTTGAGATCAAGAGCTTCCCACTCTTTAGCCCCCTGCTGTGTAGTAAACACAGGATATGCAAAGATGCCCATTGCAGAAAATTCCCCAGTGATGTTCGCATCTTTGGTTACCCATTGTTACAGCTGAGCGTCTCCAGGGCCAGTAAGTCTGAGCAGACCGACCCGGGAGATGAAGAGTCAGGGTCTGGAAGCAGAGGATATAGATCTGGCTCGGATTCAGGGGATTCGGGGGCTGATCCTGCGCTGAACTCGGGGTCTCCGCTGCTCGCAGCTGTGTCTTTCTTATCAGATGTCTCTCGTTCGGTATGTGGCCATCTGCAGACCTGGCTCCTCTGTGACTGAGTTAAATTTTTTTTCACTCTAGGGCATAGTGGGTTGGAAAGGCTCGCGGTTCCTTTAAATCTCCCGCTCGCGCATGATCCCTATTTTCTACTGCGGGCTTCACAGTGGCGCCGCAATCGATCCGGCGCCGAGGCACCGCCCTCTTTCTTTCGGATTCCTCGACTTTTATCATACGTATCCCTTCTAATATACTTTCTCTGTCCTTTTCAAAGTCCCTACTTTCGGAACTGGGGTGGTGGGGAAGCAGGGGGTTACACCTCCTCCGCGGCACCTTCTGATGGAGGGGGAGAAAAGGGGGGAAGAAAAGGGGGGGGGGGGGGGAACCCTGTGCTCGCGCGAGTTGGGGGAAACGAGTTGTAATCTTCCCCCGGTTTCAACCGACCGGGGACGTCTGTTCCTAGTTTCTCCGTTGCTACCGCGGCAGTTTTCTTTTCTGCCTTGTATCTTTTTATACAGTTCATTACTTCCCTCCGTGGTTTACCGAGTTTCTTTGCCTATTTATAATCATTAAGCACTGAGTCAAATAGTTCATCACCAAACTTTCGCCACTCACTCTCCTCAAATATTGTATAAGGATCTGCAAAAAAACTCCCTTAGCCTTCCCTACAGCCAGTAGACCTGCTAGCTGCTTTAGAGTCTCAGGCTCAATTCCCCGCTTTTATAAAAAGCACTGCAAAAAGTTCAGGGCTCAGTTCCCCGCTTTTATAAAAAGCACTGTAATAAGTCCAGGGCTACCTCTCGGTCCATTTTCATGGCCAGCCTTTTCCGGATCGTCTTCTTCTGGGTCGTCCTGTAACCTCGGTCTCCGGATCGGCCTCCCGATGCAGCAGTGTCTGGTTCGCCCCAGCGGCGGATTTCTTTCGGTTGGTCCAAGCACCCGGGTCCATCACGCCACCGCAGCAGCATTGCCCGCGCTTCCCGGCCGCTGCAGCCGGCGCCGCTCACTCGCCGTTCCGGGTCCCCGTCGACCGGGGCCCTGTATCCAGGTCCCCGCTAGTTGGGGCTCTGTATCCCGGGTCCCCGTCGACCGGGGCCCTGTATCCGGGTCCCCGTTAAACCGGGGCCCTGTATTCCGGGTCCCCAGCGACCAGGGCCCTGTAGTCCGCGTCCCTGTTCGGGCGCCATTTGTAAGTGGCGAGGAGAAGCAGACAGGCCAACCCCATATGGGTGATAAGCAACTTCTTTATTTGTGATGCAGTTCACACATATATAGGAGTGGTATTCAGCCACTCCTTCTTGGTATAACAGTATTGGTTAGCCCCCACAGCTTCCTCCACATTCTCCTCCCAGGTCCGGTCTCCGGCCACCTGTGGGGGCCACCCCCTGCCTTGCTTGCACAGTCCTCCAGAACTCTATGGTCCTGCTCTTAGAGTCATTCTGCAACAGAGCACCTCCTGTATGAAGACAGGCTGAGAAAGTTGGGGCTGTTCAGCCTGGAGAAGAGAAGGATGCGTGGAGACCTCCGAGAAGCCTTCCAGTATCTGAAGGGGGCCTATAGGGATGGTGGGGAGGGACTCTTCATTAGGGACAGTAGTGACAGGACAAGGGGTAACAGGTTGAAACTTAAACAGGGGAAGTTTAGATTGTCTGGAAGGAGGAAGTTCTTTCCTGTGAGGGTGGGGGGCCCTGGAATGGGTTGCCCAGGGAGGTTGTGAATGCTCCATCCCTGGCAGTGTTCAAGGGCAGGTTGGGCAAAGCATTGGGTGAGATGGTTTAGTGTGAGGTGTCCCTGCTCGTGGCAGGGGGGTTGGAACTGGATGATCTTAAGGCCCTTTCCAACCCAAACTCTTCTATGATTCTATAAAGAATCTGGCTGAGCAGTTGCCCTAGGTTGCAGTAACGAGGGGTGTTACCTTATTTAAGACTACAGAAGAATTACCTTTTGAAATGTTTATATTAAACAAATGCACGGAATTTAATGGCAAGTTTGTGGCAACTCAACATGCTTTCCAAATAAAGCATTCCACAGGGAATATCCGTGGGTAAGCTGATCTAGCTCTCCCTGCTTATTGCAGGTGGGGTGGACTAGATGGGCTTTGAAGGGCCCTTCCAATCCAAACTATTCCATTCTATAATTCCACACCCAGGAATGAAGTGTGGGAGTGGTACCAGAAGTAAGCATCATGTGCTCAGTGCTGTGTTTCTTGTACCTCACCTCCCAGGATCCTGTAAATGATGGCAACAGCTCTGCATTTACCAGAATGAGCCCTAAGTGCATTGACCTCTATTTTGGTCTTATTCTGAGTAACTGTCCGGGTCTTTTACATCTGGCCCTTGGTTTCATATCGACTTGCCTTTTGACATTTGAGGTCGGACATGACTGCTCTCTGACTCCTTCTCCCTCACTACCTTTGGGTCCTGGGACTCCTTCCACTAGAGCAGCTCGCTCCAAGCCCTGTCCAATGTGGCCTTGAAGACTGCCAGGGATGGGGCAGCCACAGCTTCTCTGGGCACCCTGTGCCAGCGCCTCAGCACCCTCACAGGGAAGAGCTTCTGCCTGATATCCAATCTAAATCTAACCCTTTTCAGCTTAAAGCTATTACTCCTTGTCCTGTCCCTACAGGCTCTTGTCAAAAGTCCCTTTCCAGAGAAGGCTCTGTCTTTAAACAGAGAGTTTTTGCAGATAAAGGAGTGAAAGGAAGAAAAAAGAGCTGTAGGTGGGAAATTAAACATGCAGAAACACCTAAACGGCCTCCAAAGATTTATTACTAATGGGATCTGCTCTTATCAGCCAGTCTTGATTTCAGATGCATCTCGCACAAAGCTGTTCTGCTGGGCTGGTTTCCTCGCAGGTGCCAGCAGATACTTCTGCTTTTGCTTTTCAAGAGCAAAACAGCCTCTGGTTAGACCCATCTGGTGGACTGCTGCTGCAGCTTGCCTTGACACAAGGCTTCTCTAACATCATCAGCTACTTTCTCTGCCCTGGCAAATATCCCCCATTGAGGGATGGGTCCTGGCAGTGGATCCTCACTGTGAATTTGGTGTCCTATGGCAATACCTTTGTCATAGGAAAGGCATCAAAGAGGCAGCTGAGCTGAGGTCTGACCTGGCTGCATGCAGGTTTCTGCATTTCCTTGATGGGTTCCTGCCTGCTTCTGTGTGAGGAAGATCTTTGTTCGTCAGTGAAGAATTAGCCCATTGTTGTGGTTCATTGTCTCACCCTGCTCCAGTTAGACCTGCAGACCCATCAGCCCTCCCTGTTCCCTACTCGGAAAGATGGGTGCTGCCCATATACAACACTTTCAAAGCCATGTTGGTGCAGAAGCACACAGAACAAAGGGAATGCTGAGTTTAGCTCACCGCAGTTTGTGACTCACTGCCTCTTGTTCACATACTCCTGGAAAGACGCATTTCAAATGTCCCCACTTGCTTAGTATGGACACAGGAATATCTGTCTAGGAAGTCATAGTGAAAACAAGCATTGAGCTCTGCATCCATAACATTGGAATTTAGGGTTTTCTCATGTATCCTATTGGCAATGGCCACGTGCCACAAAGTGGTGTTTCCATAAGCGCCATCAAGCAGAAAACCAAGCCCCAAAGGAAGTGTCACTGGTCCTTTCGGGTTGTACTCAACTCTCTGAGGTCATCTACTCGGGTTGAATGGGGAGTGTTAAGGGGTAAGGCTGCATCACAAAGGGAAAGAGTAAGCCCAGAGCAGGCATATGGTGCCTTCTGACTTGCTCCATTGCATCCACGAGCTAGCTCTTGGTCTAGCAGGAGGTCTGACTCGGAGAGAGTCGCCTGCACAAAAAGCTTTTGACTTCACTTCTTAAGCACCCCAAATTTGCATCTAGCCCATGGCTCGTTCAGCATGAGCTCGTTTTCACACTGTCGATTCTCTAGTGTTAACAGCTACTTTAGGCTTGAGTAGCCTGCAGAGCATGTCTCTAACTCAGCCGTCCCTGCCAAGGAGTGAGAAAACAATTACCTCTGGTCCTCACCCTCTGTTGGCTCCTCCAACCACATCAACCAACTAAGATCTAAGATCATTATGACATCAAGTGCATCCTTCCCTCCTGTTCCTTGCTACACTGACTGTTTTCCTTTGTGCTCTCAGGACAGCATCTTGCTCTGCAGGAAAGGGGCTGCAAGTGCAGCAGGTTTTCCCAGAGGGTTACGAAACAACCCTGAAATTCCTGCTGGATTGACATGCCAAGGTCATGAGAATGAATGAAGACGGGCTGTTTGAATCCAAGTCACCTCGTGTAATCTTAGAGGCGTAAATCAAATGTTGTCGCTCTGGGCTTCGTGTTTGCACTGCCAGCGCGTTTGGTTTGGACAAAGAGGAAGAAAGCTGCGAGGGATGGCAAAGGCTGCGGATGGAAATGGAACGGCGACTCCAAGGAAAGGGAACACAGGCTTCGTGCGTCTGCCAGTGTGCCCGGGACACGAGGCGATGCGCTGGAGCTGCGGGATGGCAACGGGGCGTCGCCCGGAAACGGACAATGGACTCGGCCAATGGGCATCGAGGAGCAGCGGGCTGTGGCCAATAAATAGCGGGCAGGGGGCAGGGTGGTCTCAGTCACTGCTGCAGGTGCGGAGGGGCAGGAGGAAGGCCGCCGGCTGCCCGCTGTCTCTACTGCCCCCAGGTCAGACTCCCGTTGTGGAACACCGCAGCAGCGATGGCAACGCTCAGCCTATTTCAGCTGCTGGACGCTGCCATCAGCACCTCCAACGGGGGACGCGTGAATATCATGCAGCTGCGAATCCTACTGCGGGCTGTGCTGGAGCTCACGGGCCTTGGGGACCTGCCTGTCCCAGACTGGGGGCAGGCTGCCCAGGGGGTCAGGGCCCAGGCCCGGCATGTGAGGCAGCAGCGCCTGGAGCCAGGCGGGTGGCAGCCCAGGACAGCCCTGCTGCAGGGCACCGCTGGCAACTCCCGACTTTACACCAGGGCTGCCGGTGTGGGGCAGCTGGAGGAGATGGAAGACGTGGACAGCAGCAGCTCTGAGGTAGGGGCTCTCCCAAGTCCCATGGGCTCCACAGCCCTGGAGCTCTGGCCCCACCATCCTCTCCATCCCTGTCTTCCCCACTCCTGACACATGGGTGGGAGCCGTGTCCACTCCTCAGGCACCTGAGAGGCACCGTCAGCACCTCATGGGCCTCATCTCCACCCCCAGTCTCCTTGGCTCGCCCCAGGGCTAAACCCGGCACTGCAGGGTACTGGAGAGGGGCCTCACCCTGCACGGCACTGAGCTGCTCAGGCACAGGCTTTTCCCGGGTGTCCCAAGGGGCAGGGCCGGGGACCCAGCTCCTGGTCTGCAGGGGCCCTCCCCTGGGGCTCAACCCCCGCCGCCCTCCTCTCCTAGGACATGGCTCTGTCCCAGCCTCTCCCGGAGGGGATCGGTGGCATGAACGAGGCAGTCGGGAAGGGGCTTGGCTTGCTGAGCTGCTGCTGGGGTCCCTGTGCCCATCGCCCCCTCCCTGCGTAACCCTGTGTCCATCACCCTGGGTGCCACCCAGCGAGGGAGGAGTGGGAAGGGGGCTCTGAGCGGGCAGTGTGAAAGTGTGTGAGTTCAGCCCGGGGCGGCTGGGGACAGAGCTGGGGACCGTGCGGGGAGCCCTGGCTCTGCCCTTGCTGCTGCACTTCTGTCCACAAACCTGCTCCCCTTTGCCGCCTCTTCCCAGGAGGACTACAGAGCCCGGTCTGCCCTCACCAAGTCCTCCACTTTGGACATGGACACCCTGCACAGGGCAAGCTCAGCGCTGCGTCCCAAGGAACCAGGGACAGAGCGTGCAGCCCCTACTGCTCAGAGCACCAGCTCAACCAGCAGGTCTGCAAGTCGCAGTGTTCCGCCCAACATCTCATGGAGATGGGCTGGAGCTGCTGACCGTGAGGACAGGGCTGTATGGAGAAAGCCTTCTCTTGCTGCCACCCCTGCCTGGAGATCAAAGAAAGAAGTTGGAGCTGCTGTCGCCGCGGCCAAGGCTCCACGGAGAAAGTCTTGTCTTGTTTCCAGCAAGACCCGCAGCCCAGGGATGCGTTCCAGAAAAAGGGTTTCCTGGGCAGACCTCCAGGGAGCAGGGACGCAGCCAATAGCCCCTAGCTCCAGTGTGCATCCCAGGGCCATGGGCCAGCTGCAAGAGGCGTGTGGATCGTCAGAATCCTCCGGCTCCAGCAGTTCCTCCACCTCCTCGATGATGGAGGCTGAGTTCAAGACTCTTCACAGCCTCTATGATCAGCTAAAGAAGCAGGCGGCGCAGCTGCAAGCCACCAAGTCGGACCGCGCTGAGCTGGAGATGCTGCGGTCCGAGCTGCTGCACCAGCAGGAGGAAGGTGGGAGCTGTGAGGTCTGGTGGGATGTTTGAGAGCCTGGGTCGGGGGCTCGTTGCCCTCAGAGCCTGGCCTTGAAGGTGAGACCCCCTCACTGACAGTGTGTCCCCTTGGCCCATGTTCTTGCAGGCCAGGAGAGCATCGCCATCAAGCTTGAGGAGCTCCGTGGCCAGGCGTCCTCCCTGCAGGGCCTGGCAAGTGACTTAAAGCAGAAGGTGTGGAAGGTGAGCCGGTGGCAGTCCCCAGGGGGCACGTGGGGATGCTTGGGGGTTTGGGCAGGGAGGGGCAGAAGAAGAGCCCCTGGTCTGGGAAGACACTGGCACCATGCCCTGACTCTGCCCCACCACTGCTCCCAGCTCACGTCCGCGCTTCAGAAGCTGAAGCAGGAGCTGATGGAGATGGTGGCATGGGGGGCTTCGGAAGAGGCTGCTGGGACCTCCCCTGCCCCGCAGCTGGTTGTGCTTCTGTGAAATGTGGGGAGAGCCCCTTGCTCCTCCCCCCAGATAGGGTTGTACGAGTCAGCAGCATGGAGGGAAATTGCAGCTGTGCTGCAGATGTCCTGCTGGCACTGAGAGCCCGTGGTCACTTGCCCATTAAGCCGGGTCTGTTCCCAAGGGACAGGCACCCCCCCCTTGCATGGCACTACCCTGTCGTCTTCCTCCCTGCATCAGGACCAGGAGGTGCTGAGCCGCTTGAAGGCCCAGGAGCAGGAGCTGCAGCAAGTCCGTCATCAGCTGCGGGAAGAGATGGCCTCCAAGGTGAGGGGTGGCCCAACCCCCCCGAGCCAAACTGGCACCTCTGGGGCTTGGTGGCCCAAGGCTGTATCCCTCTGAGGATTCCTGCTCCTGGCTTTTCTCTGGGCGCCGCAGTGCCCCAAGCTGGGGCCGCTGGCTGAGGGGAGTGTGTGTGCCTGCAGCTGGACCGCAAGGAGCTGGGGCCTTTCCAGCAGCAGCTGGAGGAGCAGTGGAAGAGAAGTCTGGAGCAGGTCACGGAGAAGGCACCGCCGAGAGAGGCTAACAATGCGGCTGGCATTAAGACGTGAGTGTGATGGGGACAGTGGTGGCTTCAGAGACAGCACTCGCCCCGTTGCCACTTTGGCCGTGCCAGCACCCCCGGTTCCTATGGTGCTCTGAGTGCCCATGGCAGTAGTTCGCACTGATGGTGGTGGTTTTTGGAGCCAACCTCCAACTGCTCTCCCTCATCCTCCCGCCATTCTTCTGTAACCAGCCAGGGGGTTGGGACCTTGCTTGGGTGCTAGGCTACAAACCGGGCTGAAACCCACGTTTCCCAGCTCACCCACCCCTTTCCTCCCCTGCCCAGGCAGCCTTCCAATGCCGATTCCCGGCGCCTGTCCTGTGACCGGCAGCTCAACGTGAGGGTGCCTGCCTCGTAAGTAGCACCTGTCCCTGGAGCATCGAGGGGCTGCACGGGTGGCACGGGAGGAGACGGATGCTGAGAGCTCCGCCTGACAGGCACAGGGTTCTGGGAGTCAGTCTGGGGGGGTTGACCCTGCTGAGACCCCTCTAATGCTCTGCCCACGAGTGGGGGGATGGGGACCCTTCCCTGAGGGCAGTGGGCAGGGGGATGCCATAGGGTGAAAGCCCGTGGATTTTGGGGCACTGCCTTGAGGCGGGCTGGATCATTTGTCCCCTGTCACCCACCGGTGGCTCTTGGTTTCCACAGGCCCGTCAAGCCCATCCCACCCGCGCCACGGCTGACCTCCCGCGTCACTGAGAAAATTCCTCGTTCCCTCAAACCAGGGGAAAGCAAGAGGTAGGGGACTTGGGACCCATCCCCTGCCAGGGTGCAGGGTGGCCCTGCCCTGGCGGGAGAGCTCTTCCCTGGGTGGGGATAGAAGGCTCTGTGGGTGCCTGGGCAGGCTGCCCACATACGCCCTGTCCCCCACCCTGGCAGACCACAGTGCTGGGTGCTGAGTCCCCCTATTTCCCATCCTGCAGGGAGCAGGCGGCTCGCTGCTGGAACCCCAGCGTGCCGTGGCAGTGCGGGGACCAGAACACTGCTCCCCAGCCTGTCTCACCCAGCACCCCACGGACTCTCAGGCCGTCCGCTGTGCTCCACAGGAAGGTAGGGATGAAGAAGGAAGGGATCTGGAGGGGGCAAATGAGGCTGGGAGTGTGATGCTGAGTATTTGGGATGGGGGGATTCGTGCCTCAGTTTCCCCAGGAGGGCTGCGTGTGGAGGGTTGCTTGGGAATGATCAATACTGCCCCGTGCTTTAGCCAGACCCCTCTCTCCTTCCCAGCAGGATGGTGACAATGCAACCGAGCTGCTGGGCAACACCAGCCGCCGGCAGGACAAGCAGCAGCCTGTGCTCAAGGGCAAGGAGGGTACAGGCAGGAGGAACCCGACCCAGGGCAGCCTTCCCCAGGCACCGCGGCTCGTCCAGCCCCTCCTGCCCCCTTCCGTCAAACTCAAACCCCAGGAGCCACGCACGACTGGGCGTCCCCCGCTGAAGCCCTAGCACCCTGTGGGCCCAGCAGCCAATAAATAATTCCTCATGTTCACCCAAGCACCTGTGTGGGCTGAGTGTGGAACCCTGGCTCGGAAACTCCCCATCACACACAAGGAGGGCTCGGCAGCATCCCTGGCCTGTGGCCACGTGTCACTGCAGGAGCAGCCCCTGGCCACCCCACATACAAGCACCTGTGCCCACCAAGCTGCTGCGCTCCACTGGCACTCTCTGGCCTGGAAAAGCCCTGTTTGGGAGCCTGCGTCCCCAGAGTCTCCTGCATGACCCAGGGAACTACAGAGCAGTCAGTCTCACTTGTGTGCCTGGCAAAATCTTGGAGAAAATTCTCCTGGAAGGCATGCTAAGGCACATGAAAAACACCAAGGGGAAATGTAAGCGGCGAGGAGAAGCAGACAGGCCAACCCAATATGGGTGATAAGCAACTTCTCCTTTATTTGTGACACAGTTCACACATATATAGGAGTGGTATTCAGCCACTCCTTCTTGGCACAACAGTATTGGTTAGCCCCCACACAGCTTCCTCCACATTCTCCTCCCAGGTCCGGTCTCTGGCCACCTGTGGGGGCCACCCCCTGCCTTGCTTGCACAGTCCTCCAGAACTCTATGGTCCTGCTCTTAGAGTCATTCTGCAACAATTCCCCCCTTTTTCTTTGTGCAAGCAAGGCACTATGGGTTATTCTGTTCACCTGTTTTATCACACAACTATAAACATGTCTAATAGCTACGATGATTAACCCAATCAATGATACATAAGTGCAATACTTTTAAACAGTGTTTGACTCAACCTGTAATGCCGCGTGAAGACAACCATCTAGTTATTCTTAGGATATTGCTCATTTACTATTGCTGGGTAAGCTGAGCCAGGGTTCTCAGCTGTGCGTGCATCGAATTAGCATAATCAGAGACTCATACAACACATTCCAACAAACTTTTCACATCCATGTCCCTGTTCCAACAACAAAAGCTTCTGCAGTGTTGCATGTCTTACAGAGTCAACATTAAAACAAATCATAAATTGCCTTTGATGTAGGATTTGCTTAGCAACTCAGCAACCCAGTCTGCTTAGTTGAGCCAAGGCCCGGCTGAAGCACTTACAGTGATTTGGCATATTATGATTGGATACATGTTTTGAAGACCCTTAGTGACTAACATATAATTGGTTAAACACAGGTGTGAGAACTCAACCTTGAAAGCTTGCCAACAGTCCACAGTTCTCATTAACTTGGTGAATTCCAGCCTCTTATCTTGCTTGCTTAAGCTTCTTCAGGCCTCTCATGGCCTTGCTGTATCTTTCAGGACTATTCAAAGTTTATGTACCAGTTATGCATTCTCCCGTGAGAACACTGTCTCCGCATCTTCCCCCTTTATGTTCTATATATGGTTTGGGTGACCCTACTTGAGCAGGGGATCTGGGCTAGATTATGTCTCCAACATATGCCAACCAGAGACTGCCTGGTCCTGCCCTTTTTTTCTGCTGTATGGCTCTCCGGTAACAGGCTGTATAGCTCTCTGTTCCTTCACATCAAGGTCTGGCATGACGTGTGTCCCCACCGCTCCACGCCTGCTGGGTTGCAGCCAGCAGCGGAGCTAAAGGTTCTTCTTGGTGGCAAACACAGAAGCCAACCCAGTCTTGCCCTTGATTGTGGTGGCAGGCATTTGGTCAGCCTCAGTCCTTGCACCTTGCTGTCAAGGCACACTTTCACCTGCTTTATCCAGTGACAAGTCGCTACTACAGCAAGGCACACACACATTTACATTAGCAGAGTAACTATTACAGGGTGCAGCAGCAGTTGAAGATGCTGATGACAGCGAGGGACCACCCAAAGAAATTTCTTACCAGTGGAATTCTCCCCCCTCTTAATTTGTTCCATCACCTGCTTTATAACACTACCATTGTATTAAAATTTTTCTAGCTTTTGCCTTAGCATTTTCTAGCAGCTACTGCAAATTTCCATACTCTAACAACTCTTTTACAAGTGACCAATCTATACAATACAAGGTGCAGTTTCTTACTAGCAACTAGCTAGTAAATACAGGTGGTTTTATACACAAAATCACAACCTCTAATAATAGCTACTTTACAAGCACACATATTCAGGATGTTACTTTTCAGTTGCCCCCAAGTGATGTTTTGCAGTTATTTGTTCTTTCTCTTCCTCTATCTCATTCTGCTTGGGGTAATCAGGGTCAGCTCCTGTAGCTGAGGCATCAGGTTTTTCCATTCGTCTGTCCAGCTCATGGGAAGGCTTGACAAACTTTGCAGGCATTCACCATGGACCTGTAGGCAGGAGGACACAAATATACCCCCTCCCCCAGGTTATCAGTTCTTCAGAAGTAGACAGGTTAGACAGGTTAAAGTTAAATGTAACATCATTACTCTCTCCCCCCCCCCCTTTTTTTTTCCCCACTACAGTCCCACGTGCAGAACGTGGCACAAGGACCCTGTGGAGACTAACAGCAAACCAGCTCCGAGAAGCATCACTGCAGTGCGAGGTGGCAGGCTCAACCTTAGCGGGCGTCCCCGCAGAGGCTCTGCCTCCCCCACATCGTATGAGGCTTGGGCTTTTATACTGACCAAAATGCACACTCATTCCGACACAGGTAGCCTGCCTGTGCTGGAAGAAGTGGCCAGCAGTATCTACAGAGGTCTCCAAGGGTTGATAGAAACCTGGACATACTTATATATACCAACTTCTAGTACATGAGTATCACAGAGAAACTGTATGGGCTCCCCCTGTCAATTGCAAGGAAAAAATCATAACGTATACAGCTTGAGTATAAGAGGATTTTAACGCATACGTGGTCACTGTTTGTCAGGCCTCCTTAACTATTTTGAGATCAAGAGCTTCCCACTCTTTAGCCCCCTGCTGTGTAGTAAACACAGGATATGCAAAGATGCCCATTGCAGAAAATTCCCCAGTGATGTTCGCATCTTTGGTTACCCATTGTTACAGCTGAGCGTCTCCAGGGCCAGTAAGTCTGAGCAGACCGACCCGGGAGATGAAGAGTCAGGGTCTGGAAGCAGAGGATATAGATCTGGCTCGGATTCAGGGGATTCGGGGGCTGATCCTGCGCTGAACTCGGGGTCTCCGCTGCTCGCAGCTGTGTCTTTCTTATCAGATGTCTCTCGTTCGGTATGTGGCCATCTGCAGACCTGGCTCCTCCGTGACTGAGTTAAATTTTTTTTCACTCTAGGGCATAGTGGGTTGGAAAGGCTCGCGGTTCCTTTAAATCTCCCGCTCGCGCATGATCCCTATTTTCTACTGCGGGCTTCACAGTGGCGCCGCAATCGATCCGGCGCCGAGGCACCGCCCTCTTTCTTTCGGATTCCTCGACTTTTATCATACGTATCCCTTCTAATATACTTTCTCTGTCCTTTTCAAAGTCCCTACTTTCGGAACTGGGGTGGTGGGGAAGCAGGGGGTTACACCTCCTCCGCGGCACCTTCTGATGGAGGGGGAGAAAAGGGGGGAAGAAAAGGGGGGGGGGGGGAACCCTGTGCTCGCGCGAGTTGGGGGAAACGAGTTGTAATCTTCCCCCGGTTTCAACCGACCGGGGACGTCTGTTCCTAGTTTCTCCGTTGCTACCGCGGCAGTTTTCTTTTCTGCCTTGTATCTTTTTATACAGTTCATTACTTCCCTCCGTGGTTTACCGAGTTTCTTTGCCTATTTATAATCATTAAGCACTGAGTCAAATAGTTCATCACCAAACTTTCGCCACTCACTCTCCTCAAATATTGTATAAGGATCTGCAAAAAAACTCCCTTAGCCTTCCCTACAGCCAGTAGACCTGCTAGCTGCTTTAGAGTCTCAGGCTCAATTCCCCGCTTTTATAAAAAGCACTGCAAAACGTTCAGGGCTCAGTTCCCCGCTTTTATAAAAAGCACTGTAATAAGTCCAGGGCTACCTCTCGGTCCATTTTCATGGCCAGCCTTTTCCGGATCGTCTTCTTCTGGGTCGTCCTGTAACCTCGGTCTCCGGATCGGCCTCCCGATGCAGCAGTGTCTGGTTCGCCCCAGCGGCGGATTTCTTTCGGTTGGTCCAAGCACCCGGGTCCATCACGCCACCGCAGCAGCATTGCCCGCGCTTCCCGGCCGCTGCAGCCGGCGCCGCTCACTCGCCGTTCCGGGTCCCCGTCGACCGGGGCCCTGTATCCAGGTCCCCGCTAGTTGGGGCTCTGTATCCCGGGTCCCCGTCGACCGGGGCCCTGTATCCGGGTCCCCTTTAAACCGGGGCCCTGTATTCCGGGTCCCCGCTAGTCGGGGCCCTGTATCCAGGTCCCCGCTAGTCGGGGCCCTGTATCGCGGGTCCCCGCTAGTCGGGGCCCTGTATCCAGGTCCCCGCTAGTCGGGGCCCTGTATTCCCGGTCCCCGCTAGTCTGGGCCCTGTATTCTGGGTCCCCGCTAGTGGGGAGCCTGTAATCCGGGTCCCCGTCGACCGGGGCCCTGTCATCCGGCTCCCCGCTAGTCGGGGCCCTGTAATCCGGGTCCCCACTGACCGGGACCCTGTATCCCGGGTCCTCGCTAGTCGGGGCCCTGTAAACCGGGTCCCCAGCGACCAGGGCCCTGTAGTCCCCGTCCCTGTTCGGGCGCCATTTGTAAGCGGCGAGGAGAAGCAGACAGGCCAACCCCATATGGGTGATAAGCAACTTCTTTATTTGTGACGCAGTTCACACATATATAGGAGTGGTATTCAGCCACTCCTTCTTGGTATAACAGTATTGGTTAGCCCCCACAGCTTCCTCCACATTCTCCTCCCAGGTCCGGTTTCCGGCCACCTGTGGGGGCCACCCCCTGCCTTGCTTGCACAGTCCTCCAGAACTCTATGGTCCTGCTCTTAGAGTCATTCTGCAACAGAGCACCTCCTGTATGAAGACAGGCTGAGAAAGTTGGGGCTGTTCAGCCTGGAGAAGAGAAGGATGCGTGGAGACCTCCGAGAAGCCTTCCAGTATCTGAAGGGGGCCTATAGGGATGGTGGGGAGGGACTCTTCATTAGGGACCGTAGTGACAGGACAAGGGGTAACAGGTTGAAACTTAAACAGGGGAAGTTTAGATTGTCTGGAAGGAGGAAGTTCTTTCCTGTGAGGGTGGGGGGCCCTGGAATGGGTTGCCCAGGGAGGTTGTGAATGCTCCATCCCTGGCAGTGTTCAAGGGCAGGTTGGGCAAAGCATTGGGTGAGATGGTTTAGTGTGAGGTGTCCCTGCTCGTGGCAGGGGGGTTGGAACTGGATGATCTTAAGGCCCTTTCCAACCCAAACTCTTCTATGATTCTATAAAGAATCTGGCTGAGCAGTTGCCCTAGGTTGCAGTAACGAGGGGTGTTACCTTATTTAAGACTACAGAAGAATTACCTTTTGAAATGTTTATATTAAACAAATGCACGGAATTTAATGGCAAGTTTGTGGCAACTCAACATGCTTTCCAAATAAAGCATTCCACAGGGAATATCCGTGGGTAAGCTGATCTAGCTCTCCCTGCTTATTGCAGGTGGGGTGGACTAGATGGGCTTTGAAGGGCCCTTCCAATCCAAACTATTCCATTCTATAATTCCACACCCAGGAATGAAGTGTGGGAGTGGTACCAGAAGTAAGCATCATGTGCTCAGTGCTGTGTTTCTTGTACCTCACCTCCCAGGATCCTGTAAATGATGGCAACAGCTCTGCATTTACCAGAATGAGCCCTAAGTGCATTGACCTCTATTTTGGTCTTATTCTGAGTAACTGTCCGGGTCTTTTACATCTGGCCCTTGGTTTCATATCGACTTGCCTTTTGACATTTGAGGTCGGACATGACTGCTCTCTGACTCCTTCTCCCTCACTACCTTTGGGTCCTGGGACTCCCTCCACTAGAGCAGCTCGCTCCAAGCCCTGTCCAATGTGGCCTTGAAGACTGCCAGGGATGGGGCAGCCACAGCTTCTCTGGGCACCCTGTGCCAGCGCCTCAGCACCCTCACAGGGAAGAGCTTCTGCCTGATATCCAATCTAAATCTAACCCTTTTCAGCTTAAAGCTATTACTCCTTGTCCTGTCCCTACAGGCTCTTGTCAAAAGTCCCTTTCCAGAGAAGGCTCTGTCTTTAAACAGAGAGTTTTTGCAGATAAAGGAGTGAAAGGAAGAAAAAAGAGCTGTAGGTGGGAAATTAAACATGCAGAAACACCTAAACGGCCTCCAAAGATTTATTACTAATGGGATCTGCTCTTATCAGCCAGTCTTGATTTCAGATGCATCTCGCACAAAGCTGTTCTGCTGGGCTGGTTTCCTCGCAGGTGCCAGCAGATACTTCTGCTTTTGCTTTTCAAGAGCAAAACAGCCTCTGGTTAGACCCATCTGGTGGACTGCTGCTGCAGCTTGCCTTGACACAAGGCTTCTCTAACATCATCAGCTACTTTCTCTGCCCTGGCAAATATCCCCCATTGAGGGATGGGTCCTGGCAGTGGATCCTCACTGTGAATTTGGTGTCCTATGGCAATACCTTTGTCATAGGAAAGGCATCAAAGAGGCAGCTGAGCTGAGGTCTGACCTGGCTGCATGCAGGTTTCTGCATTTCCTTGATGGGTTCCTGCCTGCTTCTGTGTGAGGAAGATCTTTGTTCGTCAGTGAAGAATTAGCCCATTGTTGTGGTTCATTGTCTCACCCTGCTCCAGTTAGACCTGCAGACCCATCAGCCCTCCCTGTTCCCTACTCGGAAAGATGGGTGCTGCCCATATACAACACTTTCAAAGCCATGTTGGTGCAGAAGCACACAGAACAAAGGGAATGCTGAGTTTAGCTCACCGCAGTTTGTGACTCACTGCCTCTTGTTCACATACTCCTGGAAAGACGCATTTCAAATGTCCCCACTTGCTTAGTATGGACACAGGAATATCTGTCTAGGAAGTCATAGTGAAAACAAGCATTGAGCTCTGCATCCATAACATTGGAATTTAGGGTTTTCTCATGTATCCTATTGGCAATGGCCACGTGCCACAAAGTGGTGTTTCCATAAGCGCCATAAAGCAGAAAACCAAGCCCCAAAGGAAGTGTCACTGGTCCTTTTGGGTTGTACTCAACTCTCTGAGGTCATCTACTCGGGTTGAACGGGGAGTGTTAAGGGGTAAGGCTGCATCACAAAGGGAAAGAGTAAGCCCAGAGCAGGCATATGGTGCCTTCTGACTTGCTCCATTGCATCCACGAGCTAGCTCTTGGTCTAGCAGGAGGTCTGACTCGGAGAGAGTCGCCTGCACAAAAAGCTTTTGACTTCACTTCTTAAGCACCCCAAATTTGCATCTAGCCCATGGCTCGTTCAGCATGAGCTCGTTTTCACACTGTCGATTCTCTAGTGTTAACAGCTACTTTAGGCTTGAGTAGCCTGCAGAGCATGTCTCTAACTCAGCCGTCCCTGCCAAGGAGTGAGAAAACAATTACCTCTGGTCCTCACCCTCTGTTGGCTCCTCCAACCACATCAACCAACTAAGATCTAAGATCATTATGACATCAAGTGCATCCTTCCCTCCTGTTCCTTGCTACACTGACTGTTTTCCTTTGTGCTCTCAGGACAGCATCTTGCTCTGCAGGAAAGGGGCTGCAAGTGCAGCAGGTTTTCCCAGAGGGTTACGAAACAACCCTGAAATTCCTGCTGGATTGACATGCCAAGGTCATGAGAATGAATGAAGACGGGCTGTTTGAATCCAAGTCACCTCGTGTAATCTTAGAGGCGTAAATCAAATGTTGTCGCTCTGGGCTTCGTGTTTGCACTGCCAGCGCGTTTGGTTTGGACAAAGAGGAAGAAAGCTGCGAGGGATGGCAAAGGCTGCGGATGGAAATGGAACGGCGACTCCAAGGAAAGGGAACACAGGCTTCGTGCGTCTGCCAGTGTGCCCGGGACACGAGGCGATGCGCTGGAGCTGCGGGATGGCAACGGGGCGTCGCCCGGAAACGGACAATGGACTCGGCCAATGGGCATTGAGGAGCAGCGGGCTGTGGCCAATAAATAGCGGGCAGGGGGCAGGGTGGTCTCAGTCACTGCTGCAGGTGCGGAGGGGCAGGAGGAAGGCCGCCGGCTGCCCGCTGTCTCTACTGCCCCCAGGTCAGACTCCCGTTGTGGAACACCGCAGCAGCGATGGCAACGCTCAGCCTATTTCAGCTGCTGGACGCTGCCATCAGCACCTCCAACGGGGGACGCGTGAATATCATGCAGCTGCGAATCCTACTGCGGGCTGTGCTGGAGCTCACGGGCCTTGGGGACCTGCCTGTCCCAGACTGGGGGCAGGCTGCCCAGGGGGTCAGGGCCCAGGCCCGGCATGTGAGGCAGCAGCGCCTGGAGCCAGGCGGGTGGCAGCCCAGGACAGCCCTGCTGCAGGGCACCGCTGGCAACTCCCGACTTTACACCAGGGCTGCCGGTGTGGGGCAGCTGGAGGAGATGGAAGACGTGGACAGCAGCAGCTCTGAGGTAGGGGCTCTCCCAAGTCCCATGGGCTCCACAGCCCTGGAGCTCTGGCCCCACCATCCTCTCCATCCCTGTCTTCCCCACTCCTGACACATGGGTGGGAGCCGTGTCCACTCCTCAGGCACCTGAGAGGCACCGTCAGCACCTCATGGGCCTCATCTCCACCCCCAGTCTCCTTGGCTCGCCCCAGGGCTAAACCCGGCACTGCGGGGTACTGGAGAGGGGCCTCACCCTGCACGGCACTGAGCTGCTCAGGCACAGGCTTTTCCCGGGTGTCCCAAGGGGCAGGGCCGGGGACCCAGCTCCTGGTCTGCAGGGGCCCTCCCCTGGGGCTCAACCCCCGCCGCCCTCCTCTCCTAGGACATGGCTCTGTCCCAGCCTCTCCCGGAGGGGATCGGTGGCATGAACGAGGCAGTCGGGAAGGGGCTTGGCTTGCTGAGCTGCTGCTGGGGTCCCTGTGCCCATCGCCCCCTCCCTGCGTAACCCTGTGTCCATCACCCTGGGTGCCACCCAGCGAGGGAGGAGTGGGAAGGGGGCTCTGAGCGGGCAGTGTGAAAGTGTGTGAGTTCAGCCCGGGGCGGCTGGGGACAGAGCTGGGGACCGTGCGGGGAGCCCTGGCTCTGCCCTTGCTGCTGCACTTCTGTCCACAAACCTGCTCCCCTTTGCCGCCTCTTCCCAGGAGGACTACAGAGCCCGGTCTGCCCTCACCAAGTCCTCCACTTTGGACATGGACACCCTGCACAGGGCAAGCTCAGCGCTGCGTCCCAAGGAACCAGGGACAGAGCGTGCAGCCCCTACTGCTCAGAGCACCAGCTCAACCAGCAGGTCTGCAAGTCGCAGTGGTCAGCCCAACATCTCATGGAGATGGGCTGGAGCTGCTGACCGTGAGGACAGGGCTGTATGGAGAAAGCCTTCTCTTGCTGCCACCCCTGCCTGGAGATCAAAGAAAGAAGTTGGAGCTGCTGTCGCCGCGGCCAAGGCTCCACGGAGAAAGTCTTGTCTTGTTTCCAGCAAGACCCGCAGCCCAGGGATGCGTTCCAGAAAAAGGGTTTCCTGGGCAGACCTCCAGGGAGCAGGGACGCAGCCAATAGCCCCTAGCTCCAGTGTGCATCCCAGGGCCATGGGCCAGCTGCAAGAGGCGTGCGGATCGTCAGAATCCTCCGGCTCCAGCAGTTCCTCCACCTCGATGATGGAGGCTGAGTTCGAGACTCTTCACAGCCTCTATGATCAGCTAAAGAAGCAGGCGGCGCAGCTGCAAGCCACCAAGTCGGACCGCGCTGAGCTGGAGATGCTGCGGTCCGAGCTGCTGCACCAGCAGGAGGAAGGTGGGAGCTGTGAGGTCTGGTGGGATGTTTGAGAGCCTGGGTCGGGGGCTCGTTGCCCTCAGAGCCTGGCCTTGAAGGTGAGACCCCCTCACTGACAGTGTGTCCCCTTGGCCCATGTTCTTGCAGGCCAGGAGAGCATCGCCATCAAGCTTGAGGAGCTCCGTGGCCAGGCGTCCTCCCTGCAGGGCCTGGCAAGTGACTTAAAGCAGAAGGTGTGGAAGGTGAGCCGGTGGCAGTCCCCAGGGGGCACGTGGGGATGCTTGGGGGTTTGGGCAGGGAGGGGCAGAAGAAGAGCCCCTGGTCTGGGAAGACACTGGCACCATGCCCTGACTCTGCCCCACCACTGCTCCCAGCTCACGTCCGCGCTTCAGAAGCTGAAGCAGGAGCTGATGGAGATGGTGGCATGGGGGGCTTCGGAAGAGGCTGCTGGGACCTCCCCTGCCCCGCAGCTGGTTGTGCTTCTGTGAAATGTGGGGAGAGCCCCTTGCTCCTCCCCCCAGATAGGGTTGTACGAGTCAGCAGCATGGAGGGAAATTGCAGCTGTGCTGCAGATGTCCTGCTGGCACTGAGAGCCCGTGGTCACTTGCCCATTAAGCCGGGTCTGTTCCCAAGGGACAGGCACCCCCCCCTTGCATGGCACTACCCTGTCGTCTTCCTCCCTGCATCAGGACCAGGAGGTGCTGAGCCGCTTGAAGGCCCAGGAGCAGGAGCTGCAGCAAGTCCGTCATCAGCTGCGGGAAGAGATGGCCTCCAAGGTGAGGGGTGGCCCAACCCCCCCGAGCCAAACTGGCACCTCTGGGGCTTGGTGGCCCAAGGCTGTATCCCTCTGAGGATTCCTGCTCCTGGCTTTTCTCTGGGCGCCGCAGTGCCCCAAGCTGGGGCCGCTGGCTGAGGGGAGTGTGTGTGCCTGCAGCTGGACCGCAAGGAGCTGGGGCCTTTCCAGCAGCAGCTGGAGGAGCAGTGGAAGAGAAGTCTGGAGCAGGTCAACGAGAAGGCACCGCCGAGAGAGGCTAACAATGCGGCTGGCATTAAGACGTGAGTGTGATGGGGACAGTGGTGGCTTCAGAGACAGCACTCGCCCCGTTGCCACTTTGGCCGTGCCAGCACCCCCGGTTCCTATGGTGCTCTGAGTGCCCATGGCAGTAGTTCGCACTGATGGTGGTGGTTTTTGGAGCCAACCTCCAACTGCTCTCCCTCATCCTCCCGCCATTCTTCTGTAAGCAGCCAGGGGGTTGGGACCTTGCTTGGGTGCTAGGCTACAAACCGGGCTGAAACCCACGTTTCCCAGCTCACCCAGCCCTTTCCTCCCCTGCCCAGGCAGCCTTCCAATGCCGATTCCCGGCGCCTGTCCTGTGACCGGCAGCTCAACGTGAGGGTGCCTGCCTCGTAAGTAGCACCTGTCCCTGGAGCATCGAGGGGCTGCACGGGTGGCACGGGAGGAGACGGATGCTGAGAGCTCCGCCTGACAGGCACAGGGTTCTGGGAGTCAGTCTGGGGGGGTTGACCCTGCTGAGACCCCTCTAATGCTCTGCCCACGAGTGGGGGGATGGGGACCCTTCCCTGAGGGCAGTGGGCAGGGGGATGCCATAGGGTGAAAGCCCGTGGATTTTGGGGCACTGCCTTGAGGCGGGCTGGATCATTTGTCCCCTGTCACCCACCGGTGGCTCTTGGTTTCCACAGGCCCGTCAAGCCCATCCCACCCGCGCCACGGCTGACCTCCCGCGTCACTGAGAAAATTCCTCGTTCCCTCAAACCAGGGGAAAGCAAGAGGTAGGGGACTTGGGACCCATCCCCTGCCAGGGTGCAGGGTGGCCCTGCCCTGGCGGGAGAGCTCTTCCCTGGGTGGGGATAGAAGGCTCTGTGGGTGCCTGGGCAGGCTGCCCACATACGCCCTGTCCCCCACCCTGGCAGACCACAGTGCTGGGTGCTGAGTCCCCCTATTTCCCATCCTGCAGGGAGCAGGCGGCTCGCTGCTGGAACCCCAGCGTGCCGTGGCAGTGCGGGGACCAGAACACTGCTCCCCAGCCTGTCTCACCCAGCACCCCACGGACTCTCAGGCCGTCCGCTGTGCTCCACAGGAAGGTAGGGATGAAGAAGGAAGGGATCTGGAGGGGGCAAATGAGGCTGGGAGTGTGATGCTGAGTATTTGGGATGGGGGGATTCGTGCCTCAGTTTCCCCAGGAGGGCTGCGTGTGGAGGGTTGCTTGGGAATGATCAATACTGCCCCGTGCTTTAGCCAGACCCCTCTCTCCTTCCCAGCAGGATGGTGACAATGCAACCGAGCTGCTGGGCAACACCAGCCGCCGGCAGGACAAGCAGCAGCCTGTGCTCAAGGGCAAGGAGGGTACAGGCAGGAGGAACCCGACCCAGGGCAGCCTTCCCCAGGCACCGCGGCTCGTCCAGCCCCTCCTGCCCCCTTCCGTCAAACTCAAACCCCAGGAGCCACGCACGACTGGGCGTCCCCCGCTGAAGCCCTAGCACCCTGTGGGCCCAGCAGCCAATAAATAATTCCTCATGTTCACCCAAGCACCTGTGTGGGCTGAGTGTGGAACCCTGGCTCGGAAACTCCCCATCACACACAAGGAGGGCTCGGCAGCATCCCTGGCCTGTGGCCACGTGTCACTGCAGGAGCAGCCCCTGGCCACCCCACATACAAGCACCTGTGCCCACCAAGCTGCTGCGCTCCACTGGCACTCTCTGGCCTGGAAAAGCCCTGTTTGGGAGCCTGCGTCCCCAGAGTCTCCTGCATGACCCAGGGAACTACAGAGCAGTCAGTCTCACTTGTGTGCCTGGCAAAATCTTGGAGAAAATTCTCCTGGAAGGCATGCTAAGGCACATGAAAAACACCAAGGGGAAATGTAAGCGGCGAGGAGAAGCAGACAGGCCAACCCAATATGGGTGATAAGCAACTTCTCCTTTATTTGTGACACAGTTCACACATATATAGGAGTGGTATTCAGCCACTCCTTCTTGGCACAACAGTATTGGTTAGCCCCCACACAGCTTCCTCCACATTCTCCTCCCAGGTCCGGTCTCTGGCCACCTGTGGGGGCCACCCCCTGCCTTGCTTGCACAGTCCTCCAGAACTCTATGGTCCTGCTCTTAGAGTCATTCTGCAACAATTCCCCCCTTTTTCTTTGTGCAAGCAAGGCACTATGGGTTATTCTGTTCACCTGTTTTATCACACAACTATAAACATGTCTAATAGCTACGATGATTAACCCAATCAATGATACATAAGTGCAATACTTTTAAACAGTGTTTGACTCAACCTGTAATGCCGCGTGAAGACAACCATCTAGTTATTCTTAGGATATTGCTCATTTACTATTGCTGGGTAAGCTGAGCCAGGGTTCTCAGCTGTGCGTGCATCGAATTAGCATAATCAGAGACTCATACAACACATTCCAACAAACTTTTCACATCCATGTCCCTGTTCCAACAACAAAAGCTTCTGCAGTGTTGCATGTCTTACAGAGTCAACATTAAAACAAATCATAAATTGCCTTTGATGTAGGATTTGCTTAGCAACTCAGCAACCCAGTCTGCTTAGTTGAGCCAAGGCCCGGCTGAAGCACTTACAGTGATTTGGCATATTATGATTGGATACATGTTTTGAAGACCCTTAGTGACTAACATATAATTGGTTAAACACAGGTGTGAGAACTCAACCTTGAAAGCTTGCCAACAGTCCACAGTTCTCATTAACTTGGTGAATTCCAGCCTCTTATCTTGCTTGCTTAAGCTTCTTCAGGCCTCTCATGGCCTTGCTGTATCTTTCAGGACTATTCAAAGTTTATGTACCAGTTATGCATTCTCCCGTGAGAACACTGTCTCCGCATCTTCCCCCTTTATGTTCTATATATGGTTTGGGTGACCCTACTTGAGCAGGGGATCTGGGCTAGATTATGTCTCCAACATATGCCAACCAGAGACTGCCTGGTCCTGCCCTTTTTTTCTGCTGTATGGCTCTCCGGTAACAGGCTGTATAGCTCTCTGTTCCTTCACATCAAGGTCTGGCATGACGTGTGTCCCCACCGCTCCACGCCTGCTGGGTTGCAGCCAGCAGCGGAGCTAAAGGTTCTTCTTGGTGGCAAACACAGAAGCCAACCCAGTCTTGCCCTTGATTGTGGTGGCAGGCATTTGGTCAGCCTCAGTCCTTGCACCTTGCTGTCAAGGCACACTTTCACCTGCTTTATCCAGTGACAAGTCGCTACTACAGCAAGGCACACACACATTTACATTAGCAGAGTAACTATTACAGGGTGCAGCAGCAGTTGAAGATGCTGATGACAGCGAGGGACCACCCAAAGAAATTTCTTACCAGTGGAATTCTCCCCCCTCTTAATTTGTTCCATCACCTGCTTTATAACACTACCATTGTATTAAAATTTTTCTAGCTTTTGCCTTAGCATTTTCTAGCAGCTACTGCAAATTTCCATACTCTAACAACTCTTTTACAAGTGACCAATCTATACAATACAAGGTGCAGTTTCTTACTAGCAACTAGCTAGTAAATACAGGTGGTTTTATACACAAAATCACAACCTCTAATAATAGCTACTTTACAAGCACACATATTCAGGATGTTACTTTTCAGTTGCCCCCAAGTGATGTTTTGCAGTTATTTGTTCTTTCTCTTCCTCTATCTCATTCTGCTTGGGGTAATCAGGGTCAGCTCCTGTAGCTGAGGCATCAGGTTTTTCCATTCGTCTGTCCAGCTCATGGGAAGGCTTGACAAACTTTGCAGGCATTCACCATGGACCTGTAGGCAGGAGGACACAAATATACCCCCTCCCCCAGGTTATCAGTTCTTCAGAAGTAGACAGGTTAGACAGGTTAAAGTTAAATGTAACATCATTACTCTCTCCCCCCCCCCCTTTTTTTTTCCCCACTACAGTCCCACGTGCAGAACGTGGCACAAGGACCCTGTGGAGACTAACAGCAAACCAGCTCCGAGAAGCATCACTGCAGTGCGAGGTGGCAGGCTCAACCTTAGCGGGCGTCCCCGCAGAGGCTCTGCCTCCCCCACATCGTATGAGGCTTGGGCTTTTATACTGACCAAAATGCACACTCATTCCGACACAGGTAGCCTGCCTGTGCTGGAAGAAGTGGCCAGCAGTATCTACAGAGGTCTCCAAGGGTTGATAGAAACCTGGACATACTTATATATACCAACTTCTAGTACATGAGTATCACAGAGAAACTGTATGGGCTCCCCCTGTCAATTGCAAGGAAAAAATCATAACGTATACAGCTTGAGTATAAGAGGATTTTAACGCATACGTGGTCACTGTTTGTCAGGCCTCCTTAACTATTTTGAGATCAAGAGCTTCCCACTCTTTAGCCCCCTGCTGTGTAGTAAACACAGGATATGCAAAGATGCCCATTGCAGAAAATTCCCCAGTGATGTTCGCATCTTTGGTTACCCATTGTTACAGCTGAGCGTCTCCAGGGCCAGTAAGTCTGAGCAGACCGACCCGGGAGATGAAGAGTCAGGGTCTGGAAGCAGAGGATATAGATCTGGCTCGGATTCAGGGGATTCGGGGGCTGATCCTGCGCTGAACTCGGGGTCTCCGCTGCTCGCAGCTGTGTCTTTCTTATCAGATGTCTCTCGTTCGGTATGTGGCCATCTGCAGACCTGGCTCCTCTGTGACTGAGTTAAATTTTTTTTCACTCTAGGGCATAGTGGGTTGGAAAGGCTCGCGGTTCCTTTAAATCTCCCGCTCGCGCATGATCCCTATTTTCTACTGCGGGCTTCACAGTGGCGCCGCAATCGATCCGGCGCCGAGGCACCGCCCTCTTTCTTTCGGATTCCTCGACTTTTATCATACGTATCCCTTCTAATATACTTTCTCTGTCCTTTTCAAAGTCCCTACTTTCGGAACTGGGGTGGTGGGGAAGCAGGGGGTTACACCTCCTCCGCGGCACCTTCTGATGGAGGGGGAGAAAAGGGGGGAAGAAAAGGGGGGGGGGGGGGGGAACCCTGTGCTCGCGCGAGTTGGGGGAAACGAGTTGTAATCTTCCCCCGGTTTCAACCGACCGGGGACGTCTGTTCCTAGTTTCTCCGTTGCTACCGCGGCAGTTTTCTTTTCTGCCTTGTATCTTTTTATACAGTTCATTACTTCCCTCCGTGGTTTACCGAGTTTCTTTGCCTATTTATAATCATTAAGCACTGAGTCAAATAGTTCATCACCAAACTTTCGCCACTCACTCTCCTCAAATATTGTATAAGGATCTGCAAAAAAACTCCCTTAGCCTTCCCTACAGCCAGTAGACCTGCTAGCTGCTTTAGAGTCTCAGGCTCAATTCCCCGCTTTTATAAAAAGCACTGCAAAAAGTTCAGGGCTCAGTTCCCCGCTTTTATAAAAAGCACTGTAATAAGTCCAGGGCTACCTCTCGGTCCATTTTCATGGCCAGCCTTTTCCGGATCGTCTTCTTCTGGGTCGTCCTGTAACCTCGGTCTCCGGATCGGCCTCCCGATGCAGCAGTGTCTGGTTCGCCCCAGCGGCGGATTTCTTTCGGTTGGTCCAAGCACCCGGGTCCATCACGCCACCGCAGCAGCATTGCCCGCGCTTCCCGGCCGCTGCAGCCGGCGCCGCTCACTCGCCGTTCCGGGTCCCCGTCGACCGGGGCCCTGTATCCAGGTCCCCGCTAGTTGGGGCTCTGTATCCCGGGTCCCCGTCGACCGGGGCCCTGTATCCGGGTCCCCGTTAAACCGGGGCCCTGTATTCCGGGTCCCCAGCGACCAGGGCCCTGTAGTCCGCGTCCCTGTTCGGGCGCCATTTGTAAGTGGCGAGGAGAAGCAGACAGGCCAACCCCATATGGGTGATAAGCAACTTCTTTATTTGTGATGCAGTTCACACATATATAGGAGTGGTATTCAGCCACTCCTTCTTGGTATAACAGTATTGGTTAGCCCCCACAGCTTCCTCCACATTCTCCTCCCAGGTCCGGTCTCCGGCCACCTGTGGGGGCCACCCCCTGCCTTGCTTGCACAGTCCTCCAGAACTCTATGGTCCTGCTCTTAGAGTCATTCTGCAACAGAGCACCTCCTGTATGAAGACAGGCTGAGAAAGTTGGGGCTGTTCAGCCTGGAGAAGAGAAGGATGCGTGGAGACCTCCGAGAAGCCTTCCAGTATCTGAAGGGGGCCTATAGGGATGGTGGGGAGGGACTCTTCATTAGGGACAGTAGTGACAGGACAAGGGGTAACAGGTTGAAACTTAAACAGGGGAAGTTTAGATTGTCTGGAAGGAGGAAGTTCTTTCCTGTGAGGGTGGGGGGCCCTGGAATGGGTTGCCCAGGGAGGTTGTGAATGCTCCATCCCTGGCAGTGTTCAAGGGCAGGTTGGGCAAAGCATTGGGTGAGATGGTTTAGTGTGAGGTGTCCCTGCTCGTGGCAGGGGGGTTGGAACTGGATGATCTTAAGGCCCTTTCCAACCCAAACTCTTCTATGATTCTATAAAGAATCTGGCTGAGCAGTTGCCCTAGGTTGCAGTAACGAGGGGTGTTACCTTATTTAAGACTACAGAAGAATTACCTTTTGAAATGTTTATATTAAACAAATGCACGGAATTTAATGGCAAGTTTGTGGCAACTCAACATGCTTTCCAAATAAAGCATTCCACAGGGAATATCCGTGGGTAAGCTGATCTAGCTCTCCCTGCTTATTGCAGGTGGGGTGGACTAGATGGGCTTTGAAGGGCCCTTCCAATCCAAACTATTCCATTCTATAATTCCACACCCAGGAATGAAGTGTGGGAGTGGTACCAGAAGTAAGCATCATGTGCTCAGTGCTGTGTTTCTTGTACCTCACCTCCCAGGATCCTGTAAATGATGGCAACAGCTCTGCATTTACCAGAATGAGCCCTAAGTGCATTGACCTCTATTTTGGTCTTATTCTGAGTAACTGTCCGGGTCTTTTACATCTGGCCCTTGGTTTCATATCGACTTGCCTTTTGACATTTGAGGTCGGACATGACTGCTCTCTGACTCCTTCTCCCTCACTACCTTTGGGTCCTGGGACTCCCTCCACTAGAGCAGCTCGCTCCAAGCCCTGTCCAATGTGGCCTTGAAGACTGCCAGGGATGGGGCAGCCACAGCTTCTCTGGGCACCCTGTGCCAGCGCCTCAGCACCCTCACAGGGAAGAGCTTCTGCCTGATATCCAATCTAAATCTAACCCTTTTCAGCTTAAAGCTATTACTCCTTGTCCTGTCCCTACAGGCTCTTGTCAAAAGTCCCTTTCCAGAGAAGGCTCTGTCTTTAAACAGAGAGTTTTTGCAGATAAAGGAGTGAAAGGAAGAAAAAAGAGCTGTAGGTGGGAAATTAAACATGCAGAAACACCTAAACGGCCTCCAAAGATTTATTACTAATGGGATCTGCTCTTATCAGCCAGTCTTGATTTCAGATGCATCTCGCACAAAGCTGTTCTGCTGGGCTGGTTTCCTCGCAGGTGCCAGCAGATACTTCTGCTTTTGCTTTTCAAGAGCAAAACAGCCTCTGGTTAGACCCATCTGGTGGACTGCTGCTGCAGCTTGCCTTGACACAAGGCTTCTCTAACATCATCAGCTACTTTCTCTGCCCTGGCAAATATCCCCCATTGAGGGATGGGTCCTGGCAGTGGATCCTCACTGTGAATTTGGTGTCCTATGGCAATACCTTTGTCATAGGAAAGGCATCAAAGAGGCAGCTGAGCTGAGGTCTGACCTGGCTGCATGCAGGTTTCTGCATTTCCTTGATGGGTTCCTGCCTGCTTCTGTGTGAGGAAGATCTTTGTTCGTCAGTGAAGAATTAGCCCATTGTTGTGGTTCATTGTCTCACCCTGCTCCAGTTAGACCTGCAGACCCATCAGCCCTCCCTGTTCCCTACTCGGAAAGATGGGTGCTGCCCATATACAACACTTTCAAAGCCATGTTGGTGCAGAAGCACACAGAACAAAGGGAATGCTGAGTTTAGCTCACCGCAGTTTGTGACTCACTGCCTCTTGTTCACATACTCCTGGAAAGACGCATTTCAAATGTCCCCACTTGCTTAGTATGGACACAGGAATATCTGTCTAGGAAGTCATAGTGAAAACAAGCATTGAGCTCTGCATCCATAACATTGGAATTTAGGGTTTTCTCATGTATCCTATTGGCAATGGCCACGTGCCACAAAGTGGTGTTTCCATAAGCGCCATCAAGCAGAAAACCAAGCCCCAAAGGAAGTGTCACTGGTCCTTTCGGGTTGTACTCAACTCTCTGAGGTCATCTACTCGGGTTGAATGGGGAGTGTTAAGGGGTAAGGCTGCATCACAAAGGGAAAGAGTAAGCCCAGAGCAGGCATATGGTGCCTTCTGACTTGCTCCATTGCATCCACGAGCTAGCTCTTGGTCTAGCAGGAGGCCTGACTCGGAGAGAGTCGCCTGCACAAAAAGCTTTTGACTTCACTTCTTAAGCACCCCAAATTTGCATCTAGCCCATGGCTCGTTCAGCATGAGCTCGTTTTCACACTGTCGATTCTCTAGTGTTAACAGCTACTTTAGGCTTGAGTAGCCTGCAGAGCATGTCTCTAACTCAGCCGTCCCTGCCAAGGAGTGAGAAAACAATTACCTCTGGTCCTCACCCTCTGTTGGCTCCTCCAACCACATCAACCAACTAAGATCTAAGATCATTATGACATCAAGTGCATCCTTCCCTCCTGTTCCTTGCTACACTGACTGTTTTCCTTTGTGCTCTCAGGACAGCATCTTGCTCTGCAGGAAAGGGGCTGCAAGTGCAGCAGGTTTTCCCAGAGGGTTACGAAACAACCCTGAAATTCCTGCTGGATTGACATGCCAAGGTCATGAGAATGAATGAAGACGGGCTGTTTGAATCCAAGTCACCTCGTGTAATCTTAGAGGCGTAAATCAAATGTTGTCGCTCTGGGCTTCGTGTTTGCACTGCCAGCGCGTTTGGTTTGGACAAAGAGGAAGAAAGCTGCGAGGGATGGCAAAGGCTGCGGATGGAAATGGAACGGCGACTCCAAGGAAAGGGAACACAGGCTTCGTGCGTCTGCCAGTGTGCCCGGGACACAGCTGCGGGATGGCAACGGGGCGTCGCCCGGAAACGGACAATGGACTCAGCCAATGGGCATCGAGGAGCAGCGGGCTGTGGCCAATAAATAGCGGGCAGGGGGCAGGGTGGTCTCAGTCACTGCTGCAGGTGCGGAGGGGCAGGAGGAAGGCCGCCGGCTGCCCGCTGTCTCTACTGCCCCCAGGTCAGACTCCCGTTGTGGAACACCGCAGCAGCGATGGCAACGCTCAGCCTATTTCAGCTGCTGGACGCTGCCATCAGCACCTCCAACGGGGGACGCGTGAATATCATGCAGCTGCGAATCCTACTGCGGGCTGTGCTGGAGCTCACGGGCCTTGGGGACCTGCCTGTCCCAGACTGGGGGCAGGCTGCCCAGGGGGTCAGGGCCCAGGCCCGGCATGTGAGGCAGCAGCGCCTGGAGCCAGGCGGGTGGCAGCCCAGGACAGCCCTGCTGCAGGGCACCGCTGGCAACTCCCGACTTTACACCAGGGCTGCCGGTGTGGGGCAGCTGGAGGAGATGGAAGACGTGGACAGCAGCAGCTCTGAGGTAGGGGCTCTCCCAAGTCCCATGGGCTCCACAGCCCTGGAGCTCTGGCCCCACCATCCTCTCCATCCCTGTCTTCCCCACTCCTGACACATGGGTGGGAGCCGTGTCCACTCCTCAGGCACCTGAGAGGCACCGTCAGCACCTCATGGGCCTCATCTCCACCCCCAGTCTCCTTGGCTCGCCCCAGGGCTAAACCCGGCACTGCAGGGTACTGGAGAGGGGCCTCACCCTGCACGGCACTGAGCTGCTCAGGCACAGGCTTTTCCCGGGTGTCCCAAGGGGCAGGGCCGGGGACCCAGATCCTGGTCTGCAGGGGCCCTCCCCTGGGGCTCAACCCCCGCCGCCCTCCTCTCCTAGGACATGGCTCTGTCCCAGCCTCTCCCGGAGGGGATCGGTGGCATGAACGAGGCAGTCGGGAAGGGGCTTGGCTTGCTGAGCTGCTGCTGGGGTCCCTGTGCCCATCGCCCCCTCCCTGCGTAACCCTGTGTCCATCACCCTGGGTGCCACCCAGCGAGGGAGGAGTGGGAAGGGGGCTCTGAGCGGGCAGTGTGAAAGTGTGTGAGTTCAGCCCGGGGCGGCTGGGGACAGAGCTGGGGACCGTGCGGGGAGCCCTGGCTCTGCCCTTGCTGCTGCACTTCTGTCCACAAACCTGCTCCCCTTTGCCGCCTCTTCCCAGGAGGACTACAGAGCCCGGTCTGCCCTCACCAAGTCCTCCACTTTGGACATGGACACCCTGCACAGGGCAAGCTCAGCGCTGCGTCCCAAGGAACCAGGGACAGAGCGTGCAGCCCCTACTGCTCAGAGCACCAGCTCAACCAGCAGGTCTGCAAGTCGCAGTGTTCCGCCCAACATCTCATGGAGATGGGCTGGAGCTGCTGACCGTGAGGACAGGGCTGTATGGAGAAAGCCTTCTCTTGCTGCCACCCCTGCCTGGAGATCAAAGAAAGAAGTTGGAGCTGCTGTCGCCGCGGCCAAGGCTCCACGGAGAAAGTCTTGTCTTGTTTCCAGCAAGACCCGCAGCCCAGGGATGCGTTCCAGAAAAAGGGTTTCCTGGGCAGACCTCCAGGGAGCAGGGACGCAGCCAATAGCCCCTAGCTCCAGTGTGCATCCCAGGGCCATGGGCCAGCTGCAAGAGGCGTGTGGATCGTCAGAATCCTCCGGCTCCAGCAGTTCCTCCACCTCCTCGATGATGGAGGCTGAGTTCAAGACTCTTCACAGCCTCTATGATCAGCTAAAGAAGCAGGCGGCGCAGCTGCAAGCCACCAAGTCGGACCGCGCTGAGCTGGAGATGCTGCGGTCCGAGCTGCTGCACCAGCAGGAGGAAGGTGGGAGCTGTGAGGTCTGGTGGGATGTTTGAGAGCCTGGGTCGGGGGCTCGTTGCCCTCAGAGCCTGGCCTTGAAGGTGAGACCCCCTCACTGACAGTGTGTCCCCTTGGCCCATGTTCTTGCAGGCCAGGAGAGCATCGCCATCAAGCTTGAGGAGCTCCGTGGCCAGGCGTCCTCCCTGCAGGGCCTGGCAAGTGACTTAAAGCAGAAGGTGTGGAAGGTGAGCCGGTGGCAGTCCCCAGGGGGCACGTGGGGATGCTTGGGGGTTTGGGCAGGGAGGGGCAGAAGAAGAGCCCCTGGTCTGGGAAGACACTGGCACCATGCCCTGACTCTGCCCCACCACTGCTCCCAGCTCCCGTCCGCGCTTCAGAAGCTGAAGCAGGAGCTGATGGAGATGGTGGCATGGGGGGCTTCGGAAGAGGCTGCTGGGACCTCCCCTGCCCCGCAGCTGGTTGTGCTTCTGTGAAATGTGGGGAGAGCCCCTTGCTCCTCCCCCCAGATAGGGTTGTACGAGTCAGCAGCATGGAGGGAAATTGCAGCTGTGCTGCAGATGTCCTGCTGGCACTGAGAGCCCGTGGTCACTTGCCCATTAAGCCGGGTCTGTTCCCAAGGGACAGGCACCCCCCCCTTGCATGGCACTACCCTGTCGTCTTCCTCCCTGCATCAGGACCAGGAGGTGCTGAGCCGCTTGAAGGCCCAGGAGCAGGAGCTGCAGCAAGTCCGTCATCAGCTGCGGGAAGAGATGGCCTCCAAGGTGAGGGGTGGCCCAACCCCCCCGAGCCAAACTGGCACCTCTGGGGCTTGGTGGCCCAAGGCTGTATCCCTCTGAGGATTCCTGCTCCTGGCTTTTCTCTGGGCGCCGCAGTGCCCCAAGCTGGGGCCGCTGGCTGAGGGGAGTGTGTGTGCCTGCAGCTGGACCGCAAGGAGCTGGGGCCTTTCCAGCAGCAGCTGGAGGAGCAGTGGAAGAGAAGTCTGGAGCAGGTCACGGAGAAGGCACCGCCGAGAGAGGCTAACAATGCGGCTGGCATTAAGACGTGAGTGTGATGGGGACAGTGGTGGCTTCAGAGACAGCACTCGCCCCGTTGCCACTTTGGCCGTGCCAGCACCCCCGGTTCCTATGGTGCTCTGAGTGCCCATGGCAGTAGTTCGCACTGATGGTGGTGGTTTTTGGAGCCAACCTCCAACTGCTCTCCCTCATCCTCCCGCCATTCTTCTGTAAGCAGCCAGGGGGTTGGGACCTTGCTTGGGTGCTAGGCTACAAACCGGGCTGAAACCCACGTTTCCCAGCTCACCCAGCCCTTTCCTCCCCTGCCCAGGCAGCCTTCCAATGCCGATTCCCGGCGCCTGTCCTGTGACCGGCAGCTCAACGTGAGGGTGCCTGCCTCGTAAGTAGCACCTGTCCCTGGAGCATCGAGGGGCTGCACGGGTGGCACGGGAGGAGACGGATGCTGAGAGCTCCGCCTGACAGGCACAGGGTTCTGGGAGTCAGTCTGGGGGGGTTGACCCTGCTGAGACCCCTCTAATGCTCTGCCCACGAGTGGGGGGATGGGGACCCTTCCCTGAGGGCAGTGGGCAGGGGGATGCCATAGGGTGAAAGCCCGTGGATTTTGGGGCACTGCCTTGAGGCGGGCTGGATCATTTGTCCCCTGTCACCCACCGGTGGCTCTTGGTTTCCACAGGCCCGTCAAGCCCATCCCACCCGCGCCACGGCTGACCTCCCGCGTCACTGAGAAAATTCCTCGTTCCCTCAAACCAGGGGAAAGCAAGAGGTAGGGGACTTGGGACCCATCCCCTGCCAGGGTGCAGGGTGGCCCTGCCCTGGCGGGAGAGCTCTTCCCTGGGTGGGGATAGAAGGCTCTGTGGGTGCCTGGGCAGGCTGCCCACATACGCCCTGTCCCCCACCCTGGCAGACCACAGTGCTGGGTGCTGAGTCCCCCTATTTCCCATCCTGCAGGGAGCAGGCGGCTCGCTGCTGGAACCCCAGCGTGCCGTGGCAGTGCGGGGACCAGAACACTGCTCCCCAGCCTGTCTCACCCAGCACCCCACGGACTCTCAGGCCGTCCGCTGTGCTCCACAGGAAGGTAGGGATGAAGAAGGAAGGGATCTGGAGGGGGCAAATGAGGCTGGGAGTGTGATGCTGAGTATTTGGGATGGGGGGATTCGTGCCTCAGTTTCCCCAGGAGGGCTGCGTGTGGAGGGTTGCTTGGGAATGATCAATACTGCCCCGTGCTTTAGCCAGACCCCTCTCTCCTTCCCAGCAGGATGGTGACAATGCAACCGAGCTGCTGGGCAACACCAGCCGCCGGCAGGACAAGCAGCAGCCTGTGCTCAAGGGCAAGGAGGGTACAGGCAGGAGGAACCCGACCCAGGGCAGCCTTCCCCAGGCACCGCGGCTCGTCCAGCCCCTCCTGCCCCCTTCCGTCAAACTCAAACCCCAGGAGCCACGCACGACTGGGCGTCCCCCGCTGAAGCCCTAGCACCCTGTGGGCCCAGCAGCCAATAAATAATTCCTCATGTTCACCCAAGCACCTGTGTGGGCTGAGTGTGGAACCCTGGCTCGGAAACTCCCCATCACACACAAGGAGGGCTCGGCAGCATCCCTGGCCTGTGGCCACGTGTCACTGCAGGAGCAGCCCCTGGCCACCCCACATACAAGCACCTGTGCCCACCAAGCTGCTGCGCTCCACTGGCACTCTCTGGCCTGGAAAAGCCCTGTTTGGGAGCCTGCGTCCCCAGAGTCTCCTGCATGACCCAGGGAACTACAGAGCAGTCAGTCTCACTTGTGTGCCTGGCAAAATCTTGGAGAAAATTCTCCTGGAAGGCATGCTAAGGCACATGAAAAACACCAAGGGGAAATGTAAGCGGCGAGGAGAAGCAGACAGGCCAACCCAATATGGGTGATAAGCAACTTCTCCTTTATTTGTGACGCAGTTCACACATATATAGGAGTGGTATTCAGCCACTCCTTCTTGGCACAACAGTATTGGTTAGCCCCCACACAGCTTCCTCCACATTCTCCTCCCAGGTCCGGTCTCTGGCCACCTGTGGGGGCCACCCCCTGCCTTGCTTGCACAGTCCTCCAGAACTCTATGGTCCTGCTCTTAGAGTCATTCTGCAACAATTCCCCCCTTTTTCTTTGTGCAAGCAAGGCACTATGGGTTATTCTGTTCACCTGTTTTATCACACAACTATAAACATGTCTAATAGCTACGATGATTAACCCAATCAATGATACCTAAGTGCAATACTTTTAAACAGTGTTTGACTCAACCTGTAATGCCGCGTGAAGACAACCATCTAGTTATTCTTAGGATATTGCTCATTTACTATTGCTGGGTAAGCTGAGCCAGGGTTCTCAGCTGTGCGTGCATCGAATTAGCATAATCAGAGACTCATACAACACATTCCAACAAACTTTTCACATCCATGTCCCTGTTCCAACAACAAAAGCTTCTGCAGTGTTGCATGTCTTACAGAGTCAACATTAAAACAAATCATAAATTGCCTTTGATGTAGGATTTGCTTAGCAACTCAGCAACCCAGTCTGCTTAGTTGAGCCAAGGCCCGGCTGAAGCACTTACAGTGATTTGGCATATTATGATTGGATACATGTTTTGAAGACCCTTAGTGACTAACATATAATTGGTTAAACACAGGTGTGAGAACTCAACCTTGAAAGCTTGCCAACAGTCCACAGTTCTCATTAACTTGGTGAATTCCAGCCTCTTATCTTGCTTGCTTAAGCTTCTTCAGGCCTCTCATGGCCTTGCTGTATCTTTCAGGACTATTCAAAGTTTATGTACCAGTTATGCATTCTCCCGTGAGAACACTGTCTCCGCATCTTCCCCCTTTATGTTCTATATATGGTTTGGGTGACCCTACTTGAGCAGGGGATCTGGGCTAGATTATGTCTCCAACATATGCCAACCAGAGACTGCCTGGTCCTGCCCTTTTTTTCTGCTGTATGGCTCTCCGGTAACAGGCTGTATAGCTCTCTGTTCCTTCACATCAAGGTCTGGCATGACGTGTGTCCCCACCGCTCCACGCCTGCTGGGTTGCAGCCAGCAGCGGAGCTAAAGGTTCTTCTTGGTGGCAAACACAGAAGCCAACCCAGTCTTGCCCTTGATTGTGGTGGCAGGCATTTGGTCAGCCTCAGTCCTTGCACCTTGCTGTCAAGGCACAGTTTCACCTGCTTTATCCAGTGACAAGTCGCTACTACAGCAAGGCACACACACATTTACATTAGCAGAGTAACTATTACAGGGTGCAGCAGCAGTTGAAGATGCTGATGACAGCGAGGGACCACCCAAAGAAATTTCTTACCAGTGGAATTCTCCCCCCTCTTAATTTGTTCCATCACCTGCTTTATAACACTACCATTGTATTAAAATTTTTCTAGCTTTTGCCTTAGCATTTTCTAGCAGCTACTGCAAATTTCCATACTCTAACAACTCTTTTACAAGTGACCAATCTATACAATACAAGGTGCAGTTTCTTACTAGCAACTAGCTAGTAAATACAGGTGGTTTTATACACAAAATCACAACCTCTAATAATAGCTACTTTACAAGCACACATATTCAGGATGTTACTTTTCAGTTGCCCCCAAGTGATGTTTTGCAGTTATTTGTTCTTTCTCTTCCTCTATCTCATTCTGCTTGGGGTAATCAGGGTCAGCTCCTGTAGCTGAGGCATCAGGTTTTTCCATTCGTCTGTCCAGCTCATGGGAAGGCTTGACAAACTTTGCAGGCATTCACCATGGACCTGTAGGCAGGAGGACACAAATATACCCCCTCCCCCAGGTTATCAGTTCTTCAGAAGTAGACAGGTTAGACAGGTTAAAGTTAAATGTAACATCATTACTCTCTCCCCCCCCCCCTTTTTTTTTCCCCACTACAGTCCCACGTGCAGAACGTGGCACAAGGACCCTGTGGAGACTAACAGCAAACCAGCTCCGAGAAGCATCACTGCAGTGCGAGGTGGCAGGCTCAACCTTAGCGGGCGTCCCCGCAGAGGCTCTGCCTCCCCCACATCGTATGAGGCTTGGGCTTTTATACTGACCAAAATGCACACTCATTCCGACACAGGTAGCCTGCCTGTGCTGGAAGAAGTGGCCAGCAGTATCTACAGAGGTCTCCAAGGGTTGATAGAAACCTGGACATACTTATATATACCAACTTCTAGTACATGAGTATCACAGAGAAACTGTATGGGCTCCCCCTGTCAATTGCAAGGAAAAAATCATAACGTATACAGCTTGAGTATAAGAGGATTTTAACGCATACGTGGTCACTGTTTGTCAGGCCTCCTTAACTATTTTGAGATCAAGAGCTTCCCACTCTTTAGCCCCCTGCTGTGTAGTAAACACAGGATATGCAAAGATGCCCATTGCAGAAAATTCCCCAGTGATGTTCGCATCTTTGGTTACCCATTGTTACAGCTGAGCGTCTCCAGGGCCAGTAAGTCTGAGCAGACCGACCCGGG
Source organism: Pezoporus flaviventris (assembly GCF_033815535.1). NCBI lineage: Eukaryota > Metazoa > Chordata > Aves > Psittaciformes > Psittacidae > Pezoporus > Pezoporus flaviventris. The sequence goes on along the minus strand of NW_026892597.1, from coordinate 3,883,191 downwards.
AGATGAAGAGTCAGGGTCTGGAAGCAGAGGATATAGATCTGGCTCGGATTCAGGGGATTCGGGGGCTGATCCTGCGCTGAACTCGGGGTCTCCGCTGCTCGCAGCTGTGTCTTTCTTATCAGATGTCTCTCGTTCGGTATGTGGCCATCTGCAGACCTGGCTCCTCCGTGACTGAGTTAAATTTTTTTTCACTCTAGGGCATAGTGGGTTGGAAAGGCTCGCGGTTCCTTTAAATCTCCCGCTCGCGCATGATCCCTATTTTCTACTGCGGGCTTCACAGTGGCGCCGCAATCGATCCGGCGCCGAGGCACCGCCCTCTTTCTTTCGGATTCCTCGACTTTTATCATACGTATCCCTTCTAATATACTTTCTCTGTCCTTTTCAAAGTCCCTACTTTCGGAACTGGGGTGGTGGGGAAGCAGGGGGTTACACCTCCTCCGCGGCACCTTCTGATGGAGGGGGAGAAAAGGGGGGAAGAAAAGGGGGGGGGGGGGAACCCTGTGCTCGCGCGAGTTGGGGGAAACGAGTTGTAATCTTCCCCCGGTTTCAACCGACCGGGGACGTCTGTTCCTAGTTTCTCCGTTGCTACCGCGGCAGTTTTCTTTTCTGCCTTGTATCTTTTTATACAGTTCATTACTTCCCTCCGTGGTTTACCGAGTTTCTTTGCCTATTTATAATCATTAAGCACTGAGTCAAATAGTTCATCACCAAACTTTCGCCACTCACTCTCCTCAAATATTGTATAAGGATCTGCAAAAAAACTCCCTTAGCCTTCCCTACAGCCAGTAGACCTGCTAGCTGCTTTAGAGTCTCAGGCTCAATTCCCCGCTTTTATAAAAAGCACTGCAAAACGTTCAGGGCTCAGTTCCCCGCTTTTATAAAAAGCACTGTAATAAGTCCAGGGCTACCTCTCGGTCCATTTTCATGGCCAGCCTTTTCCGGATCGTCTTCTTCTGGGTCGTCCTGTAACCTCGGTCTCCGGATCGGCCTCCCGATGCAGCAGTGTCTGGTTCGCCCCAGCGGCGGATTTCTTTCGGTTGGTCCAAGCACCCGGGTCCATCACGCCACCGCAGCAGCATTGCCCGCGCTTCCCGGCCGCTGCAGCCGGCGCCGCTCACTCGCCGTTCCGGGTCCCCGTCGACCGGGGCCCTGTATCCAGGTCCCCGCTAGTTGGGGCTCTGTATCCCGGGTCCCCGTCGACCGGGGCCCTGTATCTGGGTCCCCTTTAAACCGGGGCCCTGTATTCCGGGTCCCCGCTAGTCGGGGCCCTGTATCCAGGTCCCCGCTAGTCGGGGCCCTGTATCGCGGGTCCCCGCTAGTCGGGGCCCTGTATCCAGGTCCCCGCTAGTCGGGGCCCTGTATTCCCGGTCCCCGCTAGTCTGGGCCCTGTATTCTGGGTCCCCGCTAGTGGGGAGCCTGTAATCCGGGTCCCCGTCGACCGGGGCCCTGTCATCCGGCTCCCCGCTAGTCGGGGCCCTGTAATCCGGGTCCCCACTGACCGGGACCCTGTATCCCGGGTCCTCGCTAGTCGGGGCCCTGTAAACCGGGTCCCCAGCGACCAGGGCCCTGTAGTCCCCGTCCCTGTTCGGGCGCCATTTGTAAGCGGCAAGGAGAAGCAGACAGGCCAACCCCATATGGGTGATAAGCAACTTCTTTATTTGTGACGCAGTTCACACATATATAGGAGTGGTATTCAGCCACTCCTTCTTGGTATAACAGTATTGGTTAGCCCCCACAGCTTCCTCCACATTCTCCTCCCAGGTCCGGTCTCCGGCCACCTGTGGGGGCCACCCCCTGCCTTGCTTGCACAGTCCTCCAGAACTCTATGGTCCTGCTCTTAGAGTCATTCTGCAACAGAGCACCTCCTGTATGAAGACAGGCTGAGAAAGTTGGGGCTGTTCAGCCTGGAGAAGAGAAGGATGCGTGGAGACCTCCGAGAAGCCTTCCAGTATCTGAAGGGGGCCTATAGGGATGGTGGGGAGGGACTCTTCATTAGGGACCGTAGTGACAGGACAAGGGGTAACAGGTTGAAACTTAAACAGGGGAAGTTTAGATTGTCTGGAAGGAGGAAGTTCTTTCCTGTGAGGGTGGGGGGCCCTGGAATGGGTTGCCCAGGGAGGTTGTGAATGCTCCATCCCTGGCAGTGTTCAAGGGCAGGTTGGGCAAAGCATTGGGTGAGATGGTTTAGTGTGAGGTGTCCCTGCTCGTGGCAGGGGGGTTGGAACTGGATGATCTTAAGGCCCTTTCCAACCCAAACTCTTCTATGATTCTATAAAGAATCTGGCTGAGCAGTTGCCCTAGGTTGCAGTAACGAGGGGTGTTACCTTATTTAAGACTACAGAAGAATTACCTTTTGAAATGTTTATATTAAACAAATGCACGGAATTTAATGGCAAGTTTGTGGCAACTCAACATGCTTTCCAAATAAAGCATTCCACAGGGAATATCCGTGGGTAAGCTGATCTAGCTCTCCCTGCTTATTGCAGGTGGGGTGGACTAGATGGGCTTTGAAGGGCCCTTCCAATCCAAACTATTCCATTCTATAATTCCACACCCAGGAATGAAGTGTGGGAGTGGTACCAGAAGTAAGCATCATGTGCTCAGTGCTGTGTTTCTTGTACCTCACCTCCCAGGATCCTGTAAATGATGGCAACAGCTCTGCATTTACCAGAATGAGCCCTAAGTGCATTGACCTCTATTTTGGTCTTATTCTGAGTAACTGTCCGGGTCTTTTACATCTGGCCCTTGGTTTCATATCGACTTGCCTTTTGACATTTGAGGTCGGACATGACTGCTCTCTGACTCCTTCTCCCTCACTACCTTTGGGTCCTGGGACTCCCTCCACTAGAGCAGCTCGCTCCAAGCCCTGTCCAATGTGGCCTTGAAGACTGCCAGGGATGGGGCAGCCACAGCTTCTCTGGGCACCCTGTGCCAGCGCCTCAGCACCCTCACAGGGAAGAGCTTCTGCCTGATATCCAATCTAAATCTAACCCTTTTCAGCTTAAAGCTATTACTCCTTGTCCTGTCCCTACAGGCTCTTGTCAAAAGTCCCTTTCCAGAGAAGGCTCTGTCTTTAAACAGAGAGTTTTTGCAGATAAAGGAGTGAAAGGAAGAAAAAAGAGCTGTAGGTGGGAAATTAAACATGCAGAAACACCTAAACGGCCTCCAAAGATTTATTACTAATGGGATCTGCTCTTATCAGCCAGTCTTGATTTCAGATGCATCTCGCACAAAGCTGTTCTGCTGGGCTGGTTTCCTCGCAGGTGCCAGCAGATACTTCTGCTTTTGCTTTTCAAGAGCAAAACAGCCTCTGGTTAGACCCATCTGGTGGACTGCTGCTGCAGCTTGCCTTGACACAAGGCTTCTCTAACATCATCAGCTACTTTCTCTGCCCTGGCAAATATCCCCCATTGAGGGATGGGTCCTGGCAGTGGATCCTCACTGTGAATTTGGTGTCCTATGGCAATACCTTTGTCATAGGAAAGGCATCAAAGAGGCAGCTGAGCTGAGGTCTGACCTGGCTGCATGCAGGTTTCTGCATTTCCTTGATGGGTTCCTGCCTGCTTCTGTGTGAGGAAGATCTTTGTTCGTCAGTGAAGAATTAGCCCATTGTTGTGGTTCATTGTCTCACCCTGCTCCAGTTAGACCTGCAGACCCATCAGCCCTCCCTGTTCCCTACTCGGAAAGATGGGTGCTGCCCATATACAACACTTTCAAAGCCATGTTGGTGCAGAAGCACACAGAACAAAGGGAATGCTGAGTTTAGCTCACCGCAGTTTGTGACTCACTGCCTCTTGTTCACATACTCCTGGAAAGACGCATTTCAAATGTCCCCACTTGCTTAGTATGGACACAGGAATATCTGTCTAGGAAGTCATAGTGAAAACAAGCATTGAGCTCTGCATCCATAACATTGGAATTTAGGGTTTTCTCATGTATCCTATTGGCAATGGCCACGTGCCACAAAGTGGTGTTTCCATAAGCGCCATCAAGCAGAAAACCAAGCCCCAAAGGAAGTGTCACTGGTCCTTTCGGGTTGTACTCAACTCTCTGAGGTCATCTACTCGGGTTGAACGGGGAGTGTTAAGGGGTAAGGCTGCATCACAAAGGGAAAGAGTAAGCCCAGAGCAGGCATATGGTGCCTTCTGACTTGCTCCATTGCATCCACGAGCTAGCTCTTGGTCTAGCAGGAGGTCTGACTCGGAGAGAGTCGCCTGCACAAAAAGCTTTTGACTTCACTTCTTAAGCACCCCAAATTTGCATCTAGCCCATGGCTCGTTCAGCATGAGCTCGTTTTCACACTGTCGATTCTCTAGTGTTAACAGCTACTTTAGGCTTGAGTAGCCTGCAGAGCATGTCTCTAACTCAGCCGTCCCTGCCAAGGAGTGAGAAAACAATTACCTCTGGTCCTCACCCTCTGTTGGCTCCTCCAACCACATCAACCAACTAAGATCTAAGATCATTATGACATCAAGTGCATCCTTCCCTCCTGTTCCTTGCTACACTGACTGTTTTCCTTTGTGCTCTCAGGACAGCATCTTGCTCTGCAGGAAAGGGGCTGCAAGTGCAGCAGGTTTTCCCAGAGGGTTACGAAACAACCCTGAAATTCCTGCTGGATTGACATGCCAAGGTCATGAGAATGAATGAAGACGGGCTGTTTGAATCCAAGTCACCTCGTGTAATCTTAGAGGCGTAAATCAAATGTTGTCGCTCTGGGCTTCGTGTTTGCACTGCCAGCGCGTTTGGTTTGGACAAAGAGGAAGAAAGCTGCGAGGGATGGCAAAGGCTGCGGATGGAAATGGAACGGCGACTCCAAGGAAAGGGAACACAGGCTTCGTGCGTCTGCCAGTGTGCCCGGGACACGAGGCGATGCGCTGGAGCTGCGGGATGGCAACGGGGCGTCGCCCGGAAACGGACAATGGACTCGGCCAATGGGCATCGAGGAGCAGCGGGCTGTGGCCAATAAATAGCGGGCAGGGGGCAGGGTGGTCTCAGTCACTGCTGCAGGTGCGGAGGGGCAGGAGGAAGGCCGCCGGCTGCCCGCTGTCTCTACTGCCCCCAGGTCAGACTCCCGTTGTGGAACACCGCAGCAGCGATGGCAACGCTCAGCCTATTTCAGCTGCTGGACGCTGCCATCAGCACCTCCAACGGGGGACGCGTGAATATCATGCAGCTGCGAATCCTACTGCGGGCTGTGCTGGAGCTCACGGGCCTTGGGGACCTGCCTGTCCCAGACTGGGGGCAGGCTGCCCAGGGGGTCAGGGCCCAGGCCCGGCATGTGAGGCAGCAGCGCCTGGAGCCAGGCGGGTGGCAGCCCAGGACAGCCCTGCTGCAGGGCACCGCTGGCAACTCCCGACTTTACACCAGGGCTGCCGGTGTGGGGCAGCTGGAGGAGATGGAAGACGTGGACAGCAGCAGCTCTGAGGTAGGGGCTCTCCCAAGTCCCATGGGCTCCACAGCCCTGGAGCTCTGGCCCCACCATCCTCTCCATCCCTGTCTTCCCCACTCCTGACACATGGGTGGGAGCCGTGTCCACTCCTCAGGCACCTGAGAGGCACCGTCAGCACCTCATGGGCCTCATCTCCACCCCCAGTCTCCTTGGCTCGCCCCAGGGCTAAACCCGGCACTGCGGGGTACTGGAGAGGGGCCTCACCCTGCACGGCACTGAGCTGCTCAGGCACAGGCTTTTCCCGGGTGTCCCAAGGGGCAGGGCCGGGGACCCAGCTCCTGGTCTGCAGGGGCCCTCCCCTGGGGCTCAACCCCCGCCGCCCTCCTCTCCTAGGACATGGCTCTGTCCCAGCCTCTCCCGGAGGGGATCGGTGGCATGAACGAGGCAGTCGGGAAGGGGCTTGGCTTGCTGAGCTGCTGCTGGGGTCCCTGTGCCCATCGCCCCCTCCCTGCGTAACCCTGTGTCCATCACCCTGGGTGCCACCCAGCGAGGGAGGAGTGGGAAGGGGGCTCTGAGCGGGCAGTGTGAAAGTGTGTGAGTTCAGCCCGGGGCGGCTGGGGACAGAGCTGGGGACCGTGCGGGGAGCCCTGGCTCTGCCCTTGCTGCTGCACTTCTGTCCACAAACCTGCTCCCCTTTGCCGCCTCTTCCCAGGAGGACTACAGAGCCCGGTCTGCCCTCACCAAGTCCTCCACTTTGGACATGGACACCCTGCACAGGGCAAGCTCAGCGCTGCGTCCCAAGGAACCAGGGACAGAGCGTGCAGCCCCTACTGCTCAGAGCACCAGCTCAACCAGCAGGTCTGCAAGTCGCAGTGGTCAGCCCAACATCTCATGGAGATGGGCTGGAGCTGCTGACCGTGAGGACAGGGCTGTATGGAGAAAGCCTTCTCTTGCTGCCACCCCTGCCTGGAGATCAAAGAAAGAAGTTGGAGCTGCTGTCGCCGCGGCCAAGGCTCCACGGAGAAAGTCTTGTCTTGTTTCCAGCAAGACCCGCAGCCCAGGGATGCGTTCCAGAAAAAGGGTTTCCTGGGCAGACCTCCAGGGAGCAGGGACGCAGCCAATAGCCCCTAGCTCCAGTGTGCATCCCAGGGCCATGGGCCAGCTGCAAGAGGCGTGCGGATCGTCAGAATCCTCCGGCTCCAGCAGTTCCTCCACCTCGATGATGGAGGCTGAGTTCGAGACTCTTCACAGCCTCTATGATCAGCTAAAGAAGCAGGCGGCGCAGCTGCAAGCCACCAAGTCGGACCGCGCTGAGCTGGAGATGCTGCGGTCCGAGCTGCTGCACCAGCAGGAGGAAGGTGGGAGCTGTGAGGTCTGGTGGGATGTTTGAGAGCCTGGGTCGGGGGCTCGTTGCCCTCAGAGCCTGGCCTTGAAGGTGAGACCCCCTCACTGACAGTGTGTCCCCTTGGCCCATGTTCTTGCAGGCCAGGAGAGCATCGCCATCAAGCTTGAGGAGCTCCGTGGCCAGGCGTCCTCCCTGCAGGGCCTGGCAAGTGACTTAAAGCAGAAGGTGTGGAAGGTGAGCCGGTGGCAGTCCCCAGGGGGCACGTGGGGATGCTTGGGGGTTTGGGCAGGGAGGGGCAGAAGAAGAGCCCCTGGTCTGGGAAGACACTGGCACCATGCCCTGACTCTGCCCCACCACTGCTCCCAGCTCACGTCCGCGCTTCAGAAGCTGAAGCAGGAGCTGATGGAGATGGTGGCATGGGGGGCTTCGGAAGAGGCTGCTGGGACCTCCCCTGCCCCGCAGCTGGTTGTGCTTCTGTGAAATGTGGGGAGAGCCCCTTGCTCCTCCCCCCAGATAGGGTTGTACGAGTCAGCAGCATGGAGGGAAATTGCAGCTGTGCTGCAGATGTCCTGCTGGCACTGAGAGCCCGTGGTCACTTGCCCATTAAGCCGGGTCTGTTCCCAAGGGACAGGCACCCCCCCCTTGCATGGCACTACCCTGTCGTCTTCCTCCCTGCATCAGGACCAGGAGGTGCTGAGCCGCTTGAAGGCCCAGGAGCAGGAGCTGCAGCAAGTCCGTCATCAGCTGCGGGAAGAGATGGCCTCCAAGGTGAGGGGTGGCCCAACCCCCCCGAGCCAAACTGGCACCTCTGGGGCTTGGTGGCCCAAGGCTGTATCCCTCTGAGGATTCCTGCTCCTGGCTTTTCTCTGGGCGCCGCAGTGCCCCAAGCTGGGGCCGCTGGCTGAGGGGAGTGTGTGTGCCTGCAGCTGGACCGCAAGGAGCTGGGGCCTTTCCAGCAGCAGCTGGAGGAGCAGTGGAAGAGAAGTCTGGAGCAGGTCACGGAGAAGGCACCGCCGAGAGAGGCTAACAATGCGGCTGGCATTAAGACGTGAGTGTGATGGGGACAGTGGTGGCTTCAGAGACAGCACTCGCCCCGTTGCCACTTTGGCCGTGCCAGCACCCCCGGTTCCTATGGTGCTCTGAGTGCCCATGGCAGTAGTTCGCACTGATGGTGGTGGTTTTTGGAGCCAACCTCCAACTGCTCTCCCTCATCCTCCCGCCATTCTTCTGTAACCAGCCAGGGGGTTGGGACCTTGCTTGGGTGCTAGGCTACAAACCGGGCTGAAACCCACGTTTCCCAGCTCACCCAGCCCTTTCCTCCCCTGCCCAGGCAGCCTTCCAATGCCGATTCCCGGCGCCTGTCCTGTGACCGGCAGCTCAACGTGAGGGTGCCTGCCTCGTAAGTAGCACCTGTCCCTGGAGCATCGAGGGGCTGCACGGGTGGCACGGGAGGAGACGGATGCTGAGAGCTCTGCCTGACAGGCACAGGGTTCTGGGAGTCAGTGTGGGGGGGTTGACCCTGCTGAGACCCCTCTAATGCTCTGCCCACGAGTGGGGGGATGGGGACCCTTCCCTGAGGGCAGTGGGCAGGGGGATGCCATAGGGTGAAAGCCCATGGATTTTGGGGCACTGCCTTGAGGCGGGCTGGATCATTTGTCCCCTGTCACCCACCGGTGGCTCTTGGTTTCCACAGGCCCGTCGTGCCCATCCCACCCGCGCCACGGCTGACCTCCCGCGTCACTGAGAAAATTCCTCGTTCCCTCAAACCAGGGGAAAGCAAGAGGTAGGGGACTTGGGACCCATCCCCTGCCAGGGTGCAGGGTGGCCCTGCCCTGGCGGGAGAGCTCTTCCCTGGGTGGGGATAGAAGGCTCTGTGGGTGCCAGGGCAGGCTGCCCACATACGCCCTGTCCCCCACCCTGGCAGACCACAGTGCTGGGTGCTGAGTCCCCCTATTTCCCATCCTGCAGGGAGCAGGCGGCTCGCTGCTGGAACCCCAGCGTGCCGTGGCAGTGCGGGGGCCAGAACACTGCTCCCCAGCCTGTCTCACCCAGCACCCCATGGACTCTCAGGCCGTCCGCTGTGCTCCACAGGAAGGTAGGGATGAAGAAGGAAGGGATCTGGAGGGGGCAAATGAGGCTGGGAGTGTGATGCTGAGTATTTGGAATGGGGGGGATTCGTGCCTCAGTTTCCCCAGGAGGGCTGCGTGTGGAGGGTTGCTTGGGAATGATCAATACTGCCCCGTGCTTTAGCCAGACCCCTCTCTCCTTCCCAGCAGGATGGTGACAATGCAACCGAGCTGCTGGGCAACACCAGCCGCCGGCAGGACAAGCAGCAGCCTGTGCTCAAGGGCAAGGAGGGTACAGGCAGGAGGAACCCGACCCAGGGCAGCCTTCCCCAGGCACCACGGCTCGTCCAGCCCCTCCTGCCCCTTCCGTCAAACTCAAACCCCAGGAGCCACGCACAACTGGGCGTCCCCCGCTGAAGCCCTAGCACCCTGTGGGCCCAGCAGCCAATAAATAATTCCTCATGTTCACCCAAGCACCTGTGTGGGCTGAGTGTGGAACCCTGGCTCGGAAACTCCCCATCACACACAAGGAGGGCTCGGCAGCATCCCTGGCCTGTGGCCACGTGTCACTGCAGGAGCAGCCCCTGGCCACCCCACATACAAGCACCTGTGCCCACCAAGCTGCTGCGCTCCCCTGGCACTCTCTGGCCTGGAACTCTATGGTCCTGCTCTTAGAGTCATTCTGCAGCAATTCCCCCCTTTTTCTTTGTGCAAGCAAGGCATTATGGGTTATTCTGTTCACCTGTTTTATCACACAACTATAAACATGTCTAATAGCTATTATGATTAACCCAATCAATGATACATAAGTGCAATACTTTTAAACAGTGTTTGACTCAACCTGTAATGCCGCGTGAAGACAACCATCTAGTTATTCTTAGGATATTGCTCATTTACTATTGCTGGGTAAGCTGAGCCAGGGTTCTCAGCTGTGCGTGCATCGAATTAGCATAATCAGAGACTCATACAACACATTCCAACAAACTTTTCACATCCATGTCCCTGTTCCAACAACAAAAGGTTCTGCAGTGTTGCATGTCTTACAGAGTCAACATTAAAACAAATCATAAATTGCCTTCGATGTAGGATTTGCTTAGCAACTCAGCAACCCAGTCTGCTTAGTTGAGCCAAGGCCCGGCTGAAGCACTTACAGTGATTTGGCATATTATGATTGGATACATGTTTTGAAGACCCTTAGTGACTAACATATAATTGGTTAAACACAGGTGTGAGAACTCAACCTTGAAAGCTTGCCAACAGTCCACAGTTCTCATTAACTTGGTGAATTCCAGCCTCTTATCTTGCTTGCTTAAGCTTCTTCAGGCCTCTCATGGCCTTGCTGTATCTTTCAGGACTATTCAAAGTTTATGTACCAGTTATGCATTCTCCCGTGAGAACACTGTCTCCGCATCTTCCCCCTTTATGTTCTATATATGGTTTGGGTGACCCTACTTGAGCAGGGGATCTGGGCTAGATTATGTCTCCAACATATGCCAACCAGAGACTGCCTGGTCCTGCCCTTTTTTTCTGCTGTATGGCTCTCCGGTAACAGGCTGTATAGCTCTCTGTTCCTTCACATCAAGGTCTGGCATGACGTGTGTCCCCACCGCTCCACGCCTGCTGGGTTGCAGCCAGCAGCGGAGCTAAAGGTTCTTCTTGGTGGCAAACACAGAAGCCAACCCAGTCTTGCCCTTGATTGTGGTGGCAGGCATTTGGTCAGCCTCAGTCCTTGCACCTTGCTGTCAAGGCACAGTTTCACCTGCTTTATCCAGTGACAAGTCGCTACTACAGCAAGGCACACACACATTTACATTAGCAGAGTAACTATTACAGGGTGCAGCAGCAGTTGAAGATGCTGATGACAGCGAGGGACCACCCAAAGAAATTTCTTACCAGTGGAATTCTCCCCCCTCTTAATTTGTTCCATCACCTGCTTTATAACACTACCATTGTATTAAAATTTTTCTAGCTTTTGCCTTAGCATTTTCTAGCAGCTACTGCAAATTTCCATACTCTAACAACTCTTTTACAAGTGACCAATCTATACAATACAAGGTGCAGTTTCTTACTAGCAACTAGCTAGTAAATACAGGTGGTTTTATACACAAAATCACAACCTCTAATAATAGCTACTTTACAAGCACACATATTCAGGATGTTACTTTTCAGTTGCCCCCAAGTGATGTTTTGCAGTTATTTGTTCTTTCTCTTCCTCTATCTCATTCTGCTTGGGGTAATCAGGGTCAGCTCCTGTAGCTGAGGCATCAGGTTTTTCCATTCGTCTGTCCAGCTCATGGGAAGGCTTGACAAACTTTGCAGGCATTCACCATGGACCTGTAGGCAGGAGGACACAAATATACCCCCTCCCCCAGGTTATCAGTTCTTCAGAAGTAGACAGGTTAGACAGGTTAAAGTTAAATGTAACATCATTACTCTCTCCCCCCCCCCCTTTTTTTTTCCCCACTACAGTCCCACGTGCAGAACGTGGCACAAGGACCCTGTGGAGACTAACAGCAAACCAGCTCCGAGAAGCATCACTGCAGTGCGAGGTGGCAGGCTCAACCTTAGCGGGCGTCCCCGCAGAGGCTCTGCCTCCCCCACATCGTATGAGGCTTGGGCTTTTATACTGACCAAAATGCACACTCATTCCGACACAGGTAGCCTGCCTGTGCTGGAAGAAGTGGCCAGCAGTATCTACAGAGGTCTCCAAGGGTTGATAGAAACCTGGACATACTTATATATACCAACTTCTAGTACATGAGTATCACAGAGAAACTGTATGGGCTCCCCCTGTCAATTGCAAGGAAAAAATCATAACGTATACAGCTTGAGTATAAGAGGATTTTAACGCATACGTGGTCACTGTTTGTCAGGCCTCCTTAACTATTTTGAGATCAAGAGCTTCCCACTCTTTAGCCCCCTGCTGTGTAGTAAACACAGGATATGCAAAGATGCCCATTGCAGAAAATTCCCCAGTGATGTTCGCATCTTTGGTTACCCATTGTTACAGCTGAGCGTCTCCAGGGCCAGTAAGTCTGAGCAGACCGACCCGGGAGATGAAGAGTCAGGGTCTGGAAGCAGAGGATATAGATCTGGCTCGGATTCAGGGGATTCGGGGGCTGATCCTGCGCTGAACTCGGGGTCTCCGCTGCTCGCAGCTGTGTCTTTCTTATCAGATGTCTCTCGTTCGGTATGTGGCCATCTGCAGACCTGGCTCCTCCGTGACTGAGTTAAATTTTTTTTCACTCTAGGGCATAGTGGGTTGGAAAGGCTCGCGGTTCCTTTAAATCTCCCGCTCGCGCATGATCCCTATTTTCTACTGCGGGCTTCACAGTGGCGCCGCAATCGATCCGGCGCCGAGGCACCGCCCTCTTTCTTTCGGATTCCTCGACTTTTATCATACGTATCCCTTCTAATATACTTTCTCTGTCCTTTTCAAAGTCCCTACTTTCGGAACTGGGGTGGTGGGGAAGCAGGGGGTTACACCTCCTCCGCGGCACCTTCTGATGGAGGGGGAGAAAAGGGGGGAAGAAAAGGGGGGGGGGGGGAACCCTGTGCTCGCGCGAGTTGGGGGAAACGAGTTGTAATCTTCCCCCGGTTTCAACCGACCGGGGACGTCTGTTCCTAGTTTCTCCGTTGCTACCGCGGCAGTTTTCTTTTCTGCCTTGTATCTTTTTATACAGTTCATTACTTCCCTCCGTGGTTTACCGAGTTTCTTTGCCTATTTATAATCATTAAGCACTGAGTCAAATAGTTCATCACCAAACTTTCGCCACTCACTCTCCTCAAATATTGTATAAGGATCTGCAAAAAAACTCCCTTAGCCTTCCCTACAGCCAGTAGACCTGCTAGCTGCTTTAGAGTCTCAGGCTCAATTCCCCGCTTTTATAAAAAGCACTGCAAAACGTTCAGGGCTCAGTTCCCCGCTTTTATAAAAAGCACTGTAATAAGTCCAGGGCTACCTCTCGGTCCATTTTCATGGCCAGCCTTTTCCGGATCGTCTTCTTCTGGGTCGTCCTGTAACCTCGGTCTCCGGATCGGCCTCCCGATGCAGCAGTGTCTGGTTCGCCCCAGCGGCGGATTTCTTTCGGTTGGTCCAAGCACCCGGGTCCATCACGCCACCGCAGCAGCATTGCCCGCGCTTCCCGGCCGCTGCAGCCGGCGCCGCTCACTCGCCGTTCCGGGTCCCCGTCGACCGGGGCCCTGTATCCAGGTCCCCGCTAGTTGGGGCTCTGTATCCCGGGTCCCCGTCGACCGGGGCCCTGTATCTGGGTCCCCTTTAAACCGGGGCCCTGTATTCCGGGTCCCCGCTAGTCGGGGCCCTGTATCCAGGTCCCCGCTAGTCGGGGCCCTGTATCGCGGGTCCCCGCTAGTCGGGGCCCTGTATCCAGGTCCCCGCTAGTCGGGGCCCTGTATTCCCGGTCCCCGCTAGTCTGGGCCCTGTATTCTGGGTCCCCGCTAGTGGGGAGCCTGTAATCCGGGTCCCCGTCGACCGGGGCCCTGTCATCCGGCTCCCCGCTAGTCGGGGCCCTGTAATCCGGGTCCCCACTGACCGGGACCCTGTATCCCGGGTCCTCGCTAGTCGGGGCCCTGTAAACCGGGTCCCCAGCGACCAGGGCCCTGTAGTCCCCGTCCCTGTTCGGGCGCCATTTGTAAGCGGCGAGGAGAAGCAGACAGGCCAACCCCATATGGGTGATAAGCAACTTCTTTATTTGTGACGCAGTTCACACATATATAGGAGTGGTATTCAGCCACTCCTTCTTGGTATAACAGTATTGGTTAGCCCCCACAGCTTCCTCCACATTCTCCTCCCAGGTCCGGTTTCCGGCCACCTGTGGGGGCCACCCCCTGCCTTGCTTGCACAGTCCTCCAGAACTCTATGGTCCTGCTCTTAGAGTCATTCTGCAACAGAGCACCTCCTGTATGAAGACAGGCTGAGAAAGTTGGGGCTGTTCAGCCTGGAGAAGAGAAGGATGCGTGGAGACCTCCGAGAAGCCTTCCAGTATCTGAAGGGGGCCTATAGGGATGGTGGGGAGGGACTCTTCATTAGGGACCGTAGTGACAGGACAAGGGGTAACAGGTTGAAACTTAAACAGGGGAAGTTTAGATTGTCTGGAAGGAGGAAGTTCTTTCCTGTGAGGGTGGGGGGCCCTGGAATGGGTTGCCCAGGGAGGTTGTGAATGCTCCATCCCTGGCAGTGTTCAAGGGCAGGTTGGGCAAAGCATTGGGTGAGATGGTTTAGTGTGAGGTGTCCCTGCTCGTGGCAGGGGGGTTGGAACTGGATGATCTTAAGGCCCTTTCCAACCCAAACTCTTCTATGATTCTATAAAGAATCTGGCTGAGCAGTTGCCCTAGGTTGCAGTAACGAGGGGTGTTACCTTATTTAAGACTACAGAAGAATTACCTTTTGAAATGTTTATATTAAACAAATGCACGGAATTTAATGGCAAGTTTGTGGCAACTCAACATGCTTTCCAAATAAAGCATTCCACAGGGAATATCCGTGGGTAAGCTGATCTAGCTCTCCCTGCTTATTGCAGGTGGGGTGGACTAGATGGGCTTTGAAGGGCCCTTCCAATCCAAACTATTCCATTCTATAATTCCACACCCAGGAATGAAGTGTGGGAGTGGTACCAGAAGTAAGCATCATGTGCTCAGTGCTGTGTTTCTTGTACCTCACCTCCCAGGATCCTGTAAATGATGGCAACAGCTCTGCATTTACCAGAATGAGCCCTAAGTGCATTGACCTCTATTTTGGTCTTATTCTGAGTAACTGTCCGGGTCTTTTACATCTGGCCCTTGGTTTCATATCGACTTGCCTTTTGACATTTGAGGTCGGACATGACTGCTCTCTGACTCCTTCTCCCTCACTACCTTTGGGTCCTGGGACTCCCTCCACTAGAGCAGCTCGCTCCAAGCCCTGTCCAATGTGGCCTTGAAGACTGCCAGGGATGGGGCAGCCACAGCTTCTCTGGGCACCCTGTGCCAGCGCCTCAGCACCCTCACAGGGAAGAGCTTCTGCCTGATATCCAATCTAAATCTAACCCTTTTCAGCTTAAAGCTATTACTCCTTGTCCTGTCCCTACAGGCTCTTGTCAAAAGTCCCTTTCCAGAGAAGGCTCTGTCTTTAAACAGAGAGTTTTTGCAGATAAAGGAGTGAAAGGAAGAAAAAAGAGCTGTAGGTGGGAAATTAAACATGCAGAAACACCTAAACGGCCTCCAAAGATTTATTACTAATGGGATCTGCTCTTATCAGCCAGTCTTGATTTCAGATGCATCTCGCACAAAGCTGTTCTGCTGGGCTGGTTTCCTCGCAGGTGCCAGCAGATACTTCTGCTTTTGCTTTTCAAGAGCAAAACAGCCTCTGGTTAGACCCATCTGGTGGACTGCTGCTGCAGCTTGCCTTGACACAAGGCTTCTCTAACATCATCAGCTACTTTCTCTGCCCTGGCAAATATCCCCCATTGAGGGATGGGTCCTGGCAGTGGATCCTCACTGTGAATTTGGTGTCCTATGGCAATACCTTTGTCATAGGAAAGGCATCAAAGAGGCAGCTGAGCTGAGGTCTGACCTGGCTGCATGCAGGTTTCTGCATTTCCTTGATGGGTTCCTGCCTGCTTCTGTGTGAGGAAGATCTTTGTTCGTCAGTGAAGAATTAGCCCATTGTTGTGGTTCATTGTCTCACCCTGCTCCAGTTAGACCTGCAGACCCATCAGCCCTCCCTGTTCCCTACTCGGAAAGATGGGTGCTGCCCATATACAACACTTTCAAAGCCATGTTGGTGCAGAAGCACACAGAACAAAGGGAATGCTGAGTTTAGCTCACCGCAGTTTGTGACTCACTGCCTCTTGTTCACATACTCCTGGAAAGACGCATTTCAAATGTCCCCACTTGCTTAGTATGGACACAGGAATATCTGTCTAGGAAGTCATAGTGAAAACAAGCATTGAGCTCTGCATCCATAACATTGGAATTTAGGGTTTTCTCATGTATCCTATTGGCAATGGCCACGTGCCACAAAGTGGTGTTTCCATAAGCGCCATCAAGCAGAAAACCAAGCCCCAAAGGAAGTGTCACTGGTCCTTTCGGGTTGTACTCAACTCTCTGAGGTCATCTACTCGGGTTGAATGGGGAGTGTTAAGGGGTAAGGCTGCATCACAAAGGGAAAGAGTAAGCCCAGAGCAGGCATATGGTGCCTTCTGACTTGCTCCATTGCATCCACGAGCTAGCTCTTGGTCTAGCAGGAGGTCTGACTCGGAGAGAGTCGCCTGCACAAAAAGCTTTTGACTTCACTTCTTAAGCACCCCAAATTTGCATCTAGCCCATGGCTCGTTCAGCATGAGCTCGTTTTCACACTGTCGATTCTCTAGTGTTAACAGCTACTTTAGGCTTGAGTAGCCTGCAGAGCATGTCTCTAACTCAGCCGTCCCTGCCAAGGAGTGAGAAAACAATTACCTCTGGTCCTCACCCTCTGTTGGCTCCTCCAACCACATCAACCAACTAAGATCTAAGATCATTATGACATCAAGTGCATCCTTCCCTCCTGTTCCTTGCTACACTGACTGTTTTCCTTTGTGCTCTCAGGACAGCATCTTGCTCTGCAGGAAAGGGGCTGCAAGTGCAGCAGGTTTTCCCAGAGGGTTACGAAACAACCCTGAAATTCCTGCTGGATTGACATGCCAAGGTCATGAGAATGAATGAAGACGGGCTGTTTGAATCCAAGTCACCTCGTGTAATCTTAGAGGCGTAAATCAAATGTTGTCGCTCTGGGCTTCGTGTTTGCACTGCCAGCGCGTTTGGTTTGGACAAAGAGGAAGAAAGCTGCGAGGGATGGCAAAGGCTGCGGATGGAAATGGAACGGCGACTCCAAGGAAAGGGAACACAGGCTTCGTGCGTCTGCCAGTGTGCCCGGGACACAGCTGCGGGATGGCAACGGGGCGTCGCCCGGAAACGGACAATGGACTCAGCCAATGGGCATCGAGGAGCAGCGGGCTGTGGCCAATAAATAGCGGGCAGGGGGCAGGGTGGTCTCAGTCACTGCTGCAGGTGCGGAGGGGCAGGAGGAAGGCCGCCGGCTGCCCGCTGTCTCTACTGCCCCCAGGTCAGACTCCCGTTGTGGAACACCGCAGCAGCGATGGCAACGCTCAGCCTATTTCAGCTGCTGGACGCTGCCATCAGCACCTCCAACGGGGGACGCGTGAATATCATGCAGCTGCGAATCCTACTGCGGGCTGTGCTGGAGCTCACGGGCCTTGGGGACCTGCCTGTCCCAGACTGGGGGCAGGCTGCCCAGGGGGTCAGGGCCCAGGCCCGGCATGTGAGGCAGCAGCGCCTGGAGCCAGGCGGGTGGCAGCCCAGGACAGCCCTGCTGCAGGGCACCGCTGGCAACTCCCGACTTTACACCAGGGCTGCCGGTGTGGGGCAGCTGGAGGAGATGGAAGACGTGGACAGCAGCAGCTCTGAGGTAGGGGCTCTCCCAAGTCCCATGGGCTCCACAGCCCTGGAGCTCTGGCCCCACCATCCTCTCCATCCCTGTCTTCCCCACTCCTGACACATGGGTGGGAGCCGTGTCCACTCCTCAGGCACCTGAGAGGCACCGTCAGCACCTCATGGGCCTCATCTCCACCCCCAGTCTCCTTGGCTCGCCCCAGGGCTAAACCCGGCACTGCAGGGTACTGGAGAGGGGCCTCACCCTGCACGGCACTGAGCTGCTCAGGCACAGGCTTTTCCCGGGTGTCCCAAGGGGCAGGGCCGGGGACCCAGATCCTGGTCTGCAGGGGCCCTCCCCTGGGGCTCAACCCCCGCCGCCCTCCTCTCCTAGGACATGGCTCTGTCCCAGCCTCTCCCGGAGGGGATCGGTGGCATGAACGAGGCAGTCGGGAAGGGGCTTGGCTTGCTGAGCTGCTGCTGGGGTCCCTGTGCCCATCGCCCCCTCCCTGCGTAACCCTGTGTCCATCACCCTGGGTGCCACCCAGCGAGGGAGGAGTGGGAAGGGGGCTCTGAGCGGGCAGTGTGAAAGTGTGTGAGTTCAGCCCGGGGCGGCTGGGGACAGAGCTGGGGACCGTGCGGGGAGCCCTGGCTCTGCCCTTGCTGCTGCACTTCTGTCCACAAACCTGCTCCCCTTTGCCGCCTCTTCCCAGGAGGACTACAGAGCCCGGTCTGCCCTCACCAAGTCCTCCACTTTGGACATGGACACCCTGCACAGGGCAAGCTCAGCGCTGCGTCCCAAGGAACCAGGGACAGAGCGTGCAGCCCCTACTGCTCAGAGCACCAGCTCAACCAGCAGGTCTGCAAGTCGCAGTGTTCCGCCCAACATCTCATGGAGATGGGCTGGAGCTGCTGACCGTGAGGACAGGGCTGTATGGAGAAAGCCTTCTCTTGCTGCCACCCCTGCCTGGAGATCAAAGAAAGAAGTTGGAGCTGCTGTCGCCGCGGCCAAGGCTCCACGGAGAAAGTCTTGTCTTGTTTCCAGCAAGACCCGCAGCCCAGGGATGCGTTCCAGAAAAAGGGTTTCCTGGGCAGACCTCCAGGGAGCAGGGACGCAGCCAATAGCCCCTAGCTCCAGTGTGCATCCCAGGGCCATGGGCCAGCTGCAAGAGGCGTGTGGATCGTCAGAATCCTCCGGCTCCAGCAGTTCCTCCACCTCCTCGATGATGGAGGCTGAGTTCAAGACTCTTCACAGCCTCTATGATCAGCTAAAGAAGCAGGCGGCGCAGCTGCAAGCCACCAAGTCGGACCGCGCTGAGCTGGAGATGCTGCGGTCCGAGCTGCTGCACCAGCAGGAGGAAGGTGGGAGCTGTGAGGTCTGGTGGGATGTTTGAGAGCCTGGGTCGGGGGCTCGTTGCCCTCAGAGCCTGGCCTTGAAGGTGAGACCCCCTCACTGACAGTGTGTCCCCTTGGCCCATGTTCTTGCAGGCCAGGAGAGCATCGCCATCAAGCTTGAGGAGCTCCGTGGCCAGGCGTCCTCCCTGCAGGGCCTGGCAAGTGACTTAAAGCAGAAGGTGTGGAAGGTGAGCCGGTGGCAGTCCCCAGGGGGCACGTGGGGATGCTTGGGGGTTTGGGCAGGGAGGGGCAGAAGAAGAGCCCCTGGTCTGGGAAGACACTGGCACCATGCCCTGACTCTGCCCCACCACTGCTCCCAGCTCCCGTCCGCGCTTCAGAAGCTGAAGCAGGAGCTGATGGAGATGGTGGCATGGGGGGCTTCGGAAGAGGCTGCTGGGACCTCCCCTGCCCCGCAGCTGGTTGTGCTTCTGTGAAATGTGGGGAGAGCCCCTTGCTCCTCCCCCCAGATAGGGTTGTACGAGTCAGCAGCATGGAGGGAAATTGCAGCTGTGCTGCAGATGTCCTGCTGGCACTGAGAGCCCGTGGTCACTTGCCCATTAAGCCGGGTCTGTTCCCAAGGGACAGGCACCCCCCCCTTGCATGGCACTACCCTGTCGTCTTCCTCCCTGCATCAGGACCAGGAGGTGCTGAGCCGCTTGAAGGCCCAGGAGCAGGAGCTGCAGCAAGTCCGTCATCAGCTGCGGGAAGAGATGGCCTCCAAGGTGAGGGGTGGCCCAACCCCCCCGAGCCAAACTGGCACCTCTGGGGCTTGGTGGCCCAAGGCTGTATCCCTCTGAGGATTCCTGCTCCTGGCTTTTCTCTGGGCGCCGCAGTGCCCCAAGCTGGGGCCGCTGGCTGAGGGGAGTGTGTGTGCCTGCAGCTGGACCGCAAGGAGCTGGGGCCTTTCCAGCAGCAGCTGGAGGAGC
This sequence comes from Pezoporus flaviventris, assembly GCF_033815535.1. Lineage (NCBI taxonomy): Eukaryota > Metazoa > Chordata > Aves > Psittaciformes > Psittacidae > Pezoporus > Pezoporus flaviventris. The sequence continues at coordinate 3,863,643 of NW_026892597.1, read as the reverse complement.
AGTGGAAGAGAAGTCTGGAGCAGGTCACGGAGAAGGCACCGCCGAGAGAGGCTAACAATGCGGCTGGCATTAAGACGTGAGTGTGATGGGGACAGTGGTGGCTTCAGAGACAGCACTCGCCCCGTTGCCACTTTGGCCGTGCCAGCACCCCCGGTTCCTATGGTGCTCTGAGTGCCCATGGCAGTAGTTCGCACTGATGGTGGTGGTTTTTGGAGCCAACCTCCAACTGCTCTCCCTCATCCTCCCGCCATTCTTCTGTAACCAGCCAGGGGGTTGGGACCTTGCTTGGGTGCTAGGCTACAAACCGGGCTGAAACCCACGTTTCCCAGCTCACCCAGCCCTTTCCTCCCCTGCCCAGGCAGCCTTCCAATGCCGATTCCCGGCGCCTGTCCTGTGACCGGCAGCTCAACGTGAGGGTGCCTGCCTCGTAAGTAGCACCTGTCCCTGGAGCATCGAGGGGCTGCACGGGTGGCACGGGAGGAGACGGATGCTGAGAGCTCCGCCTGACAGGCACAGGGTTCTGGGAGTCAGTCTGGGGGGGTTGACCCTGCTGAGACCCCTCTAATGCTCTGCCCACGAGTGGGGGGATGGGGACCCTTCCCTGAGGGCAGTGGGCAGGGGGATGCCATAGGGTGAAAGCCCGTGGATTTTGGGGCACTGCCTTGAGGCGGGCTGGATCATTTGTCCCCTGTCACCCACCGGTGGCTCTTGGTTTCCACAGGCCCGTCAAGCCCATCCCACCCGCGCCACGGCTGACCTCCCGCGTCACTGAGAAAATTCCTCGTTCCCTCAAACCAGGGGAAAGCAAGAGGTAGGGGACTTGGGACCCATCCCCTGCCAGGGTGCAGGGTGGCCCTGCCCTGGCGGGAGAGCTCTTCCCTGGGTGGGGATAGAAGGCTCTGTGGGTGCCTGGGCAGGCTGCCCACATACGCCCTGTCCCCCACCCTGGCAGACCACAGTGCTGGGTGCTGAGTCCCCCTATTTCCCATCCTGCAGGGAGCAGGCGGCTCGCTGCTGGAACCCCAGCGTGCCGTGGCAGTGCGGGGACCAGAACACTGCTCCCCAGCCTGTCTCACCCAGCACCCCACGGACTCTCAGGCCGTCCGCTGTGCTCCACAGGAAGGTAGGGATGAAGAAGGAAGGGATCTGGAGGGGGCAAATGAGGCTGGGAGTGTGATGCTGAGTATTTGGGATGGGGGGATTCGTGCCTCAGTTTCCCCAGGAGGGCTGCGTGTGGAGGGTTGCTTGGGAATGATCAATACTGCCCCGTGCTTTAGCCAGACCCCTCTCTCCTTCCCAGCAGGATGGTGACAATGCAACCGAGCTGCTGGGCAACACCAGCCGCCGGCAGGACAAGCAGCAGCCTGTGCTCAAGGGCAAGGAGGGTACAGGCAGGAGGAACCCGACCCAGGGCAGCCTTCCCCAGGCACCGCGGCTCGTCCAGCCCCTCCTGCCCCCTTCCGTCAAACTCAAACCCCAGGAGCCACGCACGACTGGGCGTCCCCCGCTGAAGCCCTAGCACCCTGTGGGCCCAGCAGCCAATAAATAATTCCTCATGTTCACCCAAGCACCTGTGTGGGCTGAGTGTGGAACCCTGGCTCGGAAACTCCCCATCACACACAAGGAGGGCTCGGCAGCATCCCTGGCCTGTGGCCACGTGTCACTGCAGGAGCAGCCCCTGGCCACCCCACATACAAGCACCTGTGCCCACCAAGCTGCTGCGCTCCACTGGCACTCTCTGGCCTGGAAAAGCCCTGTTTGGGAGCCTGCGTCCCCAGAGTCTCCTGCATGACCCAGGGAACTACAGAGCAGTCAGTCTCACTTGTGTGCCTGGCAAAATCTTGGAGAAAATTCTCCTGGAAGGCATGCTAAGGCACATGAAAAACACCAAGGGGAAATGTAAGCGGCGAGGAGAAGCAGACAGGCCAACCCAATATGGGTGATAAGCAACTTCTCCTTTATTTGTGACGCAGTTCACACATATATAGGAGTGGTATTCAGCCACTCCTTCTTGGCACAACAGTATTGGTTAGCCCCCACACAGCTTCCTCCACATTCTCCTCCCAGGTCCGGTCTCTGGCCACCTGTGGGGGCCACCCCCTGCCTTGCTTGCACAGTCCTCCAGAACTCTATGGTCCTGCTCTTAGAGTCATTCTGCAACAATTCCCCCCTTTTTCTTTGTGCAAGCAAGGCACTATGGGTTATTCTGTTCACCTGTTTTATCACACAACTATAAACATGTCTAATAGCTACGATGATTAACCCAATCAATGATACCTAAGTGCAATACTTTTAAACAGTGTTTGACTCAACCTGTAATGCCGCGTGAAGACAACCATCTAGTTATTCTTAGGATATTGCTCATTTACTATTGCTGGGTAAGCTGAGCCAGGGTTCTCAGCTGTGCGTGCATCGAATTAGCATAATCAGAGACTCATACAACACATTCCAACAAACTTTTCACATCCATGTCCCTGTTCCAACAACAAAAGCTTCTGCAGTGTTGCATGTCTTACAGAGTCAACATTAAAACAAATCATAAATTGCCTTTGATGTAGGATTTGCTTAGCAACTCAGCAACCCAGTCTGCTTAGTTGAGCCAAGGCCCGGCTGAAGCACTTACAGTGATTTGGCATATTATGATTGGATACATGTTTTGAAGACCCTTAGTGACTAACATATAATTGGTTAAACACAGGTGTGAGAACTCAACCTTGAAAGCTTGCCAACAGTCCACAGTTCTCATTAACTTGGTGAATTCCAGCCTCTTATCTTGCTTGCTTAAGCTTCTTCAGGCCTCTCATGGCCTTGCTGTATCTTTCAGGACTATTCAAAGTTTATGTACCAGTTATGCATTCTCCCGTGAGAACACTGTCTCCGCATCTTCCCCCTTTATGTTCTATATATGGTTTGGGTGACCCTACTTGAGCAGGGGATCTGGGCTAGATTATGTCTCCAACATATGCCAACCAGAGACTGCCTGGTCCTGCCCTTTTTTTCTGCTGTATGGCTCTCCGGTAACAGGCTGTATAGCTCTCTGTTCCTTCACATCAAGGTCTGGCATGACGTGTGTCCCCACCGCTCCACGCCTGCTGGGTTGCAGCCAGCAGCGGAGCTAAAGGTTCTTCTTGGTGGCAAACACAGAAGCCAACCCAGTCTTGCCCTTGATTGTGGTGGCAGGCATTTGGTCAGCCTCAGTCCTTGCACCTTGCTGTCAAGGCACAGTTTCACCTGCTTTATCCAGTGACAAGTCGCTACTACAGCAAGGCACACACACATTTACATTAGCAGAGTAACTATTACAGGGTGCAGCAGCAGTTGAAGATGCTGATGACAGCGAGGGACCACCCAAAGAAATTTCTTACCAGTGGAATTCTCCCCCCTCTTAATTTGTTCCATCACCTGCTTTATAACACTACCATTGTATTAAAATTTTTCTAGCTTTTGCCTTAGCATTTTCTAGCAGCTACTGCAAATTTCCATACTCTAACAACTCTTTTACAAGTGACCAATCTATACAATACAAGGTGCAGTTTCTTACTAGCAACTAGCTAGTAAATACAGGTGGTTTTATACACAAAATCACAACCTCTAATAATAGCTACTTTACAAGCACACATATTCAGGATGTTACTTTTCAGTTGCCCCCAAGTGATGTTTTGCAGTTATTTGTTCTTTCTCTTCCTCTATCTCATTCTGCTTGGGGTAATCAGGGTCAGCTCCTGTAGCTGAGGCATCAGGTTTTTCCATTCGTCTGTCCAGCTCATGGGAAGGCTTGACAAACTTTGCAGGCATTCACCATGGACCTGTAGGCAGGAGGACACAAATATACCCCCTCCCCCAGGTTATCAGTTCTTCAGAAGTAGACAGGTTAGACAGGTTAAAGTTAAATGTAACATCATTACTCTCTCCCCCCCCCCCTTTTTTTTTCCCCACTACAGTCCCACGTGCAGAACGTGGCACAAGGACCCTGTGGAGACTAACAGCAAACCAGCTCCGAGAAGCATCACTGCAGTGCGAGGTGGCAGGCTCAACCTTAGCGGGCGTCCCCGCAGAGGCTCTGCCTCCCCCACATCGTATGAGGCTTGGGCTTTTATACTGACCAAAATGCACACTCATTCCGACACAGGTAGCCTGCCTGTGCTGGAAGAAGTGGCCAGCAGTATCTACAGAGGTCTCCAAGGGTTGATAGAAACCTGGACATACTTATATATACCAACTTCTAGTACATGAGTATCACAGAGAAACTGTATGGGCTCCCCCTGTCAATTGCAAGGAAAAAATCATAACGTATACAGCTTGAGTATAAGAGGATTTTAACGCATACGTGGTCACTGTTTGTCAGGCCTCCTTAACTATTTTGAGATCAAGAGCTTCCCACTCTTTAGCCCCCTGCTGTGTAGTAAACACAGGATATGCAAAGATGCCCATTGCAGAAAATTCCCCAGTGATGTTCGCATCTTTGGTTACCCATTGTTACAGCTGAGCGTCTCCAGGGCCAGTAAGTCTGAGCAGACCGACCCGGGAGATGAAGAGTCAGGGTCTGGAAGCAGAGGATATAGATCTGGCTCGGATTCAGGGGATTCGGGGGCTGATCCTGCGCTGAACTCGGGGTCTCCGCTGCTCGCAGCTGTGTCTTTCTTATCAGATGTCTCTCGTTCGGTATGTGGCCATCTGCAGACCTGGCTCCTCCGTGACTGAGTTAAATTTTTTTTCACTCTAGGGCATAGTGGGTTGGAAAGGCTCGCGGTTCCTTTAAATCTCCCGCTCGCGCATGATCCCTATTTTCTACTGCGGGCTTCACAGTGGCGCCGCAATCGATCCGGCGCCGAGGCACCGCCCTCTTTCTTTCGGATTCCTCGACTTTTATCATACGTATCCCTTCTAATATACTTTCTCTGTCCTTTTCAAAGTCCCTACTTTCGGAACTGGGGTGGTGGGGAAGCAGGGGGTTACACCTCCTCCGCGGCACCTTCTGATGGAGGGGGAGAAAAGGGGGGAAGAAAAGGGGGGGGGGGGGAACCCTGTGCTCGCGCGAGTTGGGGGAAACGAGTTGTAATCTTCCCCCGGTTTCAACCGACCGGGGACGTCTGTTCCTAGTTTCTCCGTTGCTACCGCGGCAGTTTTCTTTTCTGCCTTGTATCTTTTTATACAGTTCATTACTTCCCTCCGTGGTTTACCGAGTTTCTTTGCCTATTTATAATCATTAAGCACTGAGTCAAATAGTTCATCACCAAACTTTCGCCACTCACTCTCCTCAAATATTGTATAAGGATCTGCAAAAAAACTCCCTTAGCCTTCCCTACAGCCAGTAGACCTGCTAGCTGCTTTAGAGTCTCAGGCTCAATTCCCCGCTTTTATAAAAAGCACTGCAAAACGTTCAGGGCTCAGTTCCCCGCTTTTATAAAAAGCACTGTAATAAGTCCAGGGCTACCTCTCGGTCCATTTTCATGGCCAGCCTTTTCCGGATCGTCTTCTTCTGGGTCGTCCTGTAACCTCGGTCTCCGGATCGGCCTCCCGATGCAGCAGTGTCTGGTTCGCCCCAGCGGCGGATTTCTTTCGGTTGGTCCAAGCACCCGGGTCCATCACGCCACCGCAGCAGCATTGCCCGCGCTTCCCGGCCGCTGCAGCCGGCGCCGCTCACTCGCCGTTCCGGGTCCCCGTCGACCGGGGCCCTGTATCCAGGTCCCCGCTAGTTGGGGCTCTGTATCCCGGGTCCCCGTCGACCGGGGCCCTGTATCTGGGTCCCCTTTAAACCGGGGCCCTGTATTCCGGGTCCCCGCTAGTCGGGGCCCTGTATCCAGGTCCCCGCTAGTCGGGGCCCTGTATCGCGGGTCCCCGCTAGTCGGGGCCCTGTATCCAGGTCCCCGCTAGTCGGGGCCCTGTATTCCCGGTCCCCGCTAGTCTGGGCCCTGTATTCTGGGTCCCCGCTAGTGGGGAGCCTGTAATCCGGGTCCCCGTCGACCGGGGCCCTGTCATCCGGCTCCCCGCTAGTCGGGGCCCTGTAATCCGGGTCCCCACTGACCGGGACCCTGTATCCCGGGTCCTCGCTAGTCGGGGCCCTGTAAACCGGGTCCCCAGCGACCAGGGCCCTGTAGTCCCCGTCCCTGTTCGGGCGCCATTTGTAAGCGGCGAGGAGAAGCAGACAGGCCAACCCCATATGGGTGATAAGCAACTTCTTTATTTGTGACGCAGTTCACACATATATAGGAGTGGTATTCAGCCACTCCTTCTTGGTATAACAGTATTGGTTAGCCCCCACAGCTTCCTCCACATTCTCCTCCCAGGTCCGGTTTCCGGCCACCTGTGGGGGCCACCCCCTGCCTTGCTTGCACAGTCCTCCAGAACTCTATGGTCCTGCTCTTAGAGTCATTCTGCAACAGAGCACCTCCTGTATGAAGACAGGCTGAGAAAGTTGGGGCTGTTCAGCCTGGAGAAGAGAAGGATGCGTGGAGACCTCCGAGAAGCCTTCCAGTATCTGAAGGGGGCCTATAGGGATGGTGGGGAGGGACTCTTCATTAGGGACCGTAGTGACAGGACAAGGGGTAACAGGTTGAAACTTAAACAGGGGAAGTTTAGATTGTCTGGAAGGAGGAAGTTCTTTCCTGTGAGGGTGGGGGGCCCTGGAATGGGTTGCCCAGGGAGGTTGTGAATGCTCCATCCCTGGCAGTGTTCAAGGGCAGGTTGGGCAAAGCATTGGGTGAGATGGTTTAGTGTGAGGTGTCCCTGCTCGTGGCAGGGGGGTTGGAACTGGATGATCTTAAGGCCCTTTCCAACCCAAACTCTTCTATGATTCTATAAAGAATCTGGCTGAGCAGTTGCCCTAGGTTGCAGTAACGAGGGGTGTTACCTTATTTAAGACTACAGAAGAATTACCTTTTGAAATGTTTATATTAAACAAATGCACGGAATTTAATGGCAAGTTTGTGGCAACTCAACATGCTTTCCAAATAAAGCATTCCACAGGGAATATCCGTGGGTAAGCTGATCTAGCTCTCCCTGCTTATTGCAGGTGGGGTGGACTAGATGGGCTTTGAAGGGCCCTTCCAATCCAAACTATTCCATTCTATAATTCCACACCCAGGAATGAAGTGTGGGAGTGGTACCAGAAGTAAGCATCATGTGCTCAGTGCTGTGTTTCTTGTACCTCACCTCCCAGGATCCTGTAAATGATGGCAACAGCTCTGCATTTACCAGAATGAGCCCTAAGTGCATTGACCTCTATTTTGGTCTTATTCTGAGTAACTGTCCGGGTCTTTTACATCTGGCCCTTGGTTTCATATCGACTTGCCTTTTGACATTTGAGGTCGGACATGACTGCTCTCTGACTCCTTCTCCCTCACTACCTTTGGGTCCTGGGACTCCCTCCACTAGAGCAGCTCGCTCCAAGCCCTGTCCAATGTGGCCTTGAAGACTGCCAGGGATGGGGCAGCCACAGCTTCTCTGGGCACCCTGTGCCAGCGCCTCAGCACCCTCACAGGGAAGAGCTTCTGCCTGATATCCAATCTAAATCTAACCCTTTTCAGCTTAAAGCTATTACTCCTTGTCCTGTCCCTACAGGCTCTTGTCAAAAGTCCCTTTCCAGAGAAGGCTCTGTCTTTAAACAGAGAGTTTTTGCAGATAAAGGAGTGAAAGGAAGAAAAAAGAGCTGTAGGTGGGAAATTAAACATGCAGAAACACCTAAACGGCCTCCAAAGATTTATTACTAATGGGATCTGCTCTTATCAGCCAGTCTTGATTTCAGATGCATCTCGCACAAAGCTGTTCTGCTGGGCTGGTTTCCTCGCAGGTGCCAGCAGATACTTCTGCTTTTGCTTTTCAAGAGCAAAACAGCCTCTGGTTAGACCCATCTGGTGGACTGCTGCTGCAGCTTGCCTTGACACAAGGCTTCTCTAACATCATCAGCTACTTTCTCTGCCCTGGCAAATATCCCCCATTGAGGGATGGGTCCTGGCAGTGGATCCTCACTGTGAATTTGGTGTCCTATGGCAATACCTTTGTCATAGGAAAGGCATCAAAGAGGCAGCTGAGCTGAGGTCTGACCTGGCTGCATGCAGGTTTCTGCATTTCCTTGATGGGTTCCTGCCTGCTTCTGTGTGAGGAAGATCTTTGTTCGTCAGTGAAGAATTAGCCCATTGTTGTGGTTCATTGTCTCACCCTGCTCCAGTTAGACCTGCAGACCCATCAGCCCTCCCTGTTCCCTACTCGGAAAGATGGGTGCTGCCCATATACAACACTTTCAAAGCCATGTTGGTGCAGAAGCACACAGAACAAAGGGAATGCTGAGTTTAGCTCACCGCAGTTTGTGACTCACTGCCTCTTGTTCACATACTCCTGGAAAGACGCATTTCAAATGTCCCCACTTGCTTAGTATGGACACAGGAATATCTGTCTAGGAAGTCATAGTGAAAACAAGCATTGAGCTCTGCATCCATAACATTGGAATTTAGGGTTTTCTCATGTATCCTATTGGCAATGGCCACGTGCCACAAAGTGGTGTTTCCATAAGCGCCATCAAGCAGAAAACCAAGCCCCAAAGGAAGTGTCACTGGTCCTTTTGGGTTGTACTCAACTCTCTGAGGTCATCTACTCGGGTTGAATGGGGAGTGTTAAGGGGTAAGGCTGCATCACAAAGGGAAAGAGTAAGCCCAGAGCAGGCATATGGTGCCTTCTGACTTGCTCCATTGCATCCACGAGCTAGCTCTTGGTCTAGCAGGAGGTCTGACTCGGAGAGAGTCGCCTGCACAAAAAGCTTTTGACTTCACTTCTTAAGCACCCCAAATTTGCATCTAGCCCATGGCTCGTTCAGCATGAGCTCGTTTTCACACTGTCGATTCTCTAGTGTTAACAGCTACTTTAGGCTTGAGTAGCCTGCAGAGCATGTCTCTAACTCAGCCGTCCCTGCCAAGGAGTGAGAAAACAATTACCTCTGGTCCTCACCCTCTGTTGGCTCCTCCAACCACATCAACCAACTAAGATCTAAGATCATTATGACATCAAGTGCATCCTTCCCTCCTGTTCCTTGCTACACTGACTGTTTTCCTTTGTGCTCTCAGGACAGCATCTTGCTCTGCAGGAAAGGGGCTGCAAGTGCAGCAGGTTTTCCCAGAGGGTTACGAAACAACCCTGAAATTCCTGCTGGATTGACATGCCAAGGTCATGAGAATGAATGAAGACGGGCTGTTTGAATCCAAGTCACCTCGTGTAATCTTAGAGGCGTAAATCAAATGTTGTCGCTCTGGGCTTCGTGTTTGCACTGCCAGCGCGTTTGGTTTGGACAAAGAGGAAGAAAGCTGCGAGGGATGGCAAAGGCTGCGGATGGAAATGGAACGGCGACTCCAAGGAAAGGGAACACAGGCTTCGTGCGTCTGCCAGTGTGCCCGGGACACGAGGCGATGCGCTGGAGCTGCGGGATGGCAACGGGGCGTCGCCCGGAAACGGACAATGGACTCGGCCAATGGGCATTGAGGAGCAGCGGGCTGTGGCCAATAAATAGCGGGCAGGGGGCAGGGTGGTCTCAGTCACTGCTGCAGGTGCGGAGGGGCAGGAGGAAGGCCGCCGGCTGCCCGCTGTCTCTACTGCCCCCAGGTCAGACTCCCGTTGTGGAACACCGCAGCAGCGATGGCAACGCTCAGCCTATTTCAGCTGCTGGACGCTGCCATCAGCACCTCCAACGGGGGACGCGTGAATATCATGCAGCTGCGAATCCTACTGCGGGCTGTGCTGGAGCTCACGGGCCTTGGGGACCTGCCTGTCCCAGACTGGGGGCAGGCTGCCCAGGGGGTCAGGGCCCAGGCCCGGCATGTGAGGCAGCAGCGCCTGGAGCCAGGCGGGTGGCAGCCCAGGACAGCCCTGCTGCAGGGCACCGCTGGCAACTCCCGACTTTACACCAGGGCTGCCGGTGTGGGGCAGCTGGAGGAGATGGAAGACGTGGACAGCAGCAGCTCTGAGGTAGGGGCTCTCCCAAGTCCCATGGGCTCCACAGCCCTGGAGCTCTGGCCCCACCATCCTCTCCATCCCTGTCTTCCCCACTCCTGACACATGGGTGGGAGCCGTGTCCACTCCTCAGGCACCTGAGAGGCACCGTCAGCACCTCATGGGCCTCATCTCCACCCCCAGTCTCCTTGGCTCGCCCCAGGGCTAAACCCGGCACTGCGGGGTACTGGAGAGGGGCCTCACCCTGCACGGCACTGAGCTGCTCAGGCACAGGCTTTTCCCGGGTGTCCCAAGGGGCAGGGCCGGGGACCCAGCTCCTGGTCTGCAGGGGCCCTCCCCTGGGGCTCAACCCCCGCCGCCCTCCTCTCCTAGGACATGGCTCTGTCCCAGCCTCTCCCGGAGGGGATCGGTGGCATGAACGAGGCAGTCGGGAAGGGGCTTGGCTTGCTGAGCTGCTGCTGGGGTCCCTGTGCCCATCGCCCCCTCCCTGCGTAACCCTGTGTCCATCACCCTGGGTGCCACCCAGCGAGGGAGGAGTGGGAAGGGGGCTCTGAGCGGGCAGTGTGAAAGTGTGTGAGTTCAGCCCGGGGCGGCTGGGGACAGAGCTGGGGACCGTGCGGGGAGCCCTGGCTCTGCCCTTGCTGCTGCACTTCTGTCCACAAACCTGCTCCCCTTTGCCGCCTCTTCCCAGGAGGACTACAGAGCCCGGTCTGCCCTCACCAAGTCCTCCACTTTGGACATGGACACCCTGCACAGGGCAAGCTCAGCGCTGCGTCCCAAGGAACCAGGGACAGAGCGTGCAGCCCCTACTGCTCAGAGCACCAGCTCAACCAGCAGGTCTGCAAGTCGCAGTGGTCAGCCCAACATCTCATGGAGATGGGCTGGAGCTGCTGACCGTGAGGACAGGGCTGTATGGAGAAAGCCTTCTCTTGCTGCCACCCCTGCCTGGAGATCAAAGAAAGAAGTTGGAGCTGCTGTCGCCGCGGCCAAGGCTCCACGGAGAAAGTCTTGTCTTGTTTCCAGCAAGACCCGCAGCCCAGGGATGCGTTCCAGAAAAAGGGTTTCCTGGGCAGACCTCCAGGGAGCAGGGACGCAGCCAATAGCCCCTAGCTCCAGTGTGCATCCCAGGGCCATGGGCCAGCTGCAAGAGGCGTGCGGATCGTCAGAATCCTCCGGCTCCAGCAGTTCCTCCACCTCGATGATGGAGGCTGAGTTCGAGACTCTTCACAGCCTCTATGATCAGCTAAAGAAGCAGGCGGCGCAGCTGCAAGCCACCAAGTCGGACCGCGCTGAGCTGGAGATGCTGCGGTCCGAGCTGCTGCACCAGCAGGAGGAAGGTGGGAGCTGTGAGGTCTGGTGGGATGTTTGAGAGCCTGGGTCGGGGGCTCGTTGCCCTCAGAGCCTGGCCTTGAAGGTGAGACCCCCTCACTGACAGTGTGTCCCCTTGGCCCATGTTCTTGCAGGCCAGGAGAGCATCGCCATCAAGCTTGAGGAGCTCCGTGGCCAGGCGTCCTCCCTGCAGGGCCTGGCAAGTGACTTAAAGCAGAAGGTGTGGAAGGTGAGCCGGTGGCAGTCCCCAGGGGGCACGTGGGGATGCTTGGGGGTTTGGGCAGGGAGGGGCAGAAGAAGAGCCCCTGGTCTGGGAAGACACTGGCACCATGCCCTGACTCTGCCCCACCACTGCTCCCAGCTCACATCCGCGCTTCAGAAGCTGAAGCAGGAGCTGATGGAGATGGTGGCATGGGGGGCTTCGGAAGAGGCTGCTGGGACCTCCCCTGCCCCGCAGCTGGTTGTGCTTCTGTGAAATGTGGGGAGAGCCCCTTGCTCCTCCCCCCAGATAGGGTTGTACGAGTCAGCAGCATGGAGGGAAATTGCAGCTGTGCTGCAGATGTCCTGCTGGCACTGAGAGCCCGTGGTCACTTGCCCATTAAGCCGGGTCTGTTCCCAAGGGACAGGCACCCCCCCCTTGCATGGCACTACCCTGTCGTCTTCCTCCCTGCATCAGGACCAGGAGGTGCTGAGCCGCTTGAAGGCCCAGGAGCAGGAGCTGCAGCAAGTCCGTCATCAGCTGCGGGAAGAGATGGCCTCCAAGGTGAGGGGTGGCCCAACCCCCCCGAGCCAAACTGGCACCTCTGGGGCTTGGTGGCCCAAGGCTGTATCCCTCTGAGGATTCCTGCTCCTGGCTTTTCTCTGGGCGCCGCAGTGCCCCAAGCTGGGGCCGCTGGCTGAGGGGAGTGTGTGTGCCTGCAGCTGGACCGCAAGGAGCTGGGGCCTTTCCAGCAGCAGCTGGAGGAGCAGTGGAAGAGAAGTCTGGAGCAGGTCACGGAGAAGGCACCGCCGAGAGAGGCTAACAATGCGGCTGGCATTAAGACGTGAGTGTGATGGGGACAGTGGTGGCTTCAGAGACAGCACTCGCCCCGTTGCCACTTTGGCCGTGCCAGCACCCCCGGTTCCTATGGTGCTCTGAGTGCCCATGGCAGTAGTTCGCACTGATGGTGGTGGTTTTTGGAGCCAACCTCCAACTGCTCTCCCTCATCCTCCCGCCATTCTTCTGTAAGCAGCCAGGGGGTTGGGACCTTGCTTGGGTGCTAGGCTACAAACCGGGCTGAAACCCACGTTTCCCAGCTCACCCAGCCCTTTCCTCTCCTGCCCAGGCAGCCTTCCAATGCCGATTCCCGGCGCCTGTCCTGTGACCGGCAGCTCAACGTGAGGGTGCCTGCCTCGTAAGTAGCACCTGTCCCTGGAGCATCGAGGGGCTGCACGGGTGGCACGGGAGGAGACGGATGCTGAGAGCTCTGCCTGACAGGCACAGGGTTCTGGGAGTCAGTGTGGGGGGGTTGACCCTGCTGAGACCCCTCTAATGCTCTGCCCACGAGTGGGGGGATGGGGACCCTTCCCTGAGGGCAGTGGGCAGGGGGATGCCATAGGGTGAAAGCCCATGGATTTTGGGGCACTGCCTTGAGGCGGGCTGGATCATTTGTCCCCTGTCACCCACCGGTGGCTCTTGGTTTCCACAGGCCCGTCGTGCCCATCCCACCCGCGCCACGGCTGACCTCCCGCGTCACTGAGAAAATTCCTCGTTCCCTCAAACCAGGGGAAAGCAAGAGGTAGGGGACTTGGGACCCATCCCCTGCCAGGGTGCAGGGTGGCCCTGCCCTGGCGGGAGAGCTCTTCCCTGGGTGGGGATAGAAGGCTCTGTGGGTGCCAGGGCAGGCTGCCCACATACGCCCTGTCCCCCACCCTGGCAGACCACAGTGCTGGGTGCTGAGTCCCCCTATTTCCCATCCTGCAGGGAGCAGGCGGCTCGCTGCTGGAACCCCAGCGTGCCGCGGCAGTGCGGGGACCAGAACACTGCTCCCCAGCCTGTCTCACCCAGCACCCCACGGACTCTCAGGCCGTCCGCTGTGCTCCACAGGAAGGTAGGGATGAAGAAGGAAGGGATCTGGAGGGGGCAAATGAGGCTGGGAGTGTGATGCTGAGTATTTGGGATGGGGGGATTCGTGCCTCAGTTTCCCCAGGAGGGCTGCGTGTGGAGGGTTGCTTGGGAATGATCAATACTGCCCCGTGCTTTAGCCAGACCCCTCTCTCCTTCCCAGCAGGATGGTGACAATGCAACCGAGCTGCTGGGCAACACCAGCCGCCGGCAGGACAAGCAGCAGCCTGTGCTCAAGGGCAAGGAGGGTACAGGCAGGAGGAACCCGACCCAGGGCAGCCTTCCCCAGGCACCGCGGCTCGTCCAGCCCCTCCTGCCCCCTTCCGTCAAACTCAAACCCCAGGAGCCACGCACGACTGGGCGTCCCCCGCTGAAGCCCTAGCACCCTGTGGGCCCAGCAGCCAATAAATAATTCCTCATGTTCACCCAAGCACCTGTGTGGGCTGAGTGTGGAACCCTGGCTCGGAAACTCCCCATCACACACAAGGAGGGCTCGGCAGCATCCCTGGCCTGTGGCCACGTGTCACTGCAGGAGCAGCCCCTGGCCACCCCACATACAAGCACCTGTGCCCACCAAGCTGCTGCGCTCCCCTGGCACTCTCTGGCCTGGAACTCTATGGTCCTGCTCTTAGAGTCATTCTGCAGCAATTCCCCCCTTTTTCTTTGTGCAAGCAAGGCATTATGGGTTATTCTGTTCACCTGTTTTATCACACAACTATAAACATGTCTAATAGCTATTATGATTAACCCAATCAATGATACATAAGTGCAATGCTTTTAAACAGTGTTTGACTCAACCTGTAATGCCCCGTGAAGACAACCATCTAGTTATTCTTAGGATATTGCTCATTTACTATTGCTGGGTAAGCTGAGCCAGGGTTCTCAGCTGTGCGTGCATCGAATTAGCATAATCAGAGACTCATACAACACATTCCAACAAACTTTTCACATCCATGTCCCTGTTCCAACAACAAAAGGTTCTGCAGTGTTGCATGTCTTACAGAGTCAACGTTAAAACAAATCAGAAATTGCCTTCGATGTAGGATTTGCTTAGCAACTCAGCAACCCAGTCTGCTTAGTTGAGCCAAGGCCCGGCTGAAGCACTTACAGTGATTTGGCATATTATGATTGGATACATGTTTTGAAGACCCTTAGTGACTAACATATAATTGGTTAAACACAGGCGTGAGAACTCAACCTTGAAAGCTTGCCAACAGTCCACAGTTCTCATTAACTTGGTGAATTCCAGCCTCTTATCTTGCTTGCTTAAGCTTCTTCAGGCCTCTCATGGCCTTGCTGTATCTTTCAGGACTATTCAAAGTTTATGTACCAGTTATGCATTCTCCCGTGAGAACACTGTCTCCGCATCTTCCCCCTTTATGTTCTATATATGGTTTGGGTGACCCTACTTGAGCAGGGGATCTGGGCTAGATTATGTCTCCAACATATGCCAACTAGAGACTGCCTGGTCCTGCCCTTTTTTTCTGCTGTATGGCTCTCCGGTAACAGGCTGTATAGCTCTCTGTTCCTTCACATCAAGGTCTGGCATGACGTGTGTCCCCACCGCTCCACGCCTGCTGGGTTGCAGCCAGCAGCGGAGCTAAAGGTTCTTCTTGGTGGCAAACACAGAAGCCAACCCAGTCTTGCCCTTGATTGTGGTGGCAGGCATTTGGTCAGCCTCAGTCCTTGCACCTTGCTGTCAAGGCACAGTTTCACCTGCTTTATCCAGTGACAAGTCGCTACTACAGCAAGGCACACACACATTTACATTAGCAGAGTAACTATTACAGGGTGCAGCAGCAGTTGAAGATGCTGATGACAGCGAGGGACCACCCAAAGAAATTTCTTACCAGTGGAATTCTCCCCCCTCTTAATTTGTTCCATCACCTGCTTTATAACACTACCATTGTATTAAAATTTTTCTAGCTTTTGCCTTAGCATTTTCTAGCAGCTACTGCAAATTTCCATACTCTAACAACTCTTTTACAAGTGACCAATCTATACAATACAAGGTGCAGTTTCTTACTAGCAACTAGCTAGTAAATACAGGTGGTTTTATACACAAAATCACAACCTCTAATAATAGCTACTTTACAAGCACACATATTCAGGATGTTACTTTTCAGTTGCCCCCAAGTGATGTTTTGCAGTTATTTGTTCTTTCTCTTCCTCTATCTCATTCTGCTTGGGGTAATCAGGGTCAGCTCCTGTAGCTGAGGCATCAGGTTTTTCCATTCGTCTGTCCAGCTCATGGGAAGGCTTGACAAACTTTGCAGGCATTCACCATGGACCTGTAGGCAGGAGGACACAAATATACCCCCTCCCCCAGGTTATCAGTTCTTCAGAAGTAGACAGGTTAGACAGGTTAAAGTTAAATGTAACATCATTACTCTCTCCCCCCCCCCCCCCCTTTTTTTTTCCCACTACAGTCCCACGTGCAGAACGTGGCACAAGGACCCTGTGGAGACTAACAGCAAACCAGCTCCGAGAAGCATCACTGCAGTGCGAGGTGGCAGGCTCAACCTTAGCGGGCGTCCCCGCAGAGGCTCTGCCTCCCCCACATCGTATGAGGCTTGGGCTTTTATACTGACCAAAATGCACACTCATTCCGACACAGGTAGCCTGCCTGTGCTGGAAGAAGTGGCCAGCAGTATCTACAGAGGTCTCCAAGGGTTGATAGAAACCTGGACATACTTATATATACCAACTTCTAGTACATGAGTATCACAGAGAAACTGTATGGGCTCCCCCTGTCAATTGCAAGGAAAAAATCATAACGTATACAGCTTGAGTATAAGAGGATTTTAACGCATACGTGGTCACTGTTTGTCAGGCCTCCTTAACTATTTTGAGATCAAGAGCTTCCCACTCTTTAGCCCCCTGCTGTGTAGTAAACACAGGATCTGCAAAGATGCCCATTGCAGAAAATTCCCCAGTGATGTTCGCATCTTTGGTTACCCATTGTTACAGCTGAGCGTCTCCAGGGCCAGTAAGTCTGAGCAGACCGACCCGGGAGATGAAGAGTCAGGGTCTGGAAGCAGAGGATATAGATCTGGCTCGGATTCAGGGGATTCGGGGGCTGATCCTGCGCTGAACTCGGGGTCTCCGCTGCTCGCAGCTGTGTCTTTCTTATCAGATGTCTCTCGTTCGGTATGTGGCCATCTGCAGACCTGGCTCCTCCGTGACTGAGTTAAATTTTTTTTCACTCTAGGGCATAGTGGGTTGGAAAGGCTCGCGGTTCCTTTAAATCTCCCGCTCGCGCATGATCCCTATTTTCTACTGCGGGCTTCACAGTGGCGCCGCAATCGATCCGGCGCCGAGGCACCGCCCTCTTTCTTTCGGATTCCTCGACTTTTATCATACGTATCCCTTCTAATATACTTTCTCTGTCCTTTTCAAAGTCCCTACTTTCGGAACTGGGGTGGTGGGGAAGCAGGGGGTTACACCTCCTCCGCGGCACCTTCTGATGGAGGGGGAGAAAAGGGGGGAAGAAAAGGGGGGGGGGGGAACCCTGTGCTCACGCGAGTTGGGGGAAACGAGTTGTAATCTTCCCCCGGTTTCAACCGACCGGGGACGTCTGTTCCTAGTTTCTCCGTTGCTACCGCGGCAGTTTTCTTTTCTGCCTTGTATCTTTTTATACAGTTCATTACTTCCCTCCGTGGTTTACCGAGTTTCTTTGCCTATTTATAATCATTAAGCACTGAGTCAAATAGTTCATCACCAAACTTTCGCCACTCACTCTCCTCAAATATTGTATAAGGATCTGCAAAAAAACTCCCTTAGCCTTCCCTACAGCCAGTAGACCTGCTAGCTGCTTTAGAGTCTCAGGCTCAATTCCCCGCTTTTATAAAAAGCACTGCAAAAAGTTCAGGGCTCAGTTCCCCGCTTTTATAAAAAGCACTGTAATAAGTCCAGGGCTACCTCTCGGTCCATTTTCATGGCCAGCCTTTTCCGGATCGTCTTCTTCTGGGTCGTCCTGTAACCTCGGTCTCCGGATCGGCCTCCCGATGCAGCAGTGTCTGGTTCGCCCCAGCGGCGGATTTCTTTCGGTTGGTCCAAGCACCCGGGTCCATCACGCCACCGCAGCAGCATTGCCCGCGCTTCCCGGCCGCTGCAGCCGGCGCCGCTCACTCGCCGTTCCGGGTCCCCGTCGACCGGGGCCCTGTATCCAGGTCCCCGCTAGTTGGGGCTCTGTATCCCGGGTCCCCGTCGACCGGGGCCCTGTATCCGGGTCCCCGTTAAACCGGGGCCCTGTATTCCGGGTCCCCAGCGACCAGGGCCCTGTAGTCCGCGTCCCTGTTCGGGCGCCATTTGTAAGTGGCGAGGAGAAGCAGACAGGCCAACCCCATATGGGTGATAAGCAACTTCTTTATTTGTGACGCAGTTCACACATATATAGGAGTGGTATTCAGCCACTCCTTCTTGGTATAACAGTATTGGTTAGCCCCCACAGCTTCCTCCACATTCTCCTCCCAGGTCCGGTCTCCGGCCACCTGTGGGGGCCACCCCCTGCCTTGCTTGCACAGTCCTCCAGAACTCTATGGTCCTGCTCTTAGAGTCATTCTGCAACAGAGCACCTCCTGTATGAAGACAGGCTGAGAAAGTTGGGGCTGTTCAGCCTGGAGAAGAGAAGGATGCGTGGAGACCTCCGAGAAGCCTTCCAGTATCTGAAGGGGGCCTATAGGGATGGTGGGGAGGGACTCTTCATTAGGGACAGTAGTGACAGGACAAGGGGTAACAGGTTGAAACTTAAACAGGGGAAGTTTAGATTGTCTGGAAGGAGGAAGTTCTTTCCTGTGAGGGTGGGGGGCCCTGGAATGGGTTGCCCAGGGAGGTTGTGAATGCTCCATCCCTGGCAGTGTTCAAGGGCAGGTTGGGCAAAGCATTGGGTGAGATGGTTTAGTGTGAGGTGTCCCTGCTCGTGGCAGGGGGGTTGGAACTGGATGATCTTAAGGCCCTTTCCAACCCAAACTCTTCTATGATTCTATAAAGAATCTGGCTGAGCAGTTGCCCTAGGTTGCAGTAACGAGGGGTGTTACCTTATTTAAGACTACAGAAGAATTACCTTTTGAAATGTTTATATTAAACAAATGCACGGAATTTAATGGCAAGTTTGTGGCAACTCAACATGCTTTCCAAATAAAGCATTCCACAGGGAATATCCGTGGGTAAGCTGATCTAGCTCTCCCTGCTTATTGCAGGTGGGGTGGACTAGATGGGCTTTGAAGGGCCCTTCCAATCCAAACTATTCCATTCTATAATTCCACACCCAGGAATGAAGTGTGGGAGTGGTACCAGAAGTAAGCATCATGTGCTCAGTGCTGTGTTTCTTGTACCTCACCTCCCAGGATCCTGTAAATGATGGCAACAGCTCTGCATTTACCAGAATGAGCCCTAAGTGCATTGACCTCTATTTTGGTCTTATTCTGAGTAACTGTCCGGGTCTTTTACATCTGGCCCTTGGTTTCATATCGACTTGCCTTTTGACATTTGAGGTCGGACATGACTGCTCTCTGACTCCTTCTCCCTCACTACCTTTGGGTCCTGGGACTCCTTCCACTAGAGCAGCTCGCTCCAAGCCCTGTCCAATGTGGCCTTGAAGACTGCCAGGGATGGGGCAGCCACAGCTTCTCTGGGCACCCTGTGCCAGCGCCTCAGCACCCTCACAGGGAAGAGCTTCTGCCTGATATCCAATCTAAATCTAACCCTTTTCAGCTTAAAGCTATTACTCCTTGTCCTGTCCCTACAGGCTCTTGTCAAAAGTCCCTTTCCAGAGAAGGCTCTGTCTTTAAACAGAGAGTTTTTGCAGATAAAGGAGTGAAAGGAAGAAAAAAGAGCTGTAGGTAGGAAATTAAACATGCAGAAACACCTAAACGGCCTCCAAAGATTTATTACTAATGGGATCTGCTCTTATCAGCCAGTCTTGATTTCAGATGCATCTCGCACAAAGCTGTTCTGCTGGGCTGGTTTCCTCGCAGGTGCCAGCAGATACTTCTGCTTTTGCTTTTCAAGAGCAAAACAGCCTCTGGTTAGACCCATCTGGTGGACTGCTGCTGCAGCTTGCCTTGACACAAGGCTTCTCTAACATCATCAGCTACTTTCTCTGCCCTGGCAAATATCCCCCATTGAGGGATGGGTCCTGGCAGTGGATCCTCACTGTGAATTTGGTGTCCTATGGCAATACCTTTGTCATAGGAAAGGCATCAAAGAGGCAGCTGAGCTGAGGTCTGACCTGGCTGCATGCAGGTTTCTGCATTTCCTTGATGGGTTCCTGCCTGCTTCTGTGTGAGGAAGATCTTTGTTCGTCAGTGAAGAATTAGCCCATTGTTGTGGTTCATTGTCTCACCCTGCTCCAGTTAGACCTGCAGACCCATCAGCCCTCCCTGTTCCCTACTCGGAAAGATGGGTGCTGCCCATATACAACACTTTCAAAGCCATGTTGGTGCAGAAGCACACAGAACAAAGGGAATGCTGAGTTTAGCTCACCGCAGTTTGTGACTCACTGCCTCTTGTTCACATACTCCTGGAAAGACGCATTTCAAATGTCCCCACTTGCTTAGTATGGACACAGGAATATCTGTCTAGGAAGTCATAGTGAAAACAAGCATTGAGCTCTGCATCCATAACATTGGAATTTAGGGTTTTCTCATGTATCCTATTGGCAATGGCCACGTGCCACAAAGTGGTGTTTCCATAAGCGCCATCAAGCAGAAAACCAAGCCCCAAAGGAAGTGTCACTGGTCCTTTTGGGTTGTACTCAACTCTCTGAGGTCATCTACTCGGGTTGAATGGGGAGTGTTAAGGGGTAAGGCTGCATCACAAAGGGAAAGAGTAAGCCCAGAGCAGGCATATGGTGCCTTCTGACTTGCTCCATTGCATCCACGAGCTAGCTCTTGGTCTAGCAGGAGGTCTGACTCGGAGAGAGTCGCCTGCACAAAAAGCTTTTGACTTCACTTCTTAAGCACCCCAAATTTGCATCTAGCCCATGGCTCCTTCAGCATGAGCTCGTTTTCACACTGTCGATTCTCTAGTGTTAACAGCTACTTTAGGCTTGAGTAGCCTGCAGAGCATGTCTCTAACTCAGCCGTCCCTGCCAAGGAGTGAGAAAACAATTACCTCTGGTCCTCACCCTCTGTTGGCTCCTCCAACCACATCAACCAACTAAGATCTAAGATCATTATGACATCAAGTGCATCCTTCCCTCCTGTTCCTTGCTACACTGACTGTTTTCCTTTGTGCTCTCAGGACAGCATCTTGCTCTGCAGGAAAGGGGCTGCAAGTGCAGCAGGTTTTCCCAGAGGGTTACGAAACAACCCTGAAATTCCTGCTGGATTGACATGCCAAGGTCATGAGAATGAATGAAGACGGGCTGTTTGAATCCAAGTCACCTCGTGTAATCTTAGAGGCGTAAATCAAATGTTGTCGCTCTGGGCTTCGTGTTTGCACTGCCAGCGCGTTTGGTTTGGACAAAGAGGAAGAAAGCTGCGAGGAAAGGCAAAGGCTGCGGATGGAAATGGAACGGCGACTCCAAGGAAAGGGAACACAGGCTTCGTGCGTCTGCCAGTGTGCCCGGGACACGAGGCGATGCGCTGGAGCTGCGGGATGGCAACGGGGCGTCGCCCGGAAACGGACAATGGACTCGGCCAATGGGCATCGAGGAGCGGCGGGCTGTGGCCAATAAATAGCGGGCAGGGGGCAGGGTGGTCTCAGTCACTGCTGCAGGTGCGGAGGGGCAGGAGGAAGGCCGCCGGCTGCCCGCTGTCTCTACTGCCCCCAGGTCAGACTCCCGTTGTGGAACACCGCAGCAGCGATGGCAACGCTCAGCCTATTTCAGCTGCTGGACGCTGCCATCAGCACCTCCAACGGGGGACGCGTGAATATCATGCAGCTGCGAATCCTACTGCGGGCTGTGCTGGAGCTCACGGGCCTTGGGGACCTGCCTGTCCCAGACTGGGGGCAGGCTGCCCAGGGGGTCAGGGCCCAGGCCCGGCATGTGAGGCAGCAGCGCCTGGAGCCAGGCGGGTGGCAGCCCAGGACAGCCCTGCTGCAGGGCACCGCTGGCAGCTCCCGACTTTACACCAGGGCTGCCGGTGTGGGGCAGCTGGAGGAGATGGAAGACGTGGACAGCAGCAGCTCTGAGGTAGGGGCTCTCCCAAGTCCCATGGGCTCCACAGCCCTGGAGCTCTGGCCCCACCATCCTCTCCATCCCTGTCTTCCCCACTCCTGACACATGGGTGGGAGCCGTGTCCACTCCTCAGGCACCTGAGAGGCACCGTCAGCACCTCATGGGCCTCATCTCCACCCCCAGTCTCCTTGGCTCGCCCCAGGGCTAAACCCGGCACTGCGGGGTACTGGAGAGGGGCCTCACCCTGCACGGCACTGAGCTGCTCAGGCACAGGCTTTTCCCGGGTGTCCCAAGGGGCAGGCCTGGAGAACCAGCTCCTGGTCTGCAGGGGCCCTCCCCTGGGGCTCAACCCCCGCCGCCCTCCTCTCCTAGGACATGGCTCTGTCCCAGCCTCTCCCGGAGGGGATCGGTGGCATGAACGAGGCAGTCGGGAAGGGGCTTGGCTTGCTGAGCTGCTGCTGGGGTCCCTGTGCCCATCGTTTCCTCCCTGCGTAACCCTGTGTCCATCACCCTGGGCGCCACCCAGCGAGGGAGGAGTGGGAAGGGGGCTCTGAGCCGGAAGTGTGAAAGTGTGTGAGTTCAGCCCGGGGCGGCTGGGGACAGAGCTGGGGACCGTGCGGGGAGCCCTGGCTCTGCCCTTGCTGCTGCACTTCTGTCCACAAACCTGCTCCCCTTTGCCGCCTCTTCCCAGGAGGACTACAGAGCCCGGTCTGCCCTCACCAAGTCCTCCACTTTGGACATGGACACCCTGCACAGGGCAAGCTCAGCACTGCGTCCCAAGGAACCAGGGACAGAGCGTGCAGCCCCTACTGCTCAGAGCACCAGCTCAACCAGCAGGTCTGCAAGTCGCAGTGTTCCGCCCAACATCTCATGGAGATGGGCTGGAGCTGCTGACCGTGAGGACAGGGCTGTATGGAGAAAGCCTTCTCTTGCTGCCACCCCTGCCTGGAGATCAAAGAAAGAAGTTGGAGCTGCTGTCGCCGCGGCCAAGGCTCCACGGAGAAAGTCTTGTCTTGTTTCCAGCAAGACCCGCAGCCCAGGGATGCGTTCCAGAAAAAGGGTTTCCTGGGCAGACCTCCAGGGAGCAGGGACGCAGCCAATAGCCCCTAGCTCCAGTGTGCATCCCAGGGCCATGGGCCAGCTGCAAGAGGCGTGTGGATCGTCAGAATCCTCCGGCTCCAGCAGTTCCTCCACCTCCTCGATGATGGAGGCTGAGTTCAAGACTCTTCACAGCCTCTATGATCTGCTAAAGAAGCAGGCGGCGCAGCTGCAAGCCACCAAGTCGGACCGCGCTGAGCTGGAGATGCTGCGGTCCGAGCTGCTGCACCAGCAGGAGGAAGGTGGGAGCTGTGAGGTCTGGTGGGATGTTTGAGAGCCTGGGTCGGGGGCTCGTTGCCCTCAGAGCCTGGCCTTGAAGGTGAGACCCCCTCACTGACAGTGTGTCCCCTTGGCCCATGTTCTTGCAGGCCAGGAGAGCATCGCCATCAAGCTTGAGGAGCTCCGTGGCCAGGCGTCCTCCCTGCAGGGCCTGGCAAGTGACTTAAAGCAGAAGGTGTGGAAGGTGAGCCGGTGGCAGTCCCCAGGGGGCACGTGGGGATGCTTGGGGGTTTGGGCAGGGAGGGGCAGAAGAAGAGCCCCTGGTCTGGGAAGACACTGGCACCATGCCCTGACTCTGCCCCACCACTGCTCCCAGCTCACGTCCGCGCTTCAGAAGCTGAAGCAGGAGCTGATGGAGATGGTGGCATGGGGGGCTTCGGAAGAGGCTGCTGGGACCTCCCCTGCCCCGCAGCTGGTTGTGCTTCTGTGAAATGTGGGGAGAGCCCCTTGCTCCTCCCCCCAGATAGGGTTGTACGAGTCAGCAGCATGGAGGGAAATTGCAGCTGTGCTGCAGATGTCCTGCTGGCACTGAGAGCCCGTGGTCACTTGCCCATTAAGCCGGGTCTGTTCCCAAGGGACAGGCACCCCCCCCTTGCATGGCACTACCCTGTCGTCTTCCTCCCTGCATCAGGACCAGGAGGTGCTGAGCCGCTTGAAGGCCCAGGAGCAGGAGCTGCAGCAAGTCCGTCATCAGCTGCGGGAAGAGATGGCCTCCAAGGTGAGGGGTGGCCCAACCCCCCCGAGCCAAACTGGCACCTCTGGGGCTTGGTGGCCCAAGGCTGTATCCCTCTGAGGATTCCTGCTCCTGGCTTTTCTCTGGGCGCCGCAGTGCCCCAAGCTGGGGCCGCTGGCTGAGGGGAGTGTGTGTGCCTGCAGCTGGACCGCAAGGAGCTGGGGCCTTTCCAGCAGCAGCTGGAGGAGCAGTGGAAGAGAAGTCTGGAGCAGGTCACGGAGAAGGCACCGCCGAGAGAGGCTAACAATGCGGCTGGCATTAAGACGTGAGTGTGATGGGGACAGTGGTGGCTTCAGAGACAGCACTCGCCCCATTGCCACTTTGGCCTTGCCAGCACCCCCGGTTCCTATGGTGCTCTGGGTGCCCATGGCAGTAGTTCGCACTGATGGTGGTGGTTTTTGGAGCCAACCTCCAACTGCTCTCCCTCATCCTCCCGCCATTCTTCTGTAAGCAGCCAGGGGGTTGGGACCTTGCTTGGGTGCTAGGCTACAAACCGGGCTGAAACCCACGTTTCCCAGCTCACCCACCCCTTTCCTCCCCTGCCCAGGCAGCCTTCCAGTGCCAATTCCCGGCGCCTGTCCTGTGACCGGCAGCTCAACGTGAGGGTGCCTGCCTCGTAAGTAGCACCTGTCCCTGGAGCATCGAGGGGCTGCACGGGTGGCACGGGAGGAGACGGATGCTGAGAGCTCCGCCTGACAGGCACAGGGTTCTGGGAGTCAGTGTGGGGGGGTTGACCCTGCTGAGACCCCTCTAATGCTCTGCCCACGAGTGGGGGGATGGGGACCCTTCCCTGAGGGCAGTGGGCAGGGGGATGCCATAGGGTGAAAGCCCGTGGATTTTGGGGCACTGCCTTGAGGCGGGCTGGATCATTTGTCCCCTGTCACCCACCGGTGGCTCTTGGTTTCCACAGGCCCGTCGTGCCCATCCCACCCGCGCCACGGCTGACCTCCCGCGTCACTGAGAAAATTCCTCGTTCCCTCAAACCAGGGGAAAGCAAGAGGTAGGGGACTTGGGACCCATCCCCTGCCAGGGTGCAGGGTGGCCCTGCCCTGGCGGGAGAGCTCTTCCCTGGGTGGGGATAGAAGGCTCTGTGGGTGCCAGGGCAGGCTGCCCACATACGCCCTGTCCCCCACCCTGGCAGACCACAGTGCTGGGTGCTGAGTCCCTCTATTTCCCATCCTGCAGGGAGCAGGCGGCTCGCTGCTGGAACCCCAGCGTGCCGTGGCAGTGCGGGGACCAGAACACTGCTCCCCAGCCTGTCTCACCCAGCACCCCACGGACTCTCAGGCCGTCCGCTGTGCTCCACAGGAAGGTAGGGATGAAGAAGGAAGGGATCTGGAGGGGGCAAATGAGGCTGGGAGTGTGATGCTGAGTATTTGGGATGGGGGGATTCGTGCCTCAGTTTCCCCAGGAGGGCTGCGTGTGGAGGGTTGCTTGGGAATGATCAATACTGCCCCGTGCTTTAGCCAGACCCCTCTC
This sequence comes from Pezoporus flaviventris, assembly GCF_033815535.1. NCBI lineage: Eukaryota > Metazoa > Chordata > Aves > Psittaciformes > Psittacidae > Pezoporus > Pezoporus flaviventris. The sequence continues at coordinate 3,838,560 of NW_026892597.1, read as the reverse complement.
TCCTTCCCAGCAGGATGGTGACAATGCAACCGAGCTGCTGGGCAACACCAGCCGCCAGCAGGACAAGCAGCAGCCTGTGCTCAAGGGCAAGGAGGGTACAGGCAGGAGGAACCCGACCCAGGGCAGCCTTCCCCAGGCACCGCGGCTCGTCCAGCCCCTCCTGCCCCCTTCCGTCAAACTCAAACCCCAGGAGCCACGCACGACTGGGCGTCCCCCGCTGAAGCCCTGGCACCCTGTGGGCCCAGCAGCCAATAAATAATTCCTCATGTTCACCCAAGCACCTGTGCGGGCTGAGTGTGGAACCCTGGCTCGGAAACTCCCCATCACACACAAGGAGGGCTCGGCAGCATCCCTGGCCTGTGGCCACGTGTCACTGCAGGAGCAGCCCCTGGCCACCCCACATACAAGCACCTGTGCCCACCAAGCTGCTGCGCTCCACTGGCACTCTCTGGCCTGGAAAAGCCCTGTTTGGGAGCCTGCGTCCCCAGAGTCTCCTGCATGACCCAGGGAACTACAGAGCAGTCAGTCTCACTTGTGTGCCTGGCAAAATCTTGGAGAAAATTCTCCTGGAAGGCATGCTAAGGCACATGAAAAACACCAAGGGGAAATGTAAGCGGCGAGGAGAAGCAGACAGGCCAACCCAATATGGGTGATAAGCAACTTCTCCTTTATTTGTGACACAGTTCACACATATATAGGAGTGGTATTCAGCCACTCCTTCTTGGCACAACAGTATTGGTTAGCCCCCACACAGCTTCCTCCACATTCTCCTCCCAGGTCCGGTCTCTGGCCACCTGTGGGGGCCACCCCCTGCCTTGCTTGCACAGTCCTCCAGAACTCTATGGTCCTGCTCTTAGAGTCATTCTGCAACAATTCCCCCCTTTTTCTTTGTGCAAGCAAGGCACTATGGGTTATTCTGTTCACCTGTTTTATCACACAACTATAAACATGTCTAATAGCTACGATGATTAACCCAATCAATGATACATAAGTGCAATACTTTTAAACAGTGTTTGACTCAACCTGTAGTGCCCCGTGAAGACAACCATCTAGTTATTCTTAGGATATTGCTCATTTACTATTGCTGGGTAAGCTGAGCCAGGGTTCTCAGCTGTGCGTGCATCGAATTAGCATAATCAGAGACTCATACAACACATTCCAACAAACTTTTCACATCCATGTCCCTGTTCCAACAACAAAAGGTTCTGCAGTGTTGCATGTCTTACAGAGTCAACATTAAAACAAATCATAAATTGCCTTTGATGTAGGATTTGCTTAGCAACTCAGCAACCCAGTCTGCTTAGTTGAGCCAAGGCCCGGCTGAAGCACTTACAGTGATTTGGCATATTATGATTGGATACATGTTTTGAAGACCCTTAGTGACTAACATATAATTGCTTAAACACAGGCGTGAGAACTCAACCTTGAAAGCTTGCCAACAGTCCACAGTTCTCATTAACTTGGTGAATTCCAGCCTCTTATCTTGCTTGCTTAAGCTTCTTCAGGCCTCTCATGGCCTTGCTGTATCTTTCAGGACTATTCAAAGTTTATGTACCAGTTATGCATTCTCCCGTGAGAACACTGTCTCCGCATCTTCCCCCTTTATGTTCTATATATGGTTTGGGTGACCCTACTTGAGCAGGGGATCTGGGCTAGATTATGTCTCCAACATATGCCAACCAGAGACTGCCTGGTCCTGCCCTTTTTTTCTGCTGTATGGCTCTCCGGTAACAGGCTGTATAGCTCTCTGTTCCTTCACATCAAGGTCTGGCATGACGTGTGTCCCCACCGCTCCACGCCTGCTGGGTTGCAGCCAGCAGCGGAGCTAAAGGTTCTTCTTGGTGGCAAACACAGAAGCCAACCCAGTCTTGCCCTTGATTGTGGTGGCAGGCATTTGGTCAGCCTCAGTCCTTGCACCTTGCTGTCAAGGCACAGTTTCACCTGCTTTATCCAGTGACAAGTCGCTACTACAGCAAGGCACACACACATTTACATTAGCAGAGTAACTATTACAGGGTGCAGCAGCAGTTGAAGATGCTGATGACAGCGAGGGACCACCCAAAGAAATTTCTTACCAGTGGAATTCTCCCCCCTCTTAATTTGTTCCATCACCTGCTTTATAACACTACCATTGTATTAAAATTTTTCTAGCTTTTGCCTTAGCATTTTCTAGCAGCTACTGCAAATTTCCATACTCTAACAACTCTTTTACAAGTGACCAATCTATACAATACAAGGTGCAGTTTCTTACTAGCAACTAGCTAGTAAATACAGGTGGTTTTATACACAAAATCACAACCTCTAATAATAGCTACTTTACAAGCACACATATTCAGGATGTTACTTTTCAGTTGCCCCCAAGTGATGTTTTGCAGTTATTTGTTCTTTCTCTTCCTCTATCTCATTCTGCTTGGGGTAATCAGGGTCAGCTCCTGTAGCTGAGGCATCAGGTTTTTCCATTCGTCTGTCCAGCTCATGGGAAGGCTTGACAAACTTTGCAGGCATTCACCATGGACCTGTAGGCAGGAGGACACAAATATACCCCCTCCCCCAGGTTATCAGTTCTTCAGAAGTAGACAGGTTACACAGGTTAAAGTTAAATGTAACATCATTACTCTCTCCCCCCCCCCCTTTTTTTTCCCCACTACAGTCCCACGTGCAGAACGTGGCACAAGGACCCTGTGGAGACTAACAGCAAACCAGCTCCGAGAAGCATCACTGCAGTGCGAGGTGGCAGGCTCAACCTTAGCGGGCGTCCCCGCAGAGGCTCTGCCTCCCCCACATCGTATGAGGCTTGGGCTTTTATACTGACCAAAATGCACACTCATTCCGACACAGGTAGCCTGCCTGTGCTGGAAGAAGTGGCCAGCAGTATCTACAGAGGTCTCCAAGGGTTGATAGAAACCTGGACATACTTATATATACCAACTTCTAGTACATGAGTATCACAGAGAAACTGTATGGGCTCCCCCGTCAATTGCAAGGAAAAAATCATAACGTATACAGCTTGAGTATAAGAGGATTTTAACGCATACGTGGTCACTGTTTGTCAGGCCTCCTTAACTATTTTGAGATCAAGAGCTTCCCACTCTTTAGCCCCCTGCTGTGTAGTAAACACAGGATCTGCAAAGATGCCCATTGCAGAAAATTCCCCAGTGATGTTCGCATCTTTGGTTACCCATTGTTACAGCTGAGCGTCTCCAGGGCCAGTAAGTCTGAGCAGACCGACCCGGGAGATGAAGAGTCAGGGTCTGGAAGCAGAGGATATAGATCTGGCTCGGATTCAGGGGATTCGGGGGCTGATCCTGCGCTGAACTCGGGGTCTCCGCTGCTCGCAGCTGTGTCTTTCTTATCAGATGTCTCTCGTTCGGTATGTGGCCATCTGCAGACCTGGCTCCTCCGTGACTGAGTTAAATTTTTTTTCACTCTAGGGCATAGTGGGTTGGAAAGGCTCGCGGTTCCTTTAAATCTCCCGCTCGCGCATGATCCCTATTTTCTACTGCGGGCTTCACAGTGGCGCCGCAATCGATCCGGCGCCGAGGCACCGCCCTCTTTCTTTCGGATTCCTCGACTTTTATCATACGTATCCCTTCTAATATACTTTCTCTGTCCTTTTCAAAGTCCCTACTTTCGGAACTGGGGTGGTGGGGGAGCAGGGGGTTACACCTCCTCCGCGGCACCTTCTGATGGAGGGGGAGAATAGGGGGGAAGAAAAGGGGGGGGGGGGGAACCCTGTGCTCGCGCGAGTTGGGGGAAACGAGTTGTAATCTTCCCCCGGTTTCAACCGACCGGGGACGTCTGTTCCTAGTTTCTCCGTTGCTACCGCGGCAGTTTTCTTTTCTGCCTTGTATCTTTTTATACAGTTCATTACTTCCCTCCGTGGTTTACCGAGTTTCTTTGCCTATTTATAATCATTAAGCACTGAGTCAAATAGTTCATCACCAAACTTTCGCCACTCACTCTCCTCAAATATTGTATAAGGATCTGCAAAAAAACTCCCTTAGCCTTCCCTACAGCCAGTAGACCTGCTAGCTGCTTTAGAGTCTCAGGCTCAATTCCCCGCTTTTATAAAAAGCACTGCAAAAAGTTCAGGGCTCAGTTCCCCGCTTTTATAAAAAGCACTGTAATAAGTCCAGGGCTACCTCTCGGTCCATTTCCATGGCCAGCCTTTTCCGGATCGTCTTCTTCTGGGTCGTCCTGTAACCTCGGTCTCCGGATCGGCCTCCCGATGCAGCAGTGTCTGGTTCGCCCCAGCGGCGGATTTCTTTCGGTTGGTCCAAGCACCCGGGTCCATCACGCCACCGCAGCAGCATTGCCCGCGCTTCCCGGCCGCTGCAGCCGGCGCCGCTCACTCGCCGTTCCGGGTCCCCGTCGACCGGGGCCCTGTATCCAGGTCCCCGCTAGTTGGGGCTCTGTATCCCGGGTCCCCGTCGACCGGGGCCCTGTATCCGGGTCCCCGTTAAACCGGGGCCCTGTATTCCGGGTCCCCGCTAGTCGGGGCCCTGTATCCAGGTCCCCGCTAGTTGGGGCCCTGTATCGCGGGTCCCCGCTAGTCGGGGCCCTGTATCCAGGTCCCCGCTAGTCGGGGCCCTGTATTCCGGGTCCCCGCTAGTCGGGGCCCTGTATCCAGGTCCCCGCTAGTCGGGGCCCTGTATCGCGGGTCCCCGCTAGTCGGGGCCCTGTATCCAGGTCCCCGCTAGTCGGGGCCCTGTATCGCGAGTCCCCGCTAGTCGGGGCCCTGTATCCAGGTCCCCGCTAGTCGGGGCCCTGTATTCCCGGTCCCCGCTAGTCTGGGCCCTGTATTCTGGGTCCCCGCTAGTGGGGAGCCTGTAATCCGAGTCCCCGTCGACCGGGGCCCTGTCATCCGGCTCCCCGCTAGTCGGGGCCCTGTAATCCGGGTCCCCACTGACCGGGACCCTGTATCCCGGGTCCTCGCTAGTCGGGGCCCTGTAAACCGGGTCCCCAGCGACCAGGGCCCTGTAGTCCGCGTCCCTGTTCGGGCGCCATTTGTAAGCGGCGAGGAGAAGCAGACAGGCCAACCCCATATGGGTGATAAGCAACTTCTTTATTTGTGACGCAGTTCACACATATATAGGAGTGGTATTCAGCCACTCCTTCTTGGTATAACAGTATTGGTTAGCCCCCACAGCTTCCTCCACATTCTCCTCCCAGGTCCGGTTTCCGGCCACCTGTGGGGGCCACCCCCTGCCTTGCTTGCACAGTCCTCCAGAACTCTATGGTCCTGCTCTTAGAGTCATTCTGCAACAGAGCACCTCCTGTATGAAGACAGGCTGAGAAAGTTGGGGCTGTTCAGCCTGGAGAAGAGAAGGATGCGTGGAGACCTCCGAGAAGCCTTCCAGTATCTGAAGGGGGCCTATAGGGATGGTGGGGAGGGACTCTTCATTAGGGACCGTAGTGACAGGACAAGGGGTAACAGGTTGAAACTTAAACAGGGGAAGTTTAGATTGTCTGGAAGGAGGAAGTTCTTTCCTGTGAGGGTGGGGGGCCCTGGAATGGGTTGCCCAGGGAGGTTGTGAATGCTCCATCCCTGGCAGTGTTCAAGGGCAGGTTGGGCAAAGCATTGGGTGAGATGGTTTAGTGTGAGGTGTCCCTGCTCGTGGCAGGGGGGTTGGAACTGGATGATCTTAAGGCCCTTTCCAACCCAAACTCTTCTATGATTCTATAAAGAATCTGGCTGAGCAGTTGCCCTAGGTTGCAGTAACGAGGGGTGTTACCTTATTTAAGACTACAGAAGAATTACCTTTTGAAATGTTTATATTAAACAAATGCACGGAATTTAATGGCAAGTTTGTGGCAACTCAACATGCTTTCCAAATAAAGCATTCCACAGGGAATATCCGTGGGTAAGCTGATCTAGCTCTCCCTGCTTATTGCAGGTGGGGTGGACTAGATGAGCTTTGAAGGGCCCTTCCAATCCAAACTATTCCATTCTATAATTCCACACCCAGGAATGAAGTGTGGGAGTGGTACCAGAAGTAAGCATCATGTGCTCAGTGCTGTGTTTCTTGTACCTCACCTCCCAGGATCCTGTAAATGATGGCAACAGCTCTGCATTTACCAGAATGAGCCCTAAGTGCATTGACCTCTATTTTGGTCTTATTCTGAGTAACTGTCCGGGTCTTTTACATCTGGCCCTTGGTTTCATATCGACTTGCCTTTTGACATTTGAGGTCGGACATGACTGCTCTCTGACTCCTTCTCCCTCACTACCTTTGGGTCCTGGGACTCCTTCCACTAGAGCAGCTCGTTCCAAGCCCTGTCCAATGTGGCCTTGAAGACTGCCAGGGATGGGGCAGCCACAGCTTCTCTGGGCACCCTGTGCCAGCGCCTCAGCACCCTCACAGGGAAGAGCTTCTGCCTGATATCCAATCTAAATCTAACCCTTTTCAGCTTAAAGCTATTACTCCTTGTCCTGTCCCTACAGGCTCTTGTCAAAAGTCCCTTTCCAGAGAAGGCTCTGTCTTTAAACAGAGAGTTTTTGCAGATAAAGGAGTGAAAGGAAGAAAAAAGAGCTGTAGGTGGGAAATTAAACATGCAGAAACACCTAAACGGCCTCCAAAGATTTATTACTAATGGGATCTGCTCTTATCAGCCAGTCTTGATTTCAGATGCATCTCGCACAAAGCTGTTCTGCTGGGCTGGTTTCCTCGCAGGTGCCAGCAGATACTTCTGCTTTTGCTTTTCAAGAGCAAAACAGCCTCTGGTTAGACCCATCTGGTGGACTGCTGCTGCAGCTTGCCTTGACACAAGGCTTCTCTAACATCATCAGCTACTTTCTCTGCCCTGGCAAATATCCCCCATTGAGGGATGGGTCCTGGCAGTGGATCCTCACTGTGAATTTGGTGTCCTATGGCAATACCTTTGTCATAGGAAAGGCATCAAAGAGGCAGCTGAGCTGAGGTCTGACCTGGCTGCATGCAGGTTTCTGCATTTCCTTGATGGGTTCCTGCCTGCTTCTGTGTGAGGAAGATCTTTGTTCGTCAGTGAAGAATTAGCCCATTGTTGTGGTTCATTGTCTCACCCTGCTCCAGTTAGACCTGCAGACCCATCAGCCCTCCCTGTTCCCTACTCGGAAAGATGGGTGCTGCCCATATACAACACTTTCAAAGCCATGTTGGTGCAGAAGCACACAGAACAAAGGGAATGCTGAGTTTAGCTCACCGCAGTTTGTGACTCACTGCCTCTTGTTCACATACTCCTGGAAAGACGCATTTCAAATGTCCCCACTTGCTTAGTATGGACACAGGAATATCTGTCTAGGAAGTCATAGTGAAAACAAGCATTGAGCTCTGCATCCATAACATTGGAATTTAGGGTTTTCTCATGTATCCTATTGGCAATGGCCACGTGCCACAAAGTGGTGTTTCCATAAGCGCCATCAAGCAGAAAACCAAGCCCCAAAGGAAGTGTCACTGGTCCTTTTGGGTTGTACTCAACTCTCTTGAGGTCATCTACTCGGGTTGAATGGGGAGTGTTAAGGGGTAAGGCTGCATCACAAAGGGAAAGAGTAAGCCCAGAGCAGGCATATGGTGCCTTCTGACTTGCTCCATTGCATCCACGAGCTAGCTCTTGGTCTAGCAGGAGGTCTGACTCGGAGAGAGTCGCCTGCACAAAAAGCTTTTGACTTCACTTCTTAAGCACCCCAAATTTGCATCTAGCCCATGGCTCGTTCAGCATGAGCTCGTTTTCACACTGTCGATTCTCTAGTGTTAACAGCTACTTTAGGCTTGAGTAGCCTGCAGAGCATGTCTCTAACTCAGCCGTCCCTGCCAAGGAGTGAGAAAACAATTACCTCTGGTCCTCACCCTCTGTTGGCTCCTCCAACCACATCAACCAACTAAGATCTAAGATCATTATGACATCAAGTGCATCCTTCCCTCCTGTTCCTTGCTACACTGACTGTTTTCCTTTGTGCTCTCAGGACAGCATCTTGCTCTGCAGGAAAGGGGCTGCAAGTGCAGCAGGTTTTCCCAGAGGGTTACGAAACAACCCTGAAATTCCTGCTGGATTGACATGCCAAGGTCATGAGAATGAATGAAGACGGGCTGTTTGAATCCAAGTCACCTCGTGTAATCTTAGAGGCGTAAATCAAATGTTGTCGCTCTGGGCTTCGTGTTTGCACTGCCAGCGCGTTTGGTTTGGACAAAGAGGAAGAAAGCTGCGAGGGATGGCAAAGGCTGCGGATGGAAATGGAACGGCGACTCCAAGGAAAGGGAACACAGGCTTCGTGCGTCTGCCAGTGTGCCCGGGACACGAGGCGATGCGCTGGAGCTGCGGGATGGCAACGGGGCGTCGCCCGGAAACGGACAATGGACTCGGCCAATGGGCATCGAGGAGCGGCGGGCTGTGGCCAATAAATAGCGGGCAGGGGGCAGGGTGGTCTCAGTCACTGCTGCAGGTGCGGAGGGGCAGGAGGAAGGCCGCCGGCTGCCCGCTGTCTCTACTGCCCCCAGGTCAGACTCCCGTTGTGGAACACCGCAGCAGCGATGGCAACGCTCAGCCTATTTCAGCTGCTGGACGCTGCCATCAGCACCTCCAACGGGGGACGCGTGAATATCATGCAGCTGCGAATCCTACTGCGGGCTGTGCTGGAGCTCACGGGCCTTGGGGACCTGCCTGTCCCAGACTGGGGGCAGGCTGCCCAGGGGGTCAGGGCCCAGGCCCGGCATGTGAGGCAGCAGCGCCTGGAGCCAGGCGGGTGGCAGCCCAGGACAGCCCTGCTGCAGGGCACCGCTGGCAGCTCCCGACTTTACACCAGGGCTGCCGGTGTGGGGCAGCTGGAGGAGATGGAAGACGTGGACAGCAGCAGCTCTGAGGTAGGGGCTCTCCCAAGTCCCATGGGCTCCACAGCCCTGGAGCTCTGGCCCCACCATCCTCTCCATCCCTGTCTTCCCCACTCCTGACACATGGGTGGGAGCCGTGTCCACTCCTCAGGCACCTGAGAGGCACCGTCAGCACCTCATGGGCCTCATCTCCACCCCCAGTCTCCTTGGCTCGCCCCAGGGCTAAACCCGGCACTGCGGGGTACTGGAGAGGGGCCTCACCCTGCACGGCACTGAGCTGCTCAGGCACAGGCTTTTCCCGGGTGTCCCAAGGGGCAGGCCTGGAGAACCAGCTCCTGGTCTGCAGGGGCCCTCCCCTGGGGCTCAACCCCCGCCGCCCTCCTCTCCTAGGACATGGCTCTGTCCCAGCCTCTCCCGGAGGGGATCGGTGGCATGAACGAGGCAGTCGGGAAGGGGCTTGGCTTGCTGAGCTGCTGCTGGGGTCCCTGTGCCCATCGTTTCCTCCCTGCGTAACCCTGTGTCCATCACCCTGGGCGCCACCCAGCGAGGGAGGAGTGGGAATGGGGCTCTGAGCCGGAAGTGTGAAAGTGTGTGAGTTCAGCCCGGGGCGGCTGGGGACAGAGCTGGGGACCGTGCGGGGAGCCCTGGCTCTGCCCTTGCTGCTGCACTTCTGTCCACAAACCTGCTCCCCTTTGCCGCCTCTTCCCAGGAGGACTACAGAGCCCGGTCTGCCCTCACCAAGTCCTCCACTTTGGACATGGACACCCTGCACAGGGCAAGCTCAGCACTGCGTCCCAAGGAACCAGGGACAGAGCGTGCAGCCCCTACTGCTCAGAGCACCAGCTCAACCAGCAGGTCTGCAAGTCGCAGTGTTCCGCCCAACATCTCATGGAGATGGGCTGGAGCTGCTGACCGTGAGGACAGGGCTGTATGGAGAAAGCCTTCTCTTGCTGCCACCCCTGCCTGGAGATCAAAGAAAGAAGTTGGAGCTGCTGTCGCCGCGGCCAAGGCTCCACGGAGAAAGTCTTGTCTTGTTTCCAGCAAGACCCGCAGCCCAGGGATGCGTTCCAGAAAAAGGGTTTCCTGGGCAGACCTCCAGGGAGCAGGGACGCAGCCAATAGCCCCTAGCTCCAGTGTGCATCCCAGGGCCATGGGCCAGCTGCAAGAGGCGTGTGGATCGTCAGAATCCTCCGGCTCCAGCAGTTCCTCCACCTCCTCGATGATGGAGGCTGAGTTCAAGACTCTTCACAGCCTCTATGATCTGCTAAAGAAGCAGGCGGCGCAGCTGCAAGCCACCAAGTCGGACCGCGCTGAGCTGGAGATGCTGCGGTCCGAGCTGCTGCACCAGCAGGAGGAAGGTGGGAGCTGTGAGGTCTGGTGGGATGTTTGAGAGCCTGGGTCGGGGGCTCGTTGCCCTCAGAGCCTGGCCTTGAAGGTGAGACCCCCTCACTGACAGTGTGTCCCCTTGGCCCATGTTCTTGCAGGCCAGGAGAGCATCGCCATCAAGCTTGAGGAGCTCCGTGGCCAGGCGTCCTCCCTGCAGGGCCTGGCAAGTGACTTAAAGCAGAAGGTGTGGAAGGTGAGCCGGTGGCAGTCCCCAGGGGGCACGTGGGGATGCTTGGGGGTTTGGGCAGGGAGGGGCAGAAGAAGAGCCCCTGGTCTGGGAAGACACTGGCACCATGCCCTGACTCTGCCCCACCACTGCTCCCAGCTCACGTCCGCGCTTCAGAAGCTGAAGCAGGAGCTGATGGAGATGGTGGCATGGGGGGCTTCGGAAGAGGCTGCTGGGACCTCCCCTGCCCCGCAGCTGGTTGTGCTTCTGTGAAATGTGGGGAGAGCCCCTTGCTCCTCCCCCCAGATAGGGTTGTACGAGTCAGCAGCATGGAGGGAAATTGCAGCTGTGCTGCAGATGTCCTGCTGGCACTGAGAGCCCGTGGTCACTTGCCCATTAAGCCGGGTCTGTTCCCAAGGGACAGGCACCCCCCCCTTGCATGGCACTACCCTGTCGTCTTCCTCCCTGCATCAGGACCAGGAGGTGCTGAGCCGCTTGAAGGCCCAGGAGCAGGAGCTGCAGCAAGTCCGTCATCAGCTGCGGGAAGAGATGGCCTCCAAGGTGAGGGGTGGCCCAACCCCCCCGAGCCAAACTGGCACCTCTGGGGCTTGGTGGCCCAAGGCTGTATCCCTCTGAGGATTCCTGCTCCTGGCTTTTCTCTGGGCGCCGCAGTGCCCCAAGCTGGGGCCGCTGGCTGAGGGGAGTGTGTGTGCCTGCAGCTGGACCGCAAGGAGCTGGGGCCTTTCCAGCAGCAGCTGGAGGAGCAGTGGAAGAGAAGTCTGGAGCAGGTCAACGAGAAGGCACCGCCGAGAGAGGCTAACAATGCGGCTGGCATTAAGACGTGAGTGTGATGGGGACAGTGGTGGCTTCAGAGACAGCACTCGCCCCGTTGCCACTTTGGCCGTGCCAGCACCCCCGGTTCCTATGGTGCTCTGAGTGCCCATGGCAGTAGTTCGCACTGATGGTGGTGGTTTTTGGAGCCAACCTCCAACTGCTCTCCCTCATCCTCCCGCCATTCTTCTGTAAGCAGCCAGGGGGTTGGGACCTTGCTTGGGTGCTAGGCTACAAACCGGGCTGAAACCCACGTTTCCCAGCTCACCCAGCCCTTTCCTCCCCTGCCCAGGCAGCCTTCCAATGCCGATTCCCGGCGCCTGTCCTGTGACCGGCAGCTCAACGTGAGGGTGCCTGCCTCGTAAGTAGCACCTGTCCCTGGAGCATCGAGGGGCTGCACGGGTGGCACGGGAGGAGACGGATGCTGAGAGCTCCGCCTGACAGGCACAGGGTTCTGGGAGTCAGTCTGGGGGGGTTGACCCTGCTGAGACCCCTCTAATGCTCTGCCCACGAGTGGGGGGATGGGGACCCTTCCCTGAGGGCAGTGGGCAGGGGGATGCCATAGGGTGAAAGCCCGTGGATTTTGGGGCACTGCCTTGAGGCGGGCTGGATCATTTGTCCCCTGTCACCCACCGGTGGCTCTTGGTTTCCACAGGCCCGTCAAGCCCATCCCACCCGCGCCACGGCTGACCTCCCGCGTCACTGAGAAAATTCCTCGTTCCCTCAAACCAGGGGAAAGCAAGAGGTAGGGGACTTGGGACCCATCCCCTGCCAGGGTGCAGGGTGGCCCTGCCCTGGCGGGAGAGCTCTTCCCTGGGTGGGGATAGAAGGCTCTGTGGGTGCCTGGGCAGGCTGCCCACATACGCCCTGTCCCCCACCCTGGCAGACCACAGTGCTGGGTGCTGAGTCCCCCTATTTCCCATCCTGCAGGGAGCAGGCGGCTCGCTGCTGGAACCCCAGCGTGCCGTGGCAGTGCGGGGACCAGAACACTGCTCCCCAGCCTGTCTCACCCAGCACCCCACGGACTCTCAGGCCGTCCGCTGTGCTCCACAGGAAGGTAGGGATGAAGAAGGAAGGGATCTGGAGGGGGCAAATGAGGCTGGGAGTGTGATGCTGAGTATTTGGGATGGGGGGATTCGTGCCTCAGTTTCCCCAGGAGGGCTGCGTGTGGAGGGTTGCTTGGGAATGATCAATACTGCCCCGTGCTTTAGCCAGACCCCTCTCTCCTTCCCAGCAGGATGGTGACAATGCAACCGAGCTGCTGGGCAACACCAGCCGCCGGCAGGACAAGCAGCAGCCTGTGCTCAAGGGCAAGGAGGGTACAGGCAGGAGGAACCCGACCCAGGGCAGCCTTCCCCAGGCACCGCGGCTCGTCCAGCCCCTCCTGCCCCCTTCCGTCAAACTCAAACCCCAGGAGCCACGCACGACTGGGCGTCCCCCGCTGAAGCCCTAGCACCCTGTGGGCCCAGCAGCCAATAAATAATTCCTCATGTTCACCCAAGCACCTGTGTGGGCTGAGTGTGGAACCCTGGCTCGGAAACTCCCCATCACACACAAGGAGGGCTCGGCAGCATCCCTGGCCTGTGGCCACGTGTCACTGCAGGAGCAGCCCCTGGCCACCCCACATACAAGCACCTGTGCCCACCAAGCTGCTGCGCTCCACTGGCACTCTCTGGCCTGGAAAAGCCCTGTTTGGGAGCCTGCGTCCCCAGAGTCTCCTGCATGACCCAGGGAACTACAGAGCAGTCAGTCTCACTTGTGTGCCTGGCAAAATCTTGGAGAAAATTCTCCTGGAAGGCATGCTAAGGCACATGAAAAACACCAAGGGGAAATGTAAGCGGCGAGGAGAAGCAGACAGGCCAACCCAATATGGGTGATAAGCAACTTCTCCTTTATTTGTGACACAGTTCACACATATATAGGAGTGGTATTCAGCCACTCCTTCTTGGCACAACAGTATTGGTTAGCCCCCACACAGCTTCCTCCACATTCTCCTCCCAGGTCCGGTCTCTGGCCACCTGTGGGGGCCACCCCCTGCCTTGCTTGCACAGTCCTCCAGAACTCTATGGTCCTGCTCTTAGAGTCATTCTGCAGCAATTCCCCCCTTTTTCTTTGTGCAAGCAAGGCACTATGGGTTATTCTGTTCACCTGTTTTATCACACAACTATAAACATGTCTAATAGCTACGATGATTAACCCAATCAATGATACATAAGTGCAATACTTTTAAACAGTGTTTGACTCAACCTGTAATGCCGCGTGAAGACAACCATCTAGTTATTCTTAGGATATTGCTCATTTACTATTGCTGGGTAAGCTGAGCCAGGGTTCTCAGCTGTGCGTGCATCGAATTAGCATAATCAGAGACTCATACAACACATTCCAACAAACTTTTCACATCCATGTCCCTGTTCCAACAACAAAAGCTTCTGCAGTGTTGCATGTCTTACAGAGTCAACGTTAAAACAAATCATAAATTGCCTTTGATGTAGGATTTGCTTAGCAACTCAGCAACCCAGTCTGCTTAGTTGAGCCAAGGCCCGGCTGAAGCACTTACAGTGATTTGGCATATTATGATTGGATACATGTTTTGAAGACCCTTAGTGACTAACATATAATTGGTTAAACACAGGCGTGAGAACTCAACCTTGAAAGCTTGCCAACAGTCCACAGTTCTCATTAACTTGGTGAATTCCAGCCTCTTATCTTGCTTGCTTAAGCTTCTTCAGGCCTCTCATGGCCTTGCTGTATCTTTCAGGACTATTCAAAGTTTATGTACCAGTTATGCATTCTCCCGTGAGAACACTGTCTCCGCATCTTCCCCCTTTATGTTCTATATATGGTTTGGGTGACCCTACTTGAGCAGGGGATCTGGGCTAGATTATGTCTCCAACATATGCCAACCAGAGACTGCCTGGTCCTGCCCTTTTTTTCTGCTGTATGGCTCTCCGGTAACAGGCTGTATAGCTCTCTGTTCCTTCACATCAAGGTCTGGCATGACGTGTGTCCCCACCGCTCCACGCCTGCTGGGTTGCAGCCAGCAGCGGAGCTAAAGGTTCTTCTTGGTGGCAAACACAGAAGCCAACCCAGTCTTGCCCTTGATTGTGGTGGCAGGCATTTGGTCAGCCTCAGTCCTTGCACCTTGCTGTCAAGGCACAGTTTCACCTGCTTTATCCAGTGACAAGTCGCTACTACAGCAAGGCACACACACATTTACATTAGCAGAGTAACTATTACAGGGTGCAGCAGCAGTTGAAGATGCTGATGACAGCGAGGGACCACCCAAAGAAATTTCTTACCAGTGGAATTCTCCCCCCTCTTAATTTGTTCCATCACCTGCTTTATAACACTACCATTGTATTAAAATTTTTCTAGCTTTTGCCTTAGCATTTTCTAGCAGCTACTGCAAATTTCCATACTCTAACAACTCTTTTACAAGTGACCAATCTATACAATACAAGGTGCAGTTTCTTACTAGCAACTAGCTAGTAAATACAGGTGGTTTTATACACAAAATCACAACCTCTAATAATAGCTACTTTACAAGCACACATATTCAGGATGTTACTTTTCAGTTGCCCCCAAGTGATGTTTTGCAGTTATTTGTTCTTTCTCTTCCTCTATCTCATTCTGCTTGGGGTAATCAGGGTCAGCTCCTGTAGCTGAGGCATCAGGTTTTTCCATTCGTCTGTCCAGCTCATGGGAAGGCTTGACAAACTTTGCAGGCATTCACCATGGACCTGTAGGCAGGAGGACACAAATATACCCCCTCCCCCAGGTTATCAGTTCTTCAGAAGTAGACAGGTTAGACAGGTTAAAGTTAAATGTAACATCATTACTCTCTCCCCCCCCCCCTTTTTTTTTCCCCACTACAGTCCCACGTGCAGAACGTGGCACAAGGACCCTGTGGAGACTAACAGCAAACCAGCTCCGAGAAGCATCACTGCAGTGCGAGGTGGCAGGCTCAACCTTAGCGGGCGTCCCCGCAGAGGCTCTGCCTCCCCCACATCGTATGAGGCTTGGGCTTTTATACTGACCAAAATGCACACTCATTCCGACACAGGTAGCCTGCCTGTGCTGGAAGAAGTGGCCAGCAGTATCTACAGAGGTCTCCAAGGGTTGATAGAAACCTGGACATACTTATATATACCAACTTCTAGTACATGAGTATCACAGAGAAACTGTATGGGCTCCCCCTGTCAATTGCAAGGAAAAAATCATAACGTATACAGCTTGAGTATAAGAGGATTTTAACGCATACGTGGTCACTGTTTGTCAGGCCTCCTTAACTATTTTGAGATCAAGAGCTTCCCACTCTTTAGCCCCCTGCTGTGTAGTAAACACAGGATATGCAAAGATGCCCATTGCAGAAAATTCCCCAGTGATGTTCGCATCTTTGGTTACCCATTGTTACAGCTGAGCGTCTCCAGGGCCAGTAAGTCTGAGCAGACCGACCCGGGAGATGAAGAGTCAGGGTCTGGAAGCAGAGGATATAGATCTGGCTCGGATTCAGGGGATTCGGGGGCTGATCCTGCGCTGAACTCGGGGTCTCCGCTGCTCGCAGCTGTGTCTTTCTTATCAGATGTCTCTCGTTCGGTATGTGGCCATCTGCAGACCTGGCTCCTCCGTGACTGAGTTAAATTTTTTTTCACTCTAGGGCATAGTGGGTTGGAAAGGCTCGCGGTTCCTTTAAATCTCCCGCTCGCGCATGATCCCTATTTTCTACTGCGGGCTTCACAGTGGCGCCGCAATCGATCCGGCGCCGAGGCACCGCCCTCTTTCTTTCGGATTCCTCGACTTTTATCATACGTATCCCTTCTAATATACTTTCTCTGTCCTTTTCAAAGTCCCTACTTTCGGAACTGGGGTGGTGGGGAAGCAGGGGGTTACACCTCCTCCGCGGCACCTTCTGATGGAGGGGGAGAAAAGGGGGGAAGAAAAGGGGGGGGGGGGGAACCCTGTGCTCGCGCGAGTTGGGGGAAACGAGTTGTAATCTTCCCCCGGTTTCAACCGACCGGGGACGTCTGTTCCTAGTTTCTCCGTTGCTACCGCGGCAGTTTTCTTTTCTGCCTTGTATCTTTTTATACAGTTCATTACTTCCCTCCGTGGTTTACCGAGTTTCTTTGCCTATTTATAATCATTAAGCACTGAGTCAAATAGTTCATCACCAAACTTTCGCCACTCACTCTCCTCAAATATTGTATAAGGATCTGCAAAAAAACTCCCTTAGCCTTCCCTACAGCCAGTAGACCTGCTAGCTGCTTTAGAGTCTCAGGCTCAATTCCCCGCTTTTATAAAAAGCACTGCAAAACGTTCAGGGCTCAGTTCCCCGCTTTTATAAAAAGCACTGTAATAAGTCCAGGGCTACCTCTCGGTCCATTTTCATGGCCAGCCTTTTCCGGATCGTCTTCTTCTGGGTCGTCCTGTAACCTCGGTCTCCGGATCGGCCTCCCGATGCAGCAGTGTCTGGTTCGCCCCAGCGGCGGATTTCTTTCGGTTGGTCCAAGCACCCGGGTCCATCACGCCACCGCAGCAGCATTGCCCGCGCTTCCCGGCCGCTGCAGCCGGCGCCGCTCACTCGCCGTTCCGGGTCCCCGTCGACCGGGGCCCTGTATCCAGGTCCCCGCTAGTTGGGGCTCTGTATCCCGGGTCCCCGTCGACCGGGGCCCTGTATCCGGGTCCCCGTTAAACCGGGGCCCTGTATTCCGGGTCCCCGCTAGTCGGGGCCCTGTATCCAGGTCCCCGCTAGTCGGGGCCCTGTATCGCGGGTCCCCGCTAGTCGGGGCCCTGTATCCAGGTCCCCGCTAGTCGGGGCCCTGTCTTCCCGGTCCCCGCTAGTCTGGGCCCTGTATTCTGGGTCCCCGCTAGTGGGGAGCCTGTAATCCGGGTCCCCGTCGACCGGGGCCCTGTCATCCGGCTCCCCGCTAGTCAGGGCCCTGTTATCCGGGTCCCCACTGACCGGGACCCTGTATCCCGGGTCCTCGCTAGTCGGGGCCCTGTAAACCGGGTCCACAGCGACCAGGGCCCTGTAGTCCGCGTCCCTGTTCGGGCGCCATTTGTAAGCGGCGAGGAGAAGCAGACAGGCCAACCCCATATGGGTGATAAGCAACTTCTTTATTTGTGACGCAGTTCACACATATATAGGAGTGGTATTCAGCCACTCCTTCTTGGTATAACAGTATTGGTTAGCCCCCACAGCTTCCTCCACATTCTCCTCCCAGGTCCGGTCTCCGGCCACCTGTGGGGGCCACCCCCTGCCTTGCTTGCACAGTCCTCCAGAACTCTATGGTCCTGCTCTTAGAGTCATTCTGCAACAGAGCACCTCCTGTATGAAGACAGGCTGAGAAAGTTGGGGCTGTTCAGCCTGGAGAAGAGAAGGATGCGTGGAGACCTCCGAGAAGCCTTCCAGTATCTGAAGGGGGCCTATAGGGATGGTGGGGAGGGACTCTTCATTAGGGACCGTAGTGACAGGACAAGGGGTAACAGGTTGAAACTTAAACAGGGGAAGTTTAGATTGTCTGGAAGGAGGAAGTTCTTTCCTGTGAGGGTGGGGGGCCCTGGAATGGGTTGCCCAGGGAGGTTGTGAATGCTCCATCCCTGGCAGTGTTCAAGGGCAGGTTGGGCAAAGCATTGGGTGAGATGGTTTAGTGTGAGGTGTCCCTGCTCGTGGCAGGGGGGTTGGAACTGGATGATCTTAAGGCCCTTTCCAACCCAAACTCTTCTATGATTCTATAAAGAATCTGGCTGAGCAGTTGCCCTAGGTTGCAGTAACGAGGGGTGTTACCTTATTTAAGACTACAGAAGAATTACCTTTTGAAATGTTTATATTAAACAAATGCACGGAATTTAATGGCAAGTTTGTGGCAACTCAACATGCTTTCCAAATAAAGCATTCCACAGGGAATATCCGTGGGTAAGCTGATCTAGCTCTCCCTGCTTATTGCAGGTGGGGTGGACTAGATGGGCTTTGAAGGGCCCTTCCAATCCAAACTATTCCATTCTATAATTCCACACCCAGGAATGAAGTGTGGGAGTGGTACCAGAAGTAAGCATCATGTGCTCAGTGCTGTGTTTCTTGTACCTCACCTCCCAGGATCCTGTAAATGATGGCAACAGCTCTGCATTTACCAGAATGAGCCCTAAGTGCATTGACCTCTATTTTGGTCTTATTCTGAGTAACTGTCCGGGTCTTTTACATCTGGCCCTTGGTTTCATATCGACTTGCCTTTTGACATTTGAGGTCGGACATGACTGCTCTCTGACTCCTTCTCCCTCACTACCTTTGGGTCCTGGGACTCCCTCCACTAGAGCAGCTCGCTCCAAGCCCTGTCCAATGTGGCCTTGAAGACTGCCAGGGATGGGGCAGCCACAGCTTCTCTGGGCACCCTGTGCCAGCGCCTCAGCACCCTCACAGGGAAGAGCTTCTGCCTGATATCCAATCTAAATCTAACCCTTTTCAGCTTAAAGCTATTACTCCTTGTCCTGTCCCTACAGGCTCTTGTCAAAAGTCCCTTTCCAGAGAAGGCTCTGTCTTTAAACAGAGAGTTTTTGCAGATAAAGGAGTGAAAGGAAGAAAAAAGAGCTGTAGGTAGGAAATTAAACATGCAGAAACACCTAAACGGCCTCCAAAGATTTATTACTAATGGGATCTGCTCTTATCAGCCAGTCTTGATTTCAGATGCATCTCGCACAAAGCTGTTCTGCTGGGCTGGTTTCCTCGCAGGTGCCAGCAGATACTTCTGCTTTTGCTTTTCAAGAGCAAAACAGCCTCTGGTTAGACCCATCTGGTGGACTGCTGCTGCAGCTTGCCTTGACACAAGGCTTCTCTAACATCATCAGCTACTTTCTCTGCCCTGGCAAATATCCCCCATTGAGGGATGGGTCCTGGCAGTGGATCCTCACTGTGAATTTAGTGTCCTATGGCAATACCTTTGTCATAGGAAAGGCATCAAAGAGGCAGCTGAGCTGAGGTCTGACCTGGCTGCATGCAGGTTTCTGCATTTCCTTGATGGGTTCCTGCCTGCTTCTGTGTGAGGAAGATCTTTGTTCGTCAGTGAAGAATTAGCCCATTGTTGTGGTTCATTGTCTCACCCTGCTCCAGTTAGACCTGCAGACCCATCAGCCCTCCCTGTTCCCTACTCGGAAAGATGGGTGCTGCCCATATACAACACTTTCAAAGCCATGTTGGTGCAGAAGCACACAGAACAAAGGGAATGCTGAGTTTAGCTCACCGCAGTTTGTGACTCACTGCCTCTTGTTCACATACTCCTGGAAAGACGCATTTCAAATGTCCCCACTTGCTTAGTATGGACACAGGAATATCTGTCTAGGAAGTCATAGTGAAAACAAGCATTGAGCTCTGCATCCATAACATTGGAATTTAGGGTTTTCTCATGTATCCTATTGGCAATGGCCACGTGCCACAAAGTGGTGTTTCCATAAGCGCCATCAAGCAGAAAACCAAGCCCCAAAGGAAGTGTCACTGGTCCTTTTGGGTTGTACTCAACTCTCTGAGGTCATCTACTCGGGTTGAATGGGGAGTGTTAAGGGGTAAGGCTGCATCACAAAGGGAAAGAGTAAGCCCAGAGCAGGCATATGGTGCCTTCTGACTTGCTCCATTGCATCCACGAGCTAGCTCTTGGTCTAGCAGGAGGTCTGACTCGGAGAGAGTCGCCTGCACAAAAAGCTTTTGACTTCACTTCTTAAGCACCCCAAATTTGCATCTAGCCCATGGCTCGTTCAGCATGAGCTCGTTTTCACACTGTCGATTCTCTAGTGTTAACAGCTACTTTAGGCTTGAGTAGCCTGCAGAGCATGTCTCTAACTCAGCCGTCCCTGCCAAGGAGTGAGAAAACAATTACCTCTGGTCCTCACCCTCTGTTGGCTCCTCCAACCACATCAACCAACTAAGATCTAAGATCATTATGACATCAAGTGCATCCTTCCCTCCTGTTCCTTGCTACACTGACTGTTTTCCTTTGTGCTCTCAGGACAGCATCTTGCTCTGCAGGAAAGGGGCTGCAAGTGCAGCAGGTTTTCCCAGAGGGTTACGAAACAACCCTGAAATTCCTGCTGGATTGACATGCCAAGGTCATGAGAATGAATGAAGACGGGCTGTTTGAATCCAAGTCACCTCGTGTAATCTTAGAGGCGTAAATCAAATGTTGTCGCTCTGGGCTTCGTGTTTGCACTGCCAGCGCGTTTGGTTTGGACAAAGAGGAAGAAAGCTGCGAGGGATGGCAAAGGCTGCGGATGGAAATGGAACGGCGACTCCAAGGAAAGGGAACACAGGCTTCGTGCGTCTGCCAGTGTGCCCGGGACACGAGGCGATGCGCTGGAGCTGCGGGATGGCAACGGGGCGTCGCCCGGAAACGGACAATGGACTCGGCCAATGGGCATCGAGGAGCAGCGGGCTGTGGCCAATAAATAGCGGGCAGGGGGCAGGGTGGTCTCAGTCACTGCTGCAGGTGCGGAGGGGCAGGAGGAAGGCCGCCGGCTGCCCGCTGTCTCTACTGCCCCCAGGTCAGACTCCCGTTGTGGAACACCGCAGCAGCGATGGCAACGCTCAGCCTATTTCAGCTGCTGGACGCTGCCATCAGCACCTCCAACGGGGGACGCGTGAATATCATGCAGCTGCGAATCCTACTGCGGGCTGTGCTGGAGCTCACGGGCCTTGGGGACCTGCCTGTCCCAGACTGGGGGCAGGCTGCCCAGGGGGTCAGGGCCCAGGCCCGGCATGTGAGGCAGCAGCGCCTGGAGCCAGGCGGGTGGCAGCCCAGGACAGCCCTGCTGCAGGGCACCGCTGGCAACTCCCGACTTTACACCAGGGCTGCCGGTGTGGGGCAGCTGGAGGAGATGGAAGACGTGGACAGCAGCAGCTCTGAGGTAGGGGCTCTCCCAAGTCCCATGGGCTCCACAGCCCTGGAGCTCTGGCCCCACCATCCTCTCCATCCCTGTCTTCCCCACTCCTGACACATGGGTGGGAGCCGTGTCCACTCCTCAGGCACCTGAGAGGCACCGTCAGCACCTCATGGGCCTCATCTCCACCCCCAGTCTCCTTGGCTCGCCCCAGGGCTAAACCCGGCACTGCGGGGTACTGGAGAGGGGCCTCACCCTGCACGGCACTGAGCTGCTCAGGCACAGGCTTTTCCCGGGTGTCCCAAGGGGCAGGGCCGGGGACCCAGCTCCTGGTCTGCAGGGGCCCTCCCCTGGGGCTCAACCCCCGCCGCCCTCCTCTCCTAGGACATGGCTCTGTCCCAGCCTCTCCCGGAGGGGATCGGTGGCATGAACGAGGCAGTCGGGAAGGGGCTTGGCTTGCTGAGCTGCTACTGGGGTCCCTGTGCCCATCGCCCCCTCCCTGCGTAACCCTGTGTCCATCACCCTGGGTGCCACCCAGCGAGGGAGGAGTGGGAAGGGGGCTCTGAGCGGGCAGTGTGAAAGTGTGTGAGTTCAGCCCGGGGCGGCTGGGGACAGAGCTGGGGACCGTGCGGGGAGCCCTGGCTCTGCCCTTGCTGCTGCACTTCTGTCCACAAACCTGCTCCCCTTTGCCGCCTCTTCCCAGGAGGACTACAGAGCCCGGTCTGCCCTCACCAAGTCCTCCACTTTGGACATGGACACCCTGCACAGGGCAAGCTCAGCGCTGCGTCCCAAGGAACCAGGGACAGAGCGTGCAACCCCTACTGCTCAGAGCACCAGCTCAACCAGCAGGTCTGCAAGTCGCAGTGGTCAGCCCAACATCTCATGGAGATGGGCTGGAGCTGCTGATCGTGAGGACAGGGCTGTATGGAGAAAGCCTTCTCTTGCTGCCACCCCTGCCTGGAGATCAAAGAAAGAAGTTGGAGCTGCTGTCGCCGCGCCCAAGGCTCCACGGAGAAAGTCTTGTCTTGTTTCCAGCAAGACCCGCAGCCCAGGGATGCGTTCCAGAAAAAGGGTTTCCTGGGCAGACCTCCAGGGAGCAGGGACGCAGCCAATAGCCCCTAGCTCCAGTGTGCATCCCAGGGCCATGGGCCAGCTGCAAGAGGCGTGCGGATCGTCAGAATCCTCCGGCTCCAGCAGTTCCTCCACCTCGATGATGGAGGCTGAGTTCGAGACTCTTCACAGCCTCTATGATCAGCTAAAGAAGCAGGCGGCGCAGCTGCAAGCCACCAAGTCGGACCGCGCTGAGCTGGAGATGCTGCGGTCCGAGCTGCTGCACCAGCAGGAGGAAGGTGGGAGCTGTGAGGTCTGGTGGGATGTTTGAGAGCCTGGGTCGGGGGCTCGTTGCCCTCAGAGCCTGGCCTTGAAGGTGAGACCCCCTCACTGACAGTGTGTCCCCTTGGCCCATGTTCTTGCAGGCCAGGAGAGCATCGCCATCAAGCTTGAGGAGCTCCGTGGCCAGGCGTCCTCCCTGCAGGGCCTGGCAAGTGACTTAAAGCAGAAGGTGTGGAAGGTGAGCCGGTGGCAGTCCCCAGGGGGCACGTGGGGATGCTTGGGGGTTTGGGCAGGGAGGGGCAGAAGAAGAGCCCCTGGTCTGGGAAGACACTGGCACCATGCCCTGACTCTGCCCCACCACTGCTCCCAGCTCACGTCCGCGCTTCAGAAGCTGAAGCAGGAGCTGATGGAGATGGTGGCATGGGGGGCTTCGGAAGAGGCTGCTGGGACCTCTCCTGCCCCGCAGCTGGTTGTGCTTCTGTGAAATGTGGGGAGAGCCCCTTGCTCCTCCCCCCAGATAGGGTTGTACGAGTCAGCAGAATGGAGGGAAATTGCAGCTGTGCTGCAGATGTCCTGCTGGCACTGAGAGCCCGTGGTCACTTGCCCATTAAGCCGGGTCTGTTCCCAAGGGACAGGCACCTCCCCCTTGCATGGCACTACCCTGTCGTCTTCCTCCCTGCATCAGGACCAGGAGGTGCTGAGCCGCTTGAAGGCCCAGGAGCAGGAGCTGCAGCAAGTCCGTCATCAGCTGCGGGAAGAGATGGCCTCCAAGGTGAGGGGTGGCCCAACCCCCCCGTGCCAAACTGGCACCTCTGGGGCTTGGTGGCCCAAGGCTGTATCCCTCTGAGGATTCCTGCTCCTGGCTTTTCTCTGGGCGCCGCAGTGCCCCAAGCTGGGGCTGCTGGCTGAGGGGAGTGTGTGTGCCTGCAGCTGGACCGCAAGGAGCTGGGGCCTTTCCAGCAGCAGCTGGAGGAGCAGTGGAAGAGAAGTCTGGAGCAGGTCACAGAGAAGGCACTGCCGAGAGAGGCTAACAATGCGGCTGGCATTAAGACGTGAGTGTGATGGGGACAGTGGTGGCTTCAGAGACAGCACTCGCCCCGTTGCCACTTTGGCCGTGCCAGCACCCCCGGTTCCTATGGTGCTCTGAGTGCCCATGGCAGTAGTTCGCACTGATGGTGGTGGTTTTTGGAGCCAACCTCCAACTGCTCTCCCTCATCCTCCCGCCATTCTTCTGTAAGCAGCCAGGGGGTTGGGACCTTGCTTGGTTGCTAGGCTACAAACCGGGCTGAAACCCACGTTTCCCAGCTCACCCAGCCCTTTCCTCCCCTGCCCAGGCAGCCTTCCAATGCCGATTCCCGGCGCCTGTCCTGTGACCGGCAGCTCAACGTGAGGGTGCCTGCCTCGTAAGTAGCACCTGTCCCTGGAGCATCGAGGGGCTGCACGGGTGGCACGGGAGGAGACGGATGCTGAGAGCTCCGCCTGACAGGCACAGGGTTCTGGGAGTCAGTCTGGGGGGGTTGACCCTGCTGAGACCCCTCTAATGCTCTGCCCACGAGTGGGGGGATGGGGACCCTTCCCTGAGGGCAGTGGGCAGGGGGATGCCATAGGGTGAAAGCCCGTGGATTTTGGGGCACTGCCTTGAGGCGGGCTGGATCATTTGTCCCCTGTCACCCACCGGTGGCTCTTGGTTTCCACAGGCCCGTCATGCCCATCCCACCCGCGCCAAGGCTGACCTCCCGCGTCACTGAGAAAATTCCTCGTTCCCTCAAACCAGGGGAAAGCAAGAGGTAGGGGACTTGGGACCCATCCCCTGCCAGGGTGCAGGGTGGCCCTGCCCTGGCGGGAGAGCTCTTCCCTGGGTGGGGATAGAAGGCTCTGTGGGTGCCAGGGCAGGCTGCCCACATACGCCCTGTCCCCCACCCTGGCAGACCACAGTGCTGGGTGCTGAGTCCCCCTATTTCCCATCCTGCAGGGAGCAGGCGGCTCGCTGCTGGAACCCCAGCGTGCCGCGGCAGTGCGGGGACCAGAACACTGCTCCCCAGCCTGTCTTACCCAGCACCCCACGGACTCTCAGGCCGTCCGCTGTGCTCCACAGGAAGGTAGGGATGAAGAAGGAAGGGATCTGGAGGGGGCAAATGAGGCTGGGAGTGTGATGCTGAGTATTTGGGATGGGGGGGGATTCGTGCCTCAGTTTCCCCAGGAGGGCTGCGTGTGGAGGGTTGCTTGGGAATGATCAATACTGCCCCGTGCTTTAGCCAGACCCCTCTCTCCTTCCCAGCAGGATGGTGACAATGCAACCGAGCTTCTGGGCAACACCAGCCGCCGGCAGGACAAGCAGCAGCCTGTGCTCAAGGGCAAGGAGGGTACAGGCAGGAGGAACCCGACCCAGGGCAGCCTTCCCCAGGCACCGCGGCTCGTCCAGCCCCTCCTGCCCCCTTCCGTCAAACTCAAACCCCAGGAGCCACGCACGACTGGGCGTCCCCCGCTGAAGCCCTAGCACCCTGTGGGCCCAGCAGCCAATAAATAATTCTTCATGTTCACCCAAGCACCTGTGTGGGCTGAGTGTGGAACCCTGGCTCGGAAACTCCCCATCACACACAAGGAGGGCTCGGCAGCATCCCTGGCCTGTGGCCACGTGTCACTGCAGGAGCAGCCCCTGGCCACCCCACATACAAGCACCTGTGCCCACCAAGCTGCTGCGCTCCACTGGCACTCTCTGGCCTGGAACTCTATGGTCCTGCTCTTAGAGTCATTCTGCAGCAATTCCCCCCTTTTTCTTTGTGCAAGCAAGGCATTATGGGTTATTCTGTTCACCTGTTTTATCACACAACTATAAACATGTCTAATAGCTATTATGATTAACCCAATCAATGATACATAAGTGCAATACTTTTAAACAGTGTTTGACTCAACCTGTAATGCCCCGTGAAGACAACCATCTAGTTATTCTTAGGATATTGCTCATTTACTATTGCTGGGTAAGCTGAGCCAGGGTTCTCAGCTGTGCGTGCATCGAATTAGCATAATCAGAGACTCATACAACACATTCCAACAAACTTTTCACATCCATGTCCCTGTTCCAACAACAAAAGGTTCTGCAGTGTTGCATGTCTTACAGAGTCAACATTAAAACAAATCATAAATTGCCTTCGATGTAGGATTTGCTTAGCAACTCAGCAACCCAGTCTGCTTAGTTGAGCCAAGGCCCGGCTGAAGCACTTACAGTGATTTGGCATATTATGATTGGATACATGTTTTGAAGACCCTTAGTGACTAACATATAATTGGTTAAACACAGGTGTGAGAACTCAACCTTGAAAGCTTGCCAACAGTCCACAGTTCTCATTAACTTGGTGAATTCCAGCCTCTTATCTTGCTTGCTTAAGCTTCTTCAGGCCTCTCATGGCCTTGCTGTATCTTTCAGGACTATTCAAAGTTTATGTACCAGTTATGCATTCTCCCGTGAGAACACTGTCTCCGCATCTTCCCCCTTTATGTTCTATATATGGTTTGGGTGACCCTACTTGAGCAGGGGATCTGGGCTAGATTATGTCTCCAACATATGCCAACCAGAGACTGCCTGGTCCTGCCCTTTTTTTCTGCTGTATGGCTCTCCGGTAACAGGCTGTATAGCTCTCTGTTCCTTCACATCAAGGTCTGGCATGACGTGTGTCCCCACCGCTCCACGCCTGCTGGGTTGCAGCCAGCAGCGGAGCTAAAGGTTCTTCTTGGTGGCAAACACAGAAGCCAACCCAGTCTTGCCCTTGATTGTGGTAGCAGGCATTTGGTCAGCCTCAGTCCTTGCACCTTGCTGTCAAGGCACAGTTTCACCTGCTTTATCCAGTGACAAGTCGCTACTACAGCAAGGCACACACACATTTACATTAGCAGAGTAACTATTACAGGGTGCAGCAGCAGTTGAAGATGCTGATGACAGCGAGGGACCACCCAAAGAAATTTCTTACCAGTGGAATTCTCCCCCCTCTTAATTTGTTCCATCACCTGCTTTATAACACTACCATTGTATTAAAATTTTTCTAGCTTTTGCCTTAGCATTTTCTAGCAGCTACTGCAAATTTCCATACTCTAACAACTCTTTTACAAGTGACCAATCTATACAATACAAGGTGCAGTTTCTTACTAGCAACTAGCTAGTAAATACAGGTGGTTTTATACACAAAATCACAACCTCTAATAATAGCTACTTTACAAGCACACATATTCAGGATGTTACTTTTCAGTTGCCCCCAAGTGATGTTTTGCAGTTATTTGTTCTTTCTCTTCCTCTATCTCATTCTGCTTGGGGTAATCAGGGTCAGCTCCTGTAGCTGAGGCATCAGGTTTTTCCATTCGTCTGTCCAGCTCATGGGAAGGCTTGACAAACTTTGCAGGCATTCACCATGGACCTGTAGGCAGGAGGACACAAATATACCCCCTCCCCCAGGTTATCAGTTCTTCAGAAGTAGACAGGTTAGACAGGTTAAAGTTAAATGTAACATCATTACTCTCTCCCCCCCCCCCTTTTTTTTTCCCCACTACAGTCCCACGTGCAGAACGTGGCACAAGGACCCTGTGGAGACTAACAGCAAACCAGCTCCGAGAAGCATCACTGCAGTGCGAGGTGGCAGGCTCAACCTTAGCGGGCGTCCCCGCAGAGGCTTTGCCTCCCCCACATCGTATGAGGCTTGGGCTTTTATACTGACCAAAATGCACACTCATTCCGACACAGGTAGCCTGCCTGTGCTGGAAGAAGTGGCCAGCAGTATCTACAGAGGTCTCCAAGGGTTGATAGAAACCTGGACATACTTATATTTACCAACTTCTAGTACATGAGTATCACAGAGAAACTGTATGGGCTCCCCCTGTCAATTGCAAGGAAAAAATCATAACGTATACAGCTTGAGTATAAGAGGATTTTAACGCATACGTGGTCACTGTTTGTCAGGCCTCCTTAACTATTTTGAGATCAAGAGCTTCCCACTCTTTAGCCCCCTGCTGTGTAGTAAACACAGGATCTGCAAAGATGCCCATTGCAGAAAATTCCCCAGTGATGTTCGCATCTTTGGTTACCCATTGTTACAGCTGAGCGTCTCCAGGGCCAGTAAGTCTGAGCAGACCGACCCGGGAGATGAAGAGTCAGGGTCTGGAAGCAGAGGATATAGATCTGGCTCGGATTCAGGGGATTCGGGGGCTGATCCTGCGCTGAACTCGGGGTCTCCGCTGCTCGCAGCTGTGTCTTTCTTATCAGATGTCTCTCGTTCGGTATGTGGCCATCTGCAGACCTGGCTCCTCCGTGACTGAGTTAAATTTTTTTTCACTCTAGGGCATAGTGGGTTGGAAAGGCTCGCGGTTCCTTTAAATCTCCCGCTCGCGCATGATCCCTATTTTCTACTGCGGGCTTCACAGTGGCGCCGCAATCGATCCGGCGCCGAGGCACCGCCCTCTTTCTTTCGGATTCCTCGACTTTTATCATACGTATCCCTTCTAATATACTTTCTCTGTCCTTTTCAAAGTCCCTACTTTCGGAACTGGGGTGGTGGGGAAGCAGGGGGTTACACCTCCTCTGCGGCACCTTCTGATGGAGGGGGAGAAAAGGGGGGAAGAAAAGGGGGGGGGGGGGGGGGGAACCCTGTGCTCGCGCGAGTTGGGGGAAACGAGTTGTAATCTTCCCCCGGTTTCAACCGACCGGGGACGTCTGTTCCTAGTTTCTCCGTTGCTACCGCGGCAGTTTTCTTTTCTGCCTTGTATCTTTTTATACAGTTCATTACTTCCCTCCGTGGTTTACCGAGTTTCTTTGCCTATTTATAATCATTAAGCACTGAGTCAAATAGTTCATCACCAAACTTTCGCCACTCACTCTCCTCAAATATTGTATAAGGATCTGCAAAAAAACTCCCTTAGCCTTCCCTACAGCCAGTAGACCTGCTAGCTGCTTTAGAGTCTCAGGCTCAATTCCCCGCTTTTATAAAAAGCACTGCAAAACGTTCAGGGCTCAGTTCCCCGCTTTTATAAAAAGCACTGTAATAAGTCCAGGGCTACCTCTCGGTCCATTTTCATGGCCAGCCTTTTCCGGATCGTCTTCTTCTGGGTCGTCCTGTAACCTCGGTCTCCGGATCGGCCTCCCGATGCAGCAGTGTCTGGTTCGCCCCAGCGGCGGATTTCTTTCGGTTGGTCCAAGCACCCGGGTCCATCACGCCACCGCAGCAGCATTGCCCGCGCTTCCCGGCCGCTGCAGCCGGCGCCGCTCACTCGCCGTTCCGGGTCCCCGTCGACCGGGGCCCTGTATCCAGGTCCCCGCTAGTTGGGGCTCTGTATCCCGGGTCCCCGTCGACCGGGGCCCTGTATCCGGGTCCCCGTTAAACCGGGGCCCTGTATTCCGGGTCCCCGCTAGTCGGGGCCCTGTATCCAGGTCCCCGCTAGTCGGGGCCCTGTATCGCGGGTCCCCGCTAGTCGGGGCCCTGTATCCAGGTCCCCGCTAGTCGGGGCCCTGTCTTCCCGGTCCCCGCTAGTCGGGGCCCTGTCTTCCCGGTCCCCGCTAGTCTGGGCCCTGTATTCTGGGTCCCCGCTAGTGGGGAGCCTGTAATCCGGGTCCCCGTCGACCGGGGCCCTGTCATCCGGCTCCCCGCTAGTCGGGGCCCTGTAATCCGGGTCCCCACTGACCGGGACCCTGTATCCCGGGTCCTCGCTAGTCGGGGCCCTGTAAACCAGGTCCACAGCGACCAGGGCCCTGTAGTCCGCGTCCCTGTTCGGGCGCCATTTGTAAGTGGCGAGGAGAAGCAGACAGGCCAACCCCATATGGGTGATAAGCAACTTCTTTATTTGTGACGCAGTTCACACATATATAGGAGTGGTATTCAGCCACTCCTTCTTGGTATAACAGTATTGGTTAGCCCCCACAGCTTCCTCCACATTCTCCTCCCAGGTCCGGTCTCCGGCCACCTGTGGGGGCCACCCCCTGCCTTGCTTGCACAGTCCTCCAGAACTCTATGGTCCTGCTCTTAGAGTCATTCTGCAACAGAGCACCTCCTGTATGAAGACAGGCTGAGAAAGTTGGGGCTGTTCAGCCTGGAGAAGAGAAGGATGCGTGGAGACCTCCGAGAAGCCTTCCAGTATCTGAAGGGGGCCTATAGGGATGGTGGGGAGGGACTCTTCATTAGGGACAGTAGTGACAGGACAAGGGGTAACAGGTTGAAACTTAAACAGGGGAAGTTTAGATTGTCTGGAAGGAGGAAGTTCTTTCCTGTGAGGGTGGGGGGCCCTGGAATGGGTTGCCCAGGGAGGTTGTGAATGCTCCATCCCTGGCAGTGTTCAAGGGCAGGTTGGGCAAAGCATTGGGTGAGATGGTTTAGTGTGAGGTGTCCCTGCTCGTGGCAGGGGGGTTGGAACTGGATGATCTTAAGGCCCTTTCCAACCCAAACTCTTCTATGATTCTATAAAGAATCTGGCTGAGCAGTTGCCCTAGGTTGCAGTAACGAGGGGTGTTACCTTATTTAAGACTACAGAAGAATTACCTTTTGAAATGTTTATATTAAACAAATGCACGGAATTTAATGGCAAGTTTGTGGCAACTCAACATGCTTTCCAAATAAAGCATTCCACAGGGAATATCCGTGGGTAAGCTGATCTAGCTCTCCCTGCTTATTGCAGGTGGGGTGGACTAGATGGGCTTTGAAGGGCCCTTCCAATCCAAACTATTCCATTCTATAATTCCACACCCAGGAATGAAGTGTGGGAGTGGTACCAGAAGTAAGCATCATGTGCTCAGTGCTGTGTTTCTTGTACCTCACCTCCCAGGATCCTGTAAATGATGGCAACAGCTCTGCATTTACCAGAATGAGCCCTAAGTGCATTGACCTCTATTTTGGTCTTATTCTGAGTAACTGTCCGGGTCTTTTACATCTGGCCCTTGGTTTCATATCGACTTGCCTTTTGACATTTGAGGTCGGACATGACTGCTCTCTGACTCCTTCTCCCTCACTACCTTTGGGTCCTGGGACTCCTTCCACTAGAGCAGCTCGCTCCAAGCCCTGTCCAATGTGGCCTTGAAGACTGCCAGGGATGGGGCAGCCACAGCTTCTCTGGGCACCCTGTGCCAGCGCCTCAGCACCCTCACAGGGAAGAGCTTCTGCCTGATATCCAATCTAAATCTAACCCTTTTCAGCTTAAAGCTATTACTCCTTGTCCTGTCCCTACAGGCTCTTGTCAAAAGTCCCTTTCCAGAGAAGGCTCTGTCTTTAAACAGAGAGTTTTTGCAGATAAAGGAGTGAAAGGAAGAAAAAAGAGCTGTAGGTGGGAAATTAAACATGCAGAAACACCTAAACGGCCTCCAAAGATTTATTACTAATGGGATCTGCTCTTATCAGCCAGTCTTGATTTCAGATGCATCTCGCACAAAGCTGTTCTGCTGGGCTGGTTTCCTCGCAGGTGCCAGCAGATACTTCTGCTTTTGCTTTTCAAGAGCAAAACAGCCTCTGGTTAGACCCATCTGGTGGACTGCTGCTGCAGCTTGCCTTGACACAAGGCTTCTCTAACATCATCAGCTACTTTCTCTGCCCTGGCAAATATCCCCCATTGAGGGATGGGTCCTGGCAGTGGATCCTCACTGTGAATTTGGTGTCCTATGGCAATACCTTTGTCATAGGAAAGGCATCAAAGAGGCAGCTGAGCTGAGGTCTGACCTGGCTGCATGCAGGTTTCTGCATTTCCTTGATGGGTTCCTGCCTGCTTCTGTGTGAGGAAGATCTTTGTTCGTCAGTGAAGAATTAGCCCATTGTTGTGGTTCATTGTCTCACCCTGCTCCAGTTAGACCTGCAGACCCATCAGCCCTCCCTGTTCCCTACTCGGAAAGATGGGTGCTGCCCATATACAACACTTTCAAAGCCATGTTGGTGCAGAAGCACACAGAACAAAGGGAATGCTGAGTTTAGCTCACCGCAGTTTGTGACTCACTGCCTCTTGTTCACATACTCCTGGAAAGACGCATTTCAAATGTCCCCACTTGCTTAGTATGGACACAGGAATATCTGTCTAGGAAGTCATAGTGAAAACAAGCATTGAGCTCTGCATCCATAACATTGGAATTTAGGGTTTTCTCATGTATCCTATTGGCAATGGCCACGTGCCACAAAGTGGTGTTTCCATAAGCGCCATCAAGCAGAAAACCAAGCCCCAAAGGAAGTGTCACTGGTCCTTTTGGGTTGTACTCAACTCTCTGAGGTCATCTACTCGGGTTGAATGGGGAGTGTTAAGGGGTAAGGCTGCATCACAAAGGGAAAGAGTAAGCCCAGAGCAGGCATATGGTGCCTTCTGACTTGCTCCATTGCATCCACGAGCTAGCTCTTGGTCTAGCAGGAGGTCTGACTCGGAGAGAGTCGCCTGCACAAAAAGCTTTTGACTTCACTTCTTAAGCACCCCAAATTTGCATCTAGCCCATGGCTCGTTCAGCATGAGCTCGTTTTCACACTGTCGATTCTCTAGTGTTAACAGCTACTTTAGGCTTGAGTAGCCTGCAGAGCATGTCTCTAACTCAGCCGTCCCTGCCAAGGAGTGAGAAAACAATTACCTCTGGTCCTCACCCTCTGTTGGCTCCTCCAACCACATCAACCAACTAAGATCTAAGATCATTATGACATCAAGTGCATCCTTCCCTCCTGTTCCTTGCTACACTGACTGTTTTCCTTTGTGCTCTCAGGACAGCATCTTGCTCTGCAGGAAAGGGGCTGCAAGTGCAGCAGGTTTTCCCAGAGGGTTACGAAACAACCCTGAAATTCCTGCTGGATTGACATGCCAAGGTCATGAGAATGAATGAAGACGGGCTGTTTGAATCCAAGTCACCTCGTGTAATCTTAGAGGCGTAAATCAAATGTTGTCGCTCTGGGCTTCGTGTTTGCACTGCCAGCGCGTTTGGTTTGGACAAAGAGGAAGAAAGCTGCGAGGAAAGGCAAAGGCTGCGGATGGAAATGGAACGGCGACTCCAAGGAAAGGGAACACAGGCTTCGTGCGTCTGCCAGTGTGCCCGGGACACGAGGCGATGCGCTGGAGCTGCGGGATGGCAACGGGGCGTCGCCCGGAAACGGACAATGGACTCGGCCAATGGGCATCGAGGAGCAGCGGGCTGTGGCCAATAAATAGCGGGCAGGGGGCAGGGTGGTCTCAGTCACTGCTGCAGGTGCGGAGGGGCAGGAGGAAGGCCGCCGGCTGCCCGCTGTCTCTACTGCCCCCAGGTCAGACTCCCGTTGTGGAACACCGCAGCAGCGATGGCAACGCTCAGCCTATTTCAGCTGCTGGACGCTGCCATCAGCACCTCCAACGGGGGACGCGTGAATATCATGCAGCTGCGAATCCTACTGCGGGCTGTGCTGGAGCTCACGGGCCTTGGGGACCTGCCTGTCCCAGACTGGGGGCAGGCTGCCCAGGGGGTCAGGGCCCAGGCCCGGCATGTGAGGCAGCAGCGCCTGGAGCCAGGCGGGTGGCAGCCCAGGACAGCCCTGCTGCAGGGCACCGCTGGCAGCTCCCGACTTTACACCAGGGCTGCCGGTGTGGGGCAGCTGGAGGAGATGGAAGACGTGGACAGCAGCAGCTCTGAGGTAGGGGCTCTCCCAAGTCCCATGGGCTCCACAGCCCTGGAGCTCTGGCCCCACCATCCTCTCCATCCCTGTCTTCCCCACTCCTGACACATGGGTGGGAGCCGTGTCCACTCCTCAGGCACCTGAGAGGCACCGTCAGCACCTCATGGGCCTCATCTCCACCCCCAGTCTCCTTGGCTCGCCCCAGGGCTAAACCCGGCACTGCGGGGTACTGGAGAGGGGCCTCACCCTGCACGGCACTGAGCTGCTCAGGCACAGGCTTTTCCCGGGTGTCCCAAGGGGCAGGCCTGGAGAACCAGCTCCTGGTCTGCAGGGGCCCTCCCCTGGGGCTCAACCCCCGCCGCCCTCCTCTCCTAGGACATGGCTCTGTCC
This sequence comes from Pezoporus flaviventris, assembly GCF_033815535.1. Taxonomy (NCBI): domain Eukaryota; kingdom Metazoa; phylum Chordata; class Aves; order Psittaciformes; family Psittacidae; genus Pezoporus; species Pezoporus flaviventris. Next base: position 3,805,225 of record NW_026892597.1, on the reverse strand, counting down.
CAGCCTCTCCCGGAGGGGATCGGTGGCATGAACGAGGCAGTCGGGAAGGGGCTTGGCTTGCTGAGCTGCTGCTGGGGTCCCTGTGCCCATCGCCCCCTCCCTGCGTAACCCTGTGTCCATCACCCTGGGTGCCACCCAGCGAGGGAGGAGTGGGAAGGGGGCTCTGAGCGGGCAGTGTGAAAGTGTGTGAGTTCAGCCCGGGGCGGCTGGGGACAGAGCTGGGGACCGTGCGGGGAGCCCTGGCTCTGCCCTTGCTGCTGCACTTCTGTCCACAAACCTGCTCCCCTTTGCCGCCTCTTCCCAGGAGGACTACAGAGCCCGGTCTGCCCTCACCAAGTCCTCCACTTTGGACATGGACACCCTGCACAGGGCAAGCTCAGCGCTGCGTCCCAAGGAACCAGGGACAGAGCGTGCAGCCCCTACTGCTCAGAGCACCAGCTCAACCAGCAGGTCTGCAAGTCGCAGTGGTCAGCCCAACATCTCATGGAGATGGGCTGGAGCTGCTGACCGTGAGGACAGGGCTGTATGGAGAAAGCCTTCTCTTGCTGCCACCCCTGCCTGGAGATCAAAGAAAGAAGTTGGAGCTGCTGTCGCCGCGGCCAAGGCTCCACGGAGAAAGTCTTGTCTTGTTTCCAGCAAGACCCGCAGCCCAGGGATGCGTTCCAGAAAAAGGGTTTCCTGGGCAGACCTCCAGGGAGCAGGGACGCAGCCAATAGCCCCTAGCTCCAGTGTGCATCCCAGGGCCATGGGCCAGCTGCAAGAGGCGTGCGGATCGTCAGAATCCTCCGGCTCCAGCAGTTCCTCCACCTCGATGATGGAGGCTGAGTTCAAGACTCTTCACAGCCTCTATGATCAGCTAAAGAAGCAGGCGGCGCAGCTGCAAGCCACCAAGTCGGACCGCGCTGAGCTGGAGATGCTGCGGTCCGAGCTGCTGCACCAGCAGGAGGAAGGTGGGAGCTGTGAGGTCTGGTGGGATGTTTGAGAGCCTGGGTCGGGGGCTCGTTGCCCTCAGAGCCTGGCCTTGAAGGTGAGACCCCCTCACTGACAGTGTGTCCCCTTGGCCCATGTTCTTGCAGGCCAGGAGAGCATCGCCATCAAGCTTGAGGAGCTCCGTGGCCAGGCGTCCTCCCTGCAGGGCCTGGCAAGTGACTTAAAGCAGAAGGTGTGGAAGGTGAGCCGGTGGCAGTCCCCAGGGGGCACGTGGGGATGCTTGGGGGTTTGGGCAGGGAGGGGCAGAAGAAGAGCCCCTGGTCTGGGAAGACACTGGCACCATGCCCTGACTCTGCCCCACCACTGCTCCCAGCTCACGTCCGCGCTTCAGAAGCTGAAGCAGGAGCTGATGGAGATGGTGGCATGGGGGGCTTCGGAAGAGGCTGCTGGGACCTCCCCTGCCCCGCAGCTGGTTGTGCTTCTGTGAAATGTGGGGAGAGCCCCTTGCTCCTCCCCCCAGATAGGGTTGTACGAGTCAGCAGCATGGAGGGAAATTGCAGCTGTGCTGCAGATGTCCTGCTGGCACTGAGAGCCCGTGGTCACTTGCCCATTAAGCCGGGTCTGTTCCCAAGGGACAGGCACCCCCCCCTTGCATGGCACTACCCTGTCGTCTTCCTCCCTGCATCAGGACCAGGAGGTGCTGAGCCGCTTGAAGGCCCAGGAGCAGGAGCTGCAGCAAGTCCGTCATCAGCTGCGGGAAGAGATGGCCTCCAAGGTGAGGGGTGGCCCAACCCCCCCGAGCCAAACTGGCACCTCTGGGGCTTGGTGGCCCAAGGCTGTATCCCTCTGAGGATTCCTGCTCCTGGCTTTTCTCTGGGCGCCGCAGTGCCCCAAGCTGGGGCCGCTGGCTGAGGGGAGTGTGTGTGCCTGCAGCTGGACCGCAAGGAGCTGGGGCCTTTCCAGCAGCAGCTGGAGGAGCAGTGGAAGAGAAGTCTGGAGCAGGTCACGGAGAAGGCACCGCCGAGAGAGGCTAACAATGCGGCTGGCATTAAGACGTGAGTGTGATGGGGACAGTGGTGGCTTCAGAGACAGCACTCGCCCCGTTGCCACTTTGGCCGTGCTAGCACCCCCGGTTCCTATGGTGCTCTGAGTGCCCATGGCAGTAGTTCGCACTGATGGTGGTGGTTTTTGGAGCCAACCTCCAACTGCTCTCCCTCATCCTCCCGCCATTCTTCTGTAACCAGCCAGGGGGTTGGGACCTTGCTTGGGTGCTAGGCTACAAACCGGGCTGAAACCCACGTTTCCCAGCTCACCCACCCCTTTCCTCCCCTGCCCAGGCAGCCTTCCAGTGCCAATTCCCGGCGCCTGTCCTGTGACCGGCAGCTCAACGTGAGGGTGCCTGCCTCGTAAGTAGCACCTGTCCCTGGAGCATCGAGGGGCTGCACGGGTGGCACGGGAGGAGACGGATGCTGAGAGCTCCGCCTGACAGGCACAGGGTTCTGGGAGTCAGTGTGGGGGGGTTGACCCTGCTGAGACCCCTCTAATGCTCTGCCCACGAGTGGGGGGATGGGGACCCTTCCCTGAGGGCAGTGGGCAGGGGGATGCCATAGGGTGAAAGCCCGTGGATTTTGGGGCACTGCCTTGAGGCGGGCTGGATCATTTGTCCCCTGTCACCCACCGGTGGCTCTTGGTTTCCACAGGCCCGTCGTGCCCATCCCACCCGCGCCACGGCTGACCTCCCGCGTCACTGAGAAAATTCCTCGTTCCCTCAAACCAGGGGAAAGCAAGAGGTAGGGGACTTGGGACCCATCCCCTGCCAGGGTGCAGGGTGGCCCTGCCCTGGCGGGAGAGCTCTTCCCTGGGTGGGGATAGAAGGCTCTGTGGGTGCCAGGGCAGGCTGCCCACATACGCCCTGTCCCCCACCCTGGCAGACCACAGTGCTGGGTGCTGAGTCCCCCTATTTCCCATCCTGCAGGGAGCAGGCGGCTCGCTGCTGGAACCCCAGCGTGCCGCGGCAGTGCGGGGACCAGAACACTGCTCCCCAGCCTGTCTCACCCAGCACCCCACGGACTCTCAGGCCGTCCGCTGTGCTCCACAGGAAGGTAGGGATGAAGAAGGAAGGGATCTGGAGGGGGCAAATGAGGCTGGGAGTGTGATGCTGAGTATTTGGGATGGGGGGGGATTCGTGCCTCAGTTTCCCCAGGAGGGCTGCGTGTGGAGGGTTGCTTGGGAATGATCAATACTGCCCCGTGCTTTAGCCAGACCCCTCTCTCCTTCCCAGCAGGATGGTGACAATGCAACCGAGCTTCTGGGCAACACCAGCCGCCGGCAGGACAAGCAGCAGCCTGTGCTCAAGGGCAAGGAGGGTACAGGCAGGAGGAACCCGACCCAGGGCAGCCTTCCCCAGGCACCGCGGCTCGTCCAGCCCCTCCTGCCCCCTTCCGTCAAACTCAAACCCCAGGAGCCACGCACGACTGGGCGTCCCCCGCTGAAGCCCTAGCACCCTGTGGGCCCAGCAGCCAATAAATAATTCTTCATGTTCACCCAAGCACCTGTGTGGGCTGAGTGTGGAACCCTGGCTCGGAAACTCCCCATCACACACAAGGAGGGCTCGGCAGCATCCCTGGCCTGTGGCCACGTGTCACTGCAGGAGCAGCCCCTGGCCACCCCACATACAAGCACCTGTGCCCACCAAGCTGCTGCGCTCCACTGGCACTCTCTGGCCTGGAACTCTATGGTCCTGCTCTTAGAGTCATTCTGCAGCAATTCCCCCCTTTTTCTTTGTGCAAGCAAGGCATTATGGGTTATTCTGTTCACCTGTTTTATCACACAACTATAAACATGTCTAATAGCTATTATGATTAACCCAATCAATGATACATAAGTGCAATACTTTTAAACAGTGTTTGACTCAACCTGTAATGCCCCGTGAAGACAACCATCTAGTTATTCTTAGGATATTGCTCATTTACTATTGCTGGGTAAGCTGAGCCAGGGTTCTCAGCTGTGCGTGCATCGAATTAGCATAATCAGAGACTCATACAACACATTCCAACAAACTTTTCACATCCATGTCCCTGTTCCAACAACAAAAGGTTCTGCAGTGTTGCATGTCTTACAGAGTCAACGTTAAAACAAATCATAAATTGCCTTTGATGTAGGATTTGCTTAGCAACTCAGCAACCCAGTCTGCTTAGTTGAGCCAAGGCCCGGCTGAAGCACTTACAGTGATTTGGCATATTATGATTGGATACATGTTTTGAAGACCCTTAGTGACTAACATATAATTGGTTAAACACAGGTGTGAGAACTCAACCTTGAAAGCTTGCCAACAGTCCACAGTTCTCATTAACTTGGTGAATTCCAGCCTCTTATCTTGCTTGCTTAAGCTTCTTCAGGCCTCTCATGGCCTTGCTGTATCTTTCAGGACTATTCAAAGTTTATGTACCAGTTATGCATTCTCCCGTGAGAACACTGTCTCCGCATCTTCCCCCTTTATGTTCTATATATGGTTTGGGTGACCCTACTTGAGCAGGGGATCTGGGCTAGATTATGTCTCCAACATATGCCAACCAGAGACTGCCTGGTCCTGCCCTTTTTTTCTGCTGTATGGCTCTCCGGTAACAGGCTGTATAGCTTTCTGTTCCTTCACATCAAGGTCTGGCATGACGTGTGTCCCCACCGCTCCACGCCTGCTGGGTTGCAGCCAGCAGCGGAGCTAAAGGTTCTTCTTGGTGGCAAACACAGAAGCCAACCCAGTCTTGCCCTTGATTGTGGTAGCAGGCATTTGGTCAGCCTCAGTCCTTGCACCTTGCTGTCAAGGCACAGTTTCACCTGCTTTATCCAGTGACAAGTCGCTACTACAGCAAGGCACACACACATTTACATTAGCAGAGTAACTATTACAGGGTGCAGCAGCAGTTGAAGATGCTGATGACAGCGAGGGACCACCCAAAGAAATTTCTTACCAGTGGAATTCTCCCCCCTCTTAATTTGTTCCATCACCTGCTTTATAACACTACCATTGTATTAAAATTTTTCTAGCTTTTGCCTTAGCATTTTCTAGCAGCTACTGCAAATTTCCATACTCTAACAACTCTTTTACAAGTGACCAATCTATACAATACAAGGTGCAGTTTCTTACTAGCAACTAGCTAGTAAATACAGGTGGTTTTATACACAAAATCACAACCTCTAATAATAGCTACTTTACAAGCACACATATTCAGGATGTTACTTTTCAGTTGCCCCCAAGTGATGTTTTGCAGTTATTTGTTCTTTCTCTTCCTCTATCTCATTCTGCTTGGGGTAATCAGGGTCAGCTCCTGTAGCTGAGGCATCAGGTTTTTCCATTCGTCTGTCCAGCTCATGGGAAGGCTTGACAAACTTTGCAGGCATTCACCATGGACCTGTAGGCAGGAGGACACAAATATACCCCCTCCCCCAGGTTATCAGTTCTTCAGAAGTAGACAGGTTAGACAGGTTAAAGTTAAATGTAACATCATTACTCTCTCCCCCCCCCCCCCCCCTTTTTTTTTCCCACTACAGTCCCACGTGCAGAACGTGGCACAAGGACCCTGTGGAGACTAACAGCAAACCAGCTCCGAGAAGCATCACTGCAGTGCGAGGTGGCAGGCTCAACCTTAGCGGGCGTCCCCGCAGAGGCTCTGCCTCCCCCACATCGTATGAGGCTTGGGCTTTTATACTGACCAAAATGCACACTCATTCCGACACAGGTAGCCTGCCTGTGCTGGAAGAAGTGGCCAGCAGTATCTACAGAGGTCTCCAAGGGTTGATAGAAACCTGGACATACTTATATTTACCAACTTCTAGTACATGAGTATCACAGAGAAACTGTATGGGCTCCCCCTGTCAATTGCAAGGAAAAAATCATAACGTATACAGCTTGAGTATAAGAGGATTTTAACGCATACGTGGTCACTGTTTGTCAGGCCTCCTTAACTATTTTGAGATCAAGAGCTTCCCACTCTTTAGCCCCCTGCTGTGTAGTAAACACAGGATATGCAAAGATGCCCATTGCAGAAAATTCCCCAGTGATGTTCGCATCTTTGGTTACCCATTGTTACAGCTGAGCGTCTCCAGGGCCAGTAAGTCTGAGCAGACCGACCCGGGAGATGAAGAGTCAGGGTCTGGAAGCAGAGGATATAGATCTGGCTCGGATTCAGGGGATTCGGGGGCTGATCCTGCGCTGAACTCGGGGTCTCCGCTGCTCGCAGCTGTGTCTTTCTTATCAGATGTCTCTCGTTCGGTATGTGGCCATCTGCAGACCTGGCTCCTCCGTGACTGAGTTAAATTTTTTTTCACTCTAGGGCATAGTGGGTTGGAAAGGCTCGCGGTTCCTTTAAATCTCCCGCTCGCGCATGATCCCTATTTTCTACTGCGGGCTTCACAGTGGCGCCGCAATCGATCCGGCGCCGAGGCACCGCCCTCTTTCTTTCGGATTCCTCGACTTTTATCATACGTATCCCTTCTAATATACTTTCTCTGTCCTTTTCAAAGTCCCTACTTTCGGAACTGGGGTGGTGGGGAAGCAGGGGGTTACACCTCCTCCGCGGCACCTTCTGATGGAGGGGGAGAAAAGGGGGGAAGAAAAGGGGGGGGGGGGGAACCCTGTGCTCGCGCGAGTTGGGGGAAACGAGTTGTAATCTTCCCCCGGTTTCAACCGACCGGGGACGTCTGTTCCTAGTTTCTCCGTTGCTACCGCGGCAGTTTTCTTTTCTGCCTTGTATCTTTTGATACAGTTCATTACTTCCCTCCGTGGTTTACCGAGTTTCTTTGCCTATTTATAATCATTAAGCACTGAGTCAAATAGTTCATCACCAAACTTTCGCCACTCACTCTCCTCAAATATTGTATAAGGATCTGCAAAAAAACTCCCTTAGCCTTCCCTACAGCCAGTAGACCTGCTAGCTGCTTTAGAGTCTCAGGCTCAATTCCCCGCTTTTATAAAAAGCACTGCAAAAAGTTCAGGGCTCAGTTCCCCGCTTTTATAAAAAGCACTGTAATAAGTCCAGGGCTACCTCTCGGTCCATTTTCATGGCCAGCCTTTTCCGGATCGTCTTCTTCTGGGTCGTCCTGTAACCTCGGTCTCCGGATCGGCCTCCCGATGCAGCAGTGTCTGGTTCGCCCCAGCGGCGGATTTCTTTCGGTTGGTCCAAGCACCCGGGTCCATCACGCCACCGCAGCAGCATTGCCCGCGCTTCCCGGCCGCTGCAGCCGGCGCCGCTCACTCGCCGTTCCGGGTCCCCGTCGACCGGGGCCCTGTATCCAGGTCCCCGCTAGTTGGGGCTCTGTATCCCGGGTCCCCGTCGACCGGGGCCCTGTATCCGGGTCCCCGTTAAACCGGGGCCCTGTATTCCGGGTCCCCAGCGACCAGGGCCCTGTAGTCCGCGTCCCTGTTCGGGCGCCATTTGTAAGTGGCGAGGAGAAGCAGACAGGCCAACCCCATATGGGTGATAAGCAACTTCTTTATTTGTGACGCAGTTCACACATATATAGGAGTGGTATTCAGCCACTCCTTCTTGGTATAACAGTATTGGTTAGCCCCCACAGCTTCCTCCACATTCTCCTCCCAGGTCCGGTCTCCGGCCACCTGTGGGGGCCACCCCCTGCCTTGCTTGCACAGTCCTCCAGAACTCTATGGTCCTGCTCTTAGAGTCATTCTGCAACAGAGCACCTCCTGTATGAAGACAGGCTGAGAAAGTTGGGGCTGTTCAGCCTGGAGAAGAGAAGGATGCGTGGAGACCTCCGAGAAGCCTTCCAGTATCTGAAGGGGGCCTATAGGGATGGTGGGGAGGGACTCTTCATTAGGGACAGTAGTGACAGGACAAGGGGTAACAGGTTGAAACTTAAACAGGGGAAGTTTAGATTGTCTGGAAGGAGGAAGTTCTTTCCTGTGAGGGTGGGGGGCCCTGGAATGGGTTGCCCAGGGAGGTTGTGAATGCTCCATCCCTGGCAGTGTTCAAGGGCAGGTTGGGCAAAGCATTGGGTGAGATGGTTTAGTGTGAGGTGTCCCTGCTCGTGGCAGGGGGGTTGGAACTGGATGATCTTAAGGCCCTTTCCAACCCAAACTCTTCTATGATTCTATAAAGAATCTGGCTGAGCAGTTGCCCTAGGTTGCAGTAACGAGGGGTGTTACCTTATTTAAGACTACAGAAGAATTACCTTTTGAAATGTTTATATTAAACAAATGCACGGAATTTAATGGCAAGTTTGTGGCAACTCAACATGCTTTCCAAATAAAGCATTCCACAGGGAATATCCGTGGGTAAGCTGATCTAGCTCTCCCTGCTTATTGCAGGTGGGGTGGACTAGATGGGCTTTGAAGGGCCCTTCCAATCCAAACTATTCCATTCTATAATTCCACACCCAGGAATGAAGTGTGGGAGTGGTACCAGAAGTAAGCATCATGTGCTCAGTGCTGTGTTTCTTGTACCTCACCTCCCAGGATCCTGTAAATGATGGCAACAGCTCTGCATTTACCAGAATGAGCCCTAAGTGCATTGACCTCTATTTTGGTCTTATTCTGAGTAACTGTCCGGGTCTTTTACATCTGGCCCTTGGTTTCATATCGACTTGCCTTTTGACATTTGAGGTCGGACATGACTGCTCTCTGACTCCTTCTCCCTCACTACCTTTGGGTCCTGGGACTCCTTCCACTAGAGCAGCTCGCTCCAAGCCCTGTCCAATGTGGCCTTGAAGACTGCCAGGGATGGGGCAGCCACAGCTTCTCTGGGCACCCTGTGCCAGCGCCTCAGCACCCTCACAGGGAAGAGCTTCTGCCTGATATCCAATCTAAATCTAACCCTTTTCAGCTTAAAGCTATTACTCCTTGTCCTGTCCCTACAGGCTCTTGTCAAAAGTCCCTTTCCAGAGAAGGCTCTGTCTTTAAACAGAGAGTTTTTGCAGATAAAGGAGTGAAAGGAAGAAAAAAGAGCTGTAGGTGGGAAATTAAACATGCAGAAACACCTAAACGGCCTCCAAAGATTTATTACTAATGGGATCTGCTCTTATCAGCCAGTCTTGATTTCAGATGCATCTCGCACAAAGCTGTTCTGCTGGGCTGGTTTCCTCGCAGGTGCCAGCAGATACTTCTGCTTTTGCTTTTCAAGAGCAAAACAGCCTCTGGTTAGACCCATCTGGTGGACTGCTGCTGCAGCTTGCCTTGACACAAGGCTTCTCTAACATCATCAGCTACTTTCTCTGCCCTGGCAAATATCCCCCATTGAGGGATGGGTCCTGGCAGTGGATCCTCACTGTGAATTTGGTGTCCTATGGCAATACCTTTGTCATAGGAAAGGCATCAAAGAGGCAGCTGAGCTGAGGTCTGACCTGGCTGCATGCAGGTTTCTGCATTTCCTTGATGGGTTCCTGCCTGCTTCTGTGTGAGGAAGATCTTTGTTCGTCAGTGAAGAATTAGCCCATTGTTGTGGTTCATTGTCTCACCCTGCTCCAGTTAGACCTGCAGACCCATCAGCCCTCCCTGTTCCCTACTCGGAAAGATGGGTGCTGCCCATATACAACACTTTCAAAGCCATGTTGGTGCAGAAGCACACAGAACAAAGGGAATGCTGAGTTTAGCTCACCGCAGTTTGTGACTCACTGCCTCTTGTTCACATACTCCTGGAAAGACGCATTTCAAATGTCCCCACTTGCTTAGTATGGACACAGGAATATCTGTCTAGGAAGTCATAGTGAAAACAAGCATTGAGCTCTGCATCCATAACATTGGAATTTAGGGTTTTCTCATGTATCCTATTGGCAATGGCCACGTGCCACAAAGTGGTGTTTCCATAAGCGCCATCAAGCAGAAAACCAAGCCCCAAAGGAAGTGTCACTGGTCCTTTTGGGTTGTACTCAACTCTCTGAGGTCATCTACTCGGGTTGAATGGGGAGTGTTAAGGGGTAAGGCTGCATCACAAAGGGAAAGAGTAAGCCCAGAGCAGGCATATGGTGCCTTCTGACTTGCTCCATTGCATCCACGAGCTAGCTCTTGGTCTAGCAGGAGGTCTGACTCGGAGAGAGTCGCCTGCACAAAAAGCTTTTGACTTCACTTCTTAAGCACCCCAAATTTGCATCTAGCCCATGGCTCGTTCAGCATGAGCTCGTTTTCACACTGTCGATTCTCTAGTGTTAACAGCTACTTTAGGCTTGAGTAGCCTGCAGAGCATGTCTCTAACTCAGCCGTCCCTGCCAAGGAGTGAGAAAACAATTACCTCTGGTCCTCACCCTCTGTTGGCTCCTCCAACCACATCAACCAACTAAGATCTAAGATCATTATGACATCAAGTGCATCCTTCCCTCCTGTTCCTTGCTACACTGACTGTTTTCCTTTGTGCTCTCAGGACAGCATCTTGCTCTGCAGGAAAGGGGCTGCAAGTGCAGCAGGTTTTCCCAGAGGGTTACGAAACAACCCTGAAATTCCTGCTGGATTGACATGCCAAGGTCATGAGAATGAATGAAGACGGGCTGTTTGAATCCAAGTCACCTCGTGTAATCTTAGAGGCGTAAATCAAATGTTGTCGCTCTGGGCTTCGTGTTTGCACTGCCAGCGCGTTTGGTTTGGACAAAGAGGAAGAAAGCTGCGAGGAAAGGCAAAGGCTGCGGATGGAAATGGAACGGCGACTCCAAGGAAAGGGAACACAGGCTTCGTGCGTCTGCCAGTGTGCCCGGGACACGAGGCGATGCGCTGGAGCTGCGGGATGGCAACGGGGCGTCGCCCGGAAACGGACAATGGACTCGGCCAATGGGCATCGAGGAGCAGCGGGCTGTGGCCAATAAATAGCGGGCAGGGGGCAGGGTGGTCTCAGTCACTGCTGCAGGTGCGGAGGGGCAGGAGGAAGGCCGCCGGCTGCCCGCTGTCTCTACTGCCCCCAGGTCAGACTCCCGTTGTGGAACACCGCAGCAGCGATGGCAACGCTCAGCCTATTTCAGCTGCTGGACGCTGCCATCAGCACCTCCAACGGGGGACGCGTGAATATCATGCAGCTGCGAATCCTACTGCGGGCTGTGCTGGAGCTCACGGGCCTTGGGGACCTGCCTGTCCCAGACTGGGGGCAGGCTGCCCAGGGGGTCAGGGCCCAGGCCCGGCATGTGAGGCAGCAGCGCCTGGAGCCAGGCGGGTGGCAGCCCAGGACAGCCCTGCTGCAGGGCACCGCTGGCAGCTCCCGACTTTACACCAGGGCTGCCGGTGTGGGGCAGCTGGAGGAGATGGAAGACGTGGACAGCAGCAGCTCTGAGGTAGGGGCTCTCCCAAGTCCCATGGGCTCCACAGCCCTGGAGCTCTGGCCCCACCATCCTCTCCATCCCTGTCTTCCCCACTCCTGACACATGGGTGGGAGCCGTGTCCACTCCTCAGGCACCTGAGAGGCACCGTCAGCACCTCATGGGCCTCATCTCCACCCCCAGTCTCCTTGGCTCGCCCCAGGGCTAAACCCGGCACTGCGGGGTACTGGAGAGGGGCCTCACCCTGCACGGCACTGAGCTGCTCAGGCACAGGCTTTTCCCGGGTGTCCCAAGGGGCAGGCCTGGAGAACCAGCTCCTGGTCTGCAGGGGCCCTCCCCTGGGGCTCAACCCCCGCCGCCCTCCTCTCCTAGGACATGGCTCTGTCCCAGCCTCTCCCGGAGGGGATCGGTGGCATGAACGAGGCAGTCGGGAAGGGGCTTGGCTTGCTGAGCTGCTGCTGGGGTCCCTGTGCCCATCGCCCCCTCCCTGCGTAACCCTGTGTCCATCACCCTGGGTGCCACCCAGCGAGGGAGGAGTGGGAAGGGGGCTCTGAGCGGGCAGTGTGAAAGTGTGTGAGTTCAGCCCGGGGCGGCTGGGGACAGAGCTGGGGACCGTGCGGGGAGCCCTGGCTCTGCCCTTGCTGCTGCACTTCTGTCCACAAACCTGCTCCCCTTTGCCGCCTCTTCCCAGGAGGACTACAGAGCCCGGTCTGCCCTCACCAAGTCCTCCACTTTGGACATGGACACCCTGCACAGGGCAAGCTCAGCGCTGCGTCCCAAGGAACCAGGGACAGAGCGTGCAGCCCCTACTGCTCAGAGCACCAGCTCAACCAGCAGGTCTGCAAGTCGCAGTGGTCAGCCCAACATCTCATGGAGATGGGCTGGAGCTGCTGACCGTGAGGACAGGGCTGTATGGAGAAAGCCTTCTCTTGCTGCCACCCCTGCCTGGAGATCAAAGAAAGAAGTTGGAGCTGCTGTCGCCGCGGCCAAGGCTCCACGGAGAAAGTCTTGTCTTGTTTCCAGCAAGACCCGCAGCCCAGGGATGCGTTCCAGAAAAAGGGTTTCCTGGGCAGACCTCCAGGGAGCAGGGACGCAGCCAATAGCCCCTAGCTCCAGTGTGCATCCCAGGGCCATGGGCCAGCTGCAAGAGGCGTGCGGATCGTCAGAATCCTCCGGCTCCAGCAGTTCCTCCACCTCGATGATGGAGGCTGAGTTCAAGACTCTTCACAGCCTCTATGATCAGCTAAAGAAGCAGGCGGCGCAGCTGCAAGCCACCAAGTCGGACCGCGCTGAGCTGGAGATGCTGCGGTCCGAGCTGCTGCACCAGCAGGAGGAAGGTGGGAGCTGTGAGGTCTGGTGGGATGTTTGAGAGCCTGGGTCGGGGGCTCGTTGCCCTCAGAGCCTGGCCTTGAAGGTGAGACCCCCTCACTGACAGTGTGTCCCCTTGGCCCATGTTCTTGCAGGCCAGGAGAGCATCGCCATCAAGCTTGAGGAGCTCCGTGGCCAGGCGTCCTCCCTGCAGGGCCTGGCAAGTGACTTAAAGCAGAAGGTGTGGAAGGTGAGCCGGTGGCAGTCCCCAGGGGGCACGTGGGGATGCTTGGGGGTTTGGGCAGGGAGGGGCAGAAGAAGAGCCCCTGGTCTGGGAAGACACTGGCACCATGCCCTGACTCTGCCCCACCACTGCTCCCAGCTCACGTCCGCGCTTCAGAAGCTGAAGCAGGAGCTGATGGAGATGGTGGCATGGGGGGCTTCGGAAGAGGCTGCTGGGACCTCCCCTGCCCCGCAGCTGGTTGTGCTTCTGTGAAATGTGGGGAGAGCCCCTTGCTCCTCCCCCCAGATAGGGTTGTACGAGTCAGCAGCATGGAGGGAAATTGCAGCTGTGCTGCAGATGTCCTGCTGGCACTGAGAGCCCGTGGTCACTTGCCCATTAAGCCGGGTCTGTTCCCAAGGGACAGGCACCCCCCCCTTGCATGGCACTACCCTGTCGTCTTCCTCCCTGCATCAGGACCAGGAGGTGCTGAGCCGCTTGAAGGCCCAGGAGCAGGAGCTGCAGCAAGTCCGTCATCAGCTGCGGGAAGAGATGGCCTCCAAGGTGAGGGGTGGCCCAACCCCCCCGAGCCAAACTGGCACCTCTGGGGCTTGGTGGCCCAAGGCTGTATCCCTCTGAGGATTCCTGCTCCTGGCTTTTCTCTGGGCGCCGCAGTGCCCCAAGCTGGGGCCGCTGGCTGAGGGGAGTGTGTGTGCCTGCAGCTGGACCGCAAGGAGCTGGGGCCTTTCCAGCAGCAGCTGGAGGAGCAGTGGAAGAGAAGTCTGGAGCAGGTCACGGAGAAGGCACCGCCGAGAGAGGCTAACAATGCGGCTGGCATTAAGACGTGAGTGTGATGGGGACAGTGGTGGCTTCAGAGACAGCACTCGCCCCGTTGCCACTTTGGCCGTGCTAGCACCCCCGGTTCCTATGGTGCTCTGAGTGCCCATGGCAGTAGTTCGCACTGATGGTGGTGGTTTTTGGAGCCAACCTCCAACTGCTCTCCCTCATCCTCCCGCCATTCTTCTGTAACCAGCCAGGGGGTTGGGACCTTGCTTGGGTGCTAGGCTACAAACCGGGCTGAAACCCACGTTTCCCAGCTCACCCACCCCTTTCCTCCCCTGCCCAGGCAGCCTTCCAGTGCCAATTCCCGGCGCCTGTCCTGTGACCGGCAGCTCAACGTGAGGGTGCCTGCCTCGTAAGTAGCACCTGTCCCTGGAGCATCGAGGGGCTGCACGGGTGGCACGGGAGGAGACGGATGCTGAGAGCTCCGCCTGACAGGCACAGGGTTCTGGGAGTCAGTGTGGGGGGGTTGACCCTGCTGAGACCCCTCTAATGCTCTGCCCACGAGTGGGGGGATGGGGACCCTTCCCTGAGGGCAGTGGGCAGGGGGATGCCATAGGGTGAAAGCCCGTGGATTTTGGGGCACTGCCTTGAGGCGGGCTGGATCATTTGTCCCCTGTCACCCACCGGTGGCTCTTGGTTTCCACAGGCCCGTCGTGCCCATCCCACCCGCGCCACGGCTGACCTCCCGCGTCACTGAGAAAATTCCTCGTTCCCTCAAACCAGGGGAAAGCAAGAGGTAGGGGACTTGGGACCCATCCCCTGCCAGGGTGCAGGGTGGCCCTGCCCTGGCGGGAGAGCTCTTCCCTGGGTGGGGATAGAAGGCTCTGTGGGTGCCAGGGCAGGCTGCCCACATACGCCCTGTCCCCCACCCTGGCAGACCACAGTGCTGGGTGCTGAGTCCCCCTATTTCCCATCCTGCAGGGAGCAGGCGGCTCGCTGCTGGAACCCCAGCGTGCCGCGGCAGTGCGGGGACCAGAACACTGCTCCCCAGCCTGTCTCACCCAGCACCCCACGGACTCTCAGGCCGTCCGCTGTGCTCCACAGGAAGGTAGGGATGAAGAAGGAAGGGATCTGGAGGGGGCAAATGAGGCTGGGAGTGTGATGCTGAGTATTTGGGATGGGGGGGGATTCGTGCCTCAGTTTCCCCAGGAGGGCTGCGTGTGGAGGGTTGCTTGGGAATGATCAATACTGCCCCGTGCTTTAGCCAGACCCCTCTCTCCTTCCCAGCAGGATGGTGACAATGCAACCGAGCTTCTGGGCAACACCAGCCGCCGGCAGGACAAGCAGCAGCCTGTGCTCAAGGGCAAGGAGGGTACAGGCAGGAGGAACCCGACCCAGGGCAGCCTTCCCCAGGCACCGCGGCTCGTCCAGCCCCTCCTGCCCCCTTCCGTCAAACTCAAACCCCAGGAGCCACGCACGACTGGGCGTCCCCCGCTGAAGCCCTAGCACCCTGTGGGCCCAGCAGCCAATAAATAATTCTTCATGTTCACCCAAGCACCTGTGTGGGCTGAGTGTGGAACCCTGGCTCGGAAACTCCCCATCACACACAAGGAGGGCTCGGCAGCATCCCTGGCCTGTGGCCACGTGTCACTGCAGGAGCAGCCCCTGGCCACCCCACATACAAGCACCTGTGCCCACCAAGCTGCTGCGCTCCACTGGCACTCTCTGGCCTGGAACTCTATGGTCCTGCTCTTAGAGTCATTCTGCAGCAATTCCCCCCTTTTTCTTTGTGCAAGCAAGGCATTATGGGTTATTCTGTTCACCTGTTTTATCACACAACTATAAACATGTCTAATAGCTATTATGATTAACCCAATCAATGATACATAAGTGCAATACTTTTAAACAGTGTTTGACTCAACCTGTAATGCCCCGTGAAGACAACCATCTAGTTATTCTTAGGATATTGCTCATTTACTATTGCTGGGTAAGCTGAGCCAGGGTTCTCAGCTGTGCGTGCATCGAATTAGCATAATCAGAGACTCATACAACACATTCCAACAAACTTTTCACATCCATGTCCCTGTTCCAACAACAAAAGGTTCTGCAGTGTTGCATGTCTTACAGAGTCAACGTTAAAACAAATCATAAATTGCCTTTGATGTAGGATTTGCTTAGCAACTCAGCAACCCAGTCTGCTTAGTTGAGCCAAGGCCCGGCTGAAGCACTTACAGTGATTTGGCATATTATGATTGGATACATGTTTTGAAGACCCTTAGTGACTAACATATAATTGGTTAAACACAGGTGTGAGAACTCAACCTTGAAAGCTTGCCAACAGTCCACAGTTCTCATTAACTTGGTGAATTCCAGCCTCTTATCTTGCTTGCTTAAGCTTCTTCAGGCCTCTCATGGCCTTGCTGTATCTTTCAGGACTATTCAAAGTTTATGTACCAGTTATGCATTCTCCCGTGAGAACACTGTCTCCGCATCTTCCCCCTTTATGTTCTATATATGGTTTGGGTGACCCTACTTGAGCAGGGGATCTGGGCTAGATTATGTCTCCAACATATGCCAACCAGAGACTGCCTGGTCCTGCCCTTTTTTTCTGCTGTATGGCTCTCCGGTAACAGGCTGTATAGCTCTCTGTTCCTTCACATCAAGGTCTGGCATGACGTGTGTCCCCACCGCTCCACGCCTGCTGGGTTGCAGCCAGCAGCGGAGCTAAAGGTTCTTCTTGGTGGCAAACACAGAAGCCAACCCAGTCTTGCCCTTGATTGTGGTAGCAGGCATTTGGTCAGCCTCAGTCCTTGCACCTTGCTGTCAAGGCACACTTTCACCTGCTTTATCCAGTGACAAGTCGCTACTACAGCAAGGCACACACACATTTACATTAGCAGAGTAACTATTACAGGGTGCAGCAGCAGTTGAAGATGCTGATGACAGCGAGGGACCACCCAAAGAAATTTCTTACCAGTGGAATTCTCCCCCCTCTTAATTTGTTCCATCACCTGCTTTATAACACTACCATTGTATTAAAATTTTTCTAGCTTTTGCCTTAGCATTTTCTAGCAGCTACTGCAAATTTCCATACTCTAACAACTCTTTTACAAGTGACCAATCTATACAATACAAGGTGCAGTTTCTTACTAGCAACTAGCTAGTAAATACAGGTGGTTTTATACACAAAATCACAACCTCTAATAATAGCTACTTTACAAGCACACATATTCAGGATGTTACTTTTCAGTTGCCCCCAAGTGATGTTTTGCAGTTATTTGTTCTTTCTCTTCCTCTATCTCATTCTGCTTGGGGTAATCAGGGTCAGCTCCTGTAGCTGAGGCATCAGGTTTTTCCATTCGTCTGTCCAGCTCATGGGAAGGCTTGACAAACTTTGCAGGCATTCACCATGGACCTGTAGGCAGGAGGACACAAATATACCCCCTCCCCCAGGTTATCAGTTCTTCAGAAGTAGACAGGTTAGACAGGTTAAAGTTAAATGTAACATCATTACTCTCTCCCCCCCCCCCCCCCCTTTTTTTTTCCCACTACAGTCCCACGTGCAGAACGTGGCACAAGGACCCTGTGGAGACTAACAGCAAACCAGCTCCGAGAAGCATCACTGCAGTGCGAGGTGGCAGGCTCAACCTTAGCGGGCGTCCCCGCAGAGGCTCTGCCTCCCCCACATCGTATGAGGCTTGGGCTTTTATACTGACCAAAATGCACACTCACTCCGACACAGGTAGCCTGCCTGTGCTGGAAGAAGTGGCCAGCAGTATCTACAGAGGTCTCCAAGGGTTGATAGAAACCTGGACATACTTATATTTACCAACTTCTAGTACATGAGTATCACAGAGAAACTGTATGGGCTCCCCCTGTCAATTGCAAGGAAAAAATCATAACGTATACAGCTTGAGTATAAGAGGATTTTAACGCATACGTGGTCACTGTTTGTCAGGCCTCCTTAACTATTTTGAGATCAAGAGCTTCCCACTCTTTAGCCCCCTGCTGTGTAGTAAACACAGGATATGCAAAGATGCCCATTGCAGAAAATTCCCCAGTGATGTTCGCATCTTTGGTTACCCATTGTTACAGCTGAGCGTCTCCAGGGCCAGTAAGTCTGAGCAGACCGACCCGGGAGATGAAGAGTCAGGGTCTGGAAGCAGAGGATATAGATCTGGCTCGGATTCAGGGGATTCGGGGGCTGATCCTGCGCTGAACTCGGGGTCTCCGCTGCTCGCAGCTGTGTCTTTCTTATCAGATGTCTCTCGTTCGGTATGTGGCCATCTGCAGACCTGGCTCCTCCGTGACTGAGTTAAATATTTTTTCACTCTAGGGCATAGTGGGTTGGAAAGGCTCGCGGTTCCTTTAAATCTCCCGCTCGCGCATGATCCCTATTTTCTACTGCGGGCTTCACAGTGGCGCCGCAATCGATCCGGCGCCGAGGCACCGCCCTCTTTCTTTCGGATTCCTCGACTTTTATCATACGTATCCCTTCTAATATACTTTCTCTGTCCTTTTCAAAGTCCCTACTTTCGGAACTGGGGTGGTGGGGAAGCAGGGGGTTACACCTCCTCCGCGGCACCTTCTGATGGAGGGGGAGAAAAGGGGGGAAGAAAAGGGGGGGGGGGGGGGAACCCTGTGCTCGCGCGAGTTGGGGGAAACGAGTTGTAATCTTCCCCCGGTTTCAACCGACCGGGGACGTCTGTTCCTAGTTTCTCCGTTGCTACCGCGGCAGTTTTCTTTTCTGCCTTGTATCTTTTGATACAGTTCATTACTTCCCTCCGTGGTTTACCGAGTTTCTTTGCCTATTTATAATCATTAAGCACTGAGTCAAATAGTTCATCACCAAACTTTCGCCACTCACTCTCCTCAAATATTGTATAAGGATCTGCAAAAAAACTCCCTTAGCCTTCCCTACAGCCAGTAGACCTGCTAGCTGCTTTAGAGTCTCAGGCTCAATTCCCCGCTTTTATAAAAAGCACTGCAAAAAGTTCAGGGCTCAGTTCCCCGCTTTTATAAAAAGCACTGTAATAAGTCCAGGGCTACCTCTCGGTCCATTTTCATGGCCAGCCTTTTCCGGATCGTCTTCTTCTGGGTCGTCCTGTAACCTCGGTCTCCGGATCGGCCTCCCGATGCAGCAGTGTCTGGTTCGCCCCAGCGGCGGATTTCTTTCGGTTGGTCCAAGCACCCGGGTCCATCACGCCACCGCAGCAGCATTGCCCGCGCTTCCCGGCCGCTGCAGCCGGCGCCGCTCACTCGCCGTTCCGGGTCCCCGTCGACCGGGGCCCTGTATCCAGGTCCCCGCTAGTTGGGGCTCTGTATCCCGGGTCCCCGTCGACCGGGGCCCTGTATCCGGGTCCCCGTTAAACCGGGGCCCTGTATTCCGGGTCCCCAGCGACCAGGGCCCTGTAGTCCGCGTCCCTGTTCGGGCGCCATTTGTAAGTGGCGAGGAGAAGCAGACAGGCCAACCCCATATGGGTGATAAGCAACTTCTTTATTTGTGACGCAGTTCACACATATATAGGAGTGGTATTCAGCCACTCCTTCTTGGTATAACAGTATTGGTTAGCCCCCACAGCTTCCTCCACATTCTCCTCCCAGGTCCGGTCTCCGGCCACCTGTGGGGGCCACCCCCTGCCTTGCTTGCACAGTCCTCCAGAACTCTATGGTCCTGCTCTTAGAGTCATTCTGCAACAGAGCACCTCCTGTATGAAGACAGGCTGAGAAAGTTGGGGCTGTTCAGCCTGGAGAAGAGAAGGATGCGTGGAGACCTCCGAGAAGCCTTCCAGTATCTGAAGGGGGCCTATAGGGATGGTGGGGAGGGACTCTTCATTAGGGACAGTAGTGACAGGACAAGGGGTAACAGGTTGAAACTTAAACAGGGGAAGTTTAGATTGTCTGGAAGGAGGAAGTTCTTTCCTGTGAGGGTGGGGGGCCCTGGAATGGGTTGCCCAGGGAGGTTGTGAATGCTCCATCCCTGGCAGTGTTCAAGGGCAGGTTGGGCAAAGCATTGGGTGAGATGGTTTAGTGTGAGGTGTCCCTGCTCGTGGCAGGGGGGTTGGAACTGGATGATCTTAAGGCCCTTTCCAACCCAAACTCTTCTATGATTCTATAAAGAATCTGGCTGAGCAGTTGCCCTAGGTTGCAGTAACGAGGGGTGTTACCTTATTTAAGACTACAGAAGAATTACCTTTTGAAATGTTTATATTAAACAAATGCACGGAATTTAATGGCAAGTTTGTGGCAACTCAACATGCTTTCCAAATAAAGCATTCCACAGGGAATATCCGTGGGTAAGCTGATCTAGCTCTCCCTGCTTATTGCAGGTGGGGTGGACTAGATGGGCTTTGAAGGGCCCTTCCAATCCAAACTATTCCATTCTATAATTCCACACCCAGGAATGAAGTGTGGGAGTGGTACCAGAAGTAAGCATCATGTGCTCAGTGCTGTGTTTCTTGTACCTCACCTCCCAGGATCCTGTAAATGATGGCAACAGCTCTGCATTTACCAGAATGAGCCCTAAGTGCATTGACCTCTATTTTGGTCTTATTCTGAGTAACTGTCCGGGTCTTTTACATCTGGCCCTTGGTTTCATATCGACTTGCCTTTTGACATTTGAGGTCGGACATGACTGCTCTCTGACTCCTTCTCCCTCACTACCTTTGGGTCCTGGGACTCCTTCCACTAGAGCAGCTCGCTCCAAGCCCTGTCCAATGTGGCCTTGAAGACTGCCAGGGATGGGGCAGCCACAGCTTCTCTGGGCACCCTGTGCCAGCGCCTCAGCACCCTCACAGGGAAGAGCTTCTGCCTGATATCCAATCTAAATCTAACCCTTTTCAGCTTAAAGCTATTACTCCTTGTCCTGTCCCTACAGGCTCTTGTCAAAAGTCCCTTTCCAGAGAAGGCTCTGTCTTTAAACAGAGAGTTTTTGCAGATAAAGGAGTGAAAGGAAGAAAAAAGAGCTGTAGGTGGGAAATTAAACATGCAGAAACACCTAAACGGCCTCCAAAGATTTATTACTAATGGGATCTGCTCTTATCAGCCAGTCTTGATTTCAGATGCATCTCGCACAAAGCTGTTCTGCTGGGCTGGTTTCCTCGCAGGTGCCAGCAGATACTTCTGCTTTTGCTTTTCAAGAGCAAAACAGCCTCTGGTTAGACCCATCTGGTGGACTGCTGCTGCAGCTTGCCTTGACACAAGGCTTCTCTAACATCATCAGCTACTTTCTCTGCCCTGGCAAATATCCCCCATTGAGGGATGGGTCCTGGCAGTGGATCCTCACTGTGAATTTGGTGTCCTATGGCAATACCTTTGTCATAGGAAAGGCATCAAAGAGGCAGCTGAGCTGAGGTCTGACCTGGCTGCATGCAGGTTTCTGCATTTCCTTGATGGGTTCCTGCCTGCTTCTGTGTGAGGAAGATCTTTGTTCGTCAGTGAAGAATTAGCCCATTGTTGTGGTTCATTGTCTCACCCTGCTCCAGTTAGACCTGCAGACCCATCAGCCCTCCCTGTTCCCTACTCGGAAAGATGGGTGCTGCCCATATACAACACTTTCAAAGCCATGTTGGTGCAGAAGCACACAGAACAAAGGGAATGCTGAGTTTAGCTCACCGCAGTTTGTGACTCACTGCCTCTTGTTCACATACTCCTGGAAAGACGCATTTCAAATGTCCCCACTTGCTTAGTATGGACACAGGAATATCTGTCTAGGAAGTCATAGTGAAAACAAGCATTGAGCTCTGCATCCATAACATTGGAATTTAGGGTTTTCTCATGTATCCTATTGGCAATGGCCACGTGCCACAAAGTGGTGTTTCCATAAGCGCCATCAAGCAGAAAACCAAGCCCCAAAGGAAGTGTCACTGGTCCTTTTGGGTTGTACTCAACTCTCTGAGGTCATCTACTCGGGTTGAATGGGGAGTGTTAAGGGGTAAGGCTGCATCACAAAGGGAAAGAGTAAGCCCAGAGCAGGCATATGGTGCCTTCTGACTTGCTCCATTGCATCCACGAGCTAGCTCTTGGTCTAGCAGGAGGTCTGACTCGGAGAGAGTCGCCTGCACAAAAAGCTTTTGACTTCACTTCTTAAGCACCCCAAATTTGCATCTAGCCCATGGCTCGTTCAGCATGAGCTCGTTTTCACACTGTCGATTCTCTAGTGTTAACAGCTACTTTAGGCTTGAGTAGCCTGCAGAGCATGTCTCTAACTCAGCCGTCCCTGCCAAGGAGTGAGAAAACAATTACCTCTGGTCCTCACCCTCTGTTGGCTCCTCCAACCACATCAACCAACTAAGATCTAAGATCATTATGACATCAAGTGCATCCTTCCCTCCTGTTCCTTGCTACACTGACTGTTTTCCTTTGTGCTCTCAGGACAGCATCTTGCTCTGCAGGAAAGGGGCTGCAAGTGCAGCAGGTTTTCCCAGAGGGTTACGAAACAACCCTGAAATTCCTGCTGGATTGACATGCCAAGGTCATGAGAATGAATGAAGACGGGCTGTTTGAATCCAAGTCACCTCGTGTAATCTTAGAGGCGTAAATCAAATGTTGTCGCTCTGGGCTTCGTGTTTGCACTGCCAGCGCGTTTGGTTTGGACAAAGAGGAAGAAAGCTGCGAGGAAAGGCAAAGGCTGCGGATGGAAATGGAACGGCGACTCCAAGGAAAGGGAACACAGGCTTCGTGCGTCTGCCAGTGTGCCCGGGACACGAGGCGATGCGCTGGAGCTGCGGGATGGCAACGGGGCGTCGCCCGGAAACGGACAATGGACTCGGCCAATGGGCATCGAGGAGCAGCGGGCTGTGGCCAATAAATAGCGGGCAGGGGGCAGGGTGGTCTCAGTCACTGCTGCAGGTGCGGAGGGGCAGGAGGAAGGCCGCCGGCTGCCCGCTGTCTCTACTGCCCCCAGGTCAGACTCCCGTTGTGGAACACCGCAGCAGCGATGGCAACGCTCAGCCTATTTCAGCTGCTGGACGCTGCCATCAGCACCTCCAACGGGGGACGCGTGAATATCATGCAGCTGCGAATCCTACTGCGGGCTGTGCTGGAGCTCACGGGCCTTGGGGACCTGCCTGTCCCAGACTGGGGGCAGGCTGCCCAGGGGGTCAGGGCCCAGGCCCGGCATGTGAGGCAGCAGCGCCTGGAGCCAGGCGGGTGGCAGCCCAGGACAGCCCTGCTGCAGGGCACCGCTGGCAGCTCCCGACTTTACACCAGGGCTGCCGGTGTGGGGCAGCTGGAGGAGATGGAAGACGTGGACAGCAGCAGCTCTGAGGTAGGGGCTCTCCCAAGTCCCATGGGCTCCACAGCCCTGGAGCTCTGGCCCCACCATCCTCTCCATCCCTGTCTTCCCCACTCCTGACACATGGGTGGGAGCCGTGTCCACTCCTCAGGCACCTGAGAGGCACCGTCAGCACCTCATGGGCCTCATCTCCACCCCCAGTCTCCTTGGCTCGCCCCAGGGCTAAACCCGGCACTGCGGGGTACTGGAGAGGGGCCTCACCCTGCACGGCACTGAGCTGCTCAGGCACAGGCTTTTCCCGGGTGTCCCAAGGGGCAGGCCTGGAGAACCAGCTCCTGGTCTGCAGGGGCCCTCCCCTGGGGCTCAACCCCCGCCGCCCTCCTCTCCTAGGACATGGCTCTGTCCCAGCCTCTCCCGGAGGGGATCGGTGGCATGAACGAGGCAGTCGGGAAGGGGCTTGGCTTGCTGAGCTGCTGCTGGGGTCCCTGTGCCCATCGTTTCCTCCCTGCGTAACCCTGTGTCCATCACCCTGGGCGCCACCCAGCGAGGGAGGAGTGGGAAGGGGGCTCTGAGCCGGAAGTGTGAAAGTGTGTGAGTTCAGCCCGGGGCGGCTGGGGACAGAGCTGGGGACCGTGCGGGGAGCCCTGGCTCTGCCCTTGCTGCTGCACTTCTGTCCACAAACCTGCTCCCCTTTGCCGCCTCTTCCCAGGAGGACTACAGAGCCCGGTCTGCCCTCACCAAGTCCTCCACTTTGGACATGGACACCCTGCACAGGGCAAGCTCAGCACTGCGTCCCAAGGAACCAGGGACAGAGCGTGCAGCCCCTACTGCTCAGAGCACCAGCTCAACCAGCAGGTCTGCAAGTCGCAGTGTTCCGCCCAACATCTCATGGAGATGGGCTGGAGCTGCTGACCGTGAGGACAGGGCTGTATGGAGAAAGCCTTCTCTTGCTGCCACCCCTGCCTGGAGATCAAAGAAAGAAGTTGGAGCTGCTGTCGCCGCGGCCAAGGCTCCACGGAGAAAGTCTTGTCTTGTTTCCAGCAAGACCCGCAGCCCAGGGATGCGTTCCAGAAAAAGGGTTTCCTGGGCAGACCTCCAGGGAGCAGGGACGCAGCCAATAGCCCCTAGCTCCAGTGTGCATCCCAGGGCCATGGGCCAGCTGCAAGAGGCGTGTGGATCGTCAGAATCCTCCGGCTCCAGCAGTTCCTCCACCTCCTCGATGATGGAGGCTGAGTTCAAGACTCTTCACAGCCTCTATGATCTGCTAAAGAAGCAGGCGGCGCAGCTGCAAGCCACCAAGTCGGACCGCGCTGAGCTGGAGATGCTGCGGTCCGAGCTGCTGCACCAGCAGGAGGAAGGTGGGAGCTGTGAGGTCTGGTGGGATGTTTGAGAGCCTGGGTCGGGGGCTCGTTGCCCTCAGAGCCTGGCCTTGAAGGTGAGACCCCCTCACTGACAGTGTGTCCCCTTGGCCCATGTTCTTGCAGGCCAGGAGAGCATCGCCATCAAGCTTGAGGAGCTCCGTGGCCAGGCGTCCTCCCTGCAGGGCCTGGCAAGTGACTTAAAGCAGAAGGTGTGGAAGGTGAGCCGGTGGCAGTCCCCAGGGGGCACGTGGGGATGCTTGGGGGTTTGGGCAGGGAGGGGCAGAAGAAGAGCCCCTGGTCTGGGAAGACACTGGCACCATGCCCTGACTCTGCCCCACCACTGCTCCCAGCTCACGTCCGCGCTTCAGAAGCTGAAGCAGGAGCTGATGGAGATGGTGGCATGGGGGGCTTCGGAAGAGGCTGCTGGGACCTCCCCTGCCCCGCAGCTGGTTGTGCTTCTGTGAAATGTGGGGAGAGCCCCTTGCTCCTCCCCCCAGATAGGGTTGTACGAGTCAGCAGCATGGAGGGAAATTGCAGCTGTGCTGTAGATGTCCTGCTGGCACTGAGAGCCCGTGGTCACTTGCCCATTAAGCCGGGTCTGTTCCCAAGGGACAGGCACCCCCCCCTTGCATGGCACTACCCTGTCGTCTTCCTCCCTGCATCAGGACCAGGAGGTGCTGAGCCGCTTGAAGGCCCAGGAGCAGGAGCTGCAGCAAGTCCGTCATCAGCTGCGGGAAGAGATGGCCTCCAAGGTGAGGGGTGGCCCAACCCCCCCGAGCCAAACTGGCACCTCTGGGGCTTGGTGGCCCAAGGCTGTATCCCTCTGAGGATTCCTGCTCCTGGCTTTTCTCTGGGCGCCGCAGTGCCCCAAGCTGGGGCCGCTGGCTGAGGGGAGTGTGTGTGCCTGCAGCTGGACCGCAAGGAGCTGGGGCCTTTCCAGCAGCAGCTGGAGGAGCAGTGGAAGAGAAGTCTGGAGCAGGTCACGGAGAAGGCACCGCCGAGAGAGGCTAACAATGCGGCTGGCATTAAGACGTGAGTGTGATGGGGACAGTGGTGGCTTCAGAGACAGCACTCGCCCCGTTGCCACTTTGGCCGTGCCAGCACCCCCGGTTCCTATGGTGCTCTGAGTGCCCATGGCAGTAGTTCGCACTGATGGTGGTGGTTTTTGGAGCCAACCTCCAACTGCTCTCCCTCATCCTCCCGCCATTCTTCTGTAAGCAGCCAGGGGGTTGGGACCTTGCTTGGGTGCTAGGCTACAAACCGGGCTGAAACCCACGTTTCCCAGCTCACCCAGCCCTTTCCTCCCCTGCCCAGGCAGCCTTCCAATGCCGATTCCCGGCGCCTGTCCTGTGACCGGCAGCTCAACGTGAGGGTGCCTGCCTCGTAAGTAGCACCTGTCCCTGGAGCATCGAGGGGCTGCACGGGTGGCACGGGAGGAGACGGATGCTGAGAGCTCCGCCTGACAGGCACAGGGTTCTGGGAGTCAGTGTGGGGGGGTTGACCCTGCTGAGACCCCTCTAATGCTCTGCCCACGAGTGGGGGGATGGGGACCCTTCCCTGAGGGCAGTGGGCAGGGGGATGCCATAGGGTGAAAGCCCGTGGATTTTGGGGCACTGCCTTGAGGCGGGCTGGATCATTTGTCCCCTGTCACCCACCGGTGGCTCTTGGTTTCCACAGGCCCGTCAAGCCCATCCCACCCGCGCCACGGCTGACCTCCCGCGTCACTGAGAAAATTCCTCGTTCCCTCAAACCAGGGGAAAGCAAGAGGTAGGGGACTTGGGACCCATCCCCTGCCAGGGTGCAGGGTGGCCCTGCCCTGGCGGGAGAGCTCTTCCCTGGGTGGGGATAGAAGGCTCTGTGGGTGCCTGGGCAGGCTGCCCACATACGCCCTGTCCCCCACCCTGGCAGACCACAGTGCTGGGTGCTGAGTCCCCCTATTTCCCATCCTGCAGGGAGCAGGCGGCTCGCTGCTGGAACCCCAGCGTGCCGCGGCAGTGCGGGGACCAGAACACTGCTCCCCAGCCTGTCTCACCCAGCACCCCACGGACTCTCAGGCCGTCCGCTGTGCTCCACAGGAAGGTAGGGATGAAGAAGGAAGGGATCTGGAGGGGGCAAATGAGGCTGGGAGTGTGATGCTGAGTATTTGGGATGGGGGGATTCGTGCCTCAGTTTCCCCAGGAGGGCTGCGTGTGGAGGGTTGCTTGGGAATGATCAATACTGCCCCGTGCTTTAGCCAGACCCCTCTCTCCTTCCCAGCAGGATGGTGACAATGCAACCGAGCTGCTGGGCAACACCAGCCGCCGGCAGGACAAGCAGCAGCCTGTGCTCAAGGGCAAGGAGGGTACAGGCAGGAGGAACCCGACCCAGGGCAGCCTTCCCCAGGCACCGCGGCTCGTCCAGCCCCTCCTGCCCCCTTCCGTCAAACTCAAACCCCAGGAGCCACGCACGACTGGGCGTCCCCCGCTGAAGCCCTAGCACCCTGTGGGCCCAGCAGCCAATAAATAATTCCTCATGTTCACCCAAGCACCTGTGTGGGCTGAGTGTGGAACCCTGGCTCGGAAACTCCCCATCACACACAAGGAGGGCTCGGCAGCATCCCTGGCCTGTGGCCACGTGTCACTGCAGGAGCAGCCCCTGGCCACCCCACATACAAGCACCTGTGCCCACCAAGCTGCTGCGCTCCACTGGCACTCTCTGGCCTGGAAAAGCCCTGTTTGGGAGCCTGCGTCCCCAGAGTCTCCTGCATGACCCAGGGAACTACAGAGCAGTCAGTCTCACTTGTGTGCCTGGCAAAATCTTGGAGAAAATTCTCCTGGAAGGCATGCTAAGGCACATGAAAAACACCAAGGGGAAATGTAAGCGGCGAGGAGAAGCAGACAGGCCAACCCAATATGGGTGATAAGCAACTTCTCCTTTATTTGTGACACAGTTCACACATATATAGGAGTGGTATTCAGCCACTCCTTCTTGGCACAACAGTATTGGTTAGCCCCCACACAGCTTCCTCCACATTCTCCTCCCAGGTCCGGTCTCTGGCCACCTGTGGGGGCCACCCCCTGCCTTGCTTGCACAGTCCTCCAGAACTCTATGGTCCTGCTCTTAGAGTCATTCTGCAACAATTCCCCCCTTTTTCTTTGTGCAAGCAAGGCACTATGGGTTATTCTGTTCACCTGTTTTATCACACAACTATAAACATGTCTAATAGCTACGATGATTAACCCAATCAATGATACATAAGTGCAATACTTTTAAACAGTGTTTGACTCAACCTGTAATGCCGCGTGAAGACAACCATCTAGTTATTCTTAGGATATTGCTCATTTACTATTGCTGGGTAAGCTGAGCCAGGGTTCTCAGCTGTGCGTGCATCGAATTAGCATAATCAGAGACTCATACAACACATTCCAACAAACTTTTCACATCCATGTCCCTGTTCCAACAACAAAAGCTTCTGCAGTGTTGCATGTCTTACAGAGTCAACATTAAAACAAATCATAAATTGCCTTTGATGTAGGATTTGCTTAGCAACTCAGCAACCCAGTCTGCTTAGTTGAGCCAAGGCCCGGCTGAAGCACTTACAGTGATTTGGCATATTATGATTGGATACATGTTTTGAAGACCCTTAGTGACTAACATATAATTGGTTAAACACAGGTGTGAGAACTCAACCTTGAAAGCTTGCCAACAGTCCACAGTTCTCATTAACTTGGTGAATTCCAGCCTCTTATCTTGCTTGCTTAAGCTTCTTCAGGCCTCTCATGGCCTTGCTGTATCTTTCAGGACTATTCAAAGTTTATGTACCAGTTATGCATTCTCCCGTGAGAACACTGTCTCCGCATCTTCCCCCTTTATGTTCTATATATGGTTTGGGTGACCCTACTTGAGCAGGGGATCTGGGCTAGATTATGTCTCCAACATATGCCAACCAGAGACTGCCTGGTCCTGCCCTTTTTTTCTGCTGTATGGCTCTCCGGTAACAGGCTGTATAGCTCTCTGTTCCTTCACATCAAGGTCTGGCATGACGTGTGTCCCCACCGCTCCACGCCTGCTGGGTTGCAGCCAGCAGCGGAGCTAAAGGTTCTTCTTGGTGGCAAACACAGAAGCCAACCCAGTCTTGCCCTTGATTGTGGTGGCAGGCATTTGGTCAGCCTCAGTCCTTGCACCTTGCTGTCAAGGCACAGTTTCACCTGCTTTATCCAGTGACAAGTCGCTACTACAGCAAGGCACACACACATTTACATTAGCAGAGTAACTATTACAGGGTGCAGCAGCAGTTGAAGATGCTGATGACAGCGAGGGACCACCCAAAGAAATTTCTTACCAGTGGAATTCTCCCCCCTCTTAATTTGTTCCATCACCTGCTTTATAACACTACCATTGTATTAAAATTTTTCTAGCTTTTGCCTTAGCATTTTCTAGCAGCTACTGCAAATTTCCATACTCTAACAACTCTTTTACAAGTGACCAATCTATACAATACAAGGTGCAGTTTCTTACTAGCAACTAGCTAGTAAATACAGGTGGTTTTATACACAAAATCACAACCTCTAATAATAGCTACTTTACAAGCACACATATTCAGGATGTTACTTTTCAGTTGCCCCCAAGTGATGTTTTGCAGTTATTTGTTCTTTCTCTTCCTCTATCTCATTCTGCTTGGGGTAATCAGGGTCAGCTCCTGTAGCTGAGGCATCAGGTTTTTCCATTCGTCTGTCCAGCTCATGGGAAGGCTTGACAAACTTTGCAGGCATTCACCATGGACCTGTAGGCAGGAGGACACAAATATACCCCCTCCCCCAGGTTATCAGTTCTTCAGAAGTAGACAGGTTAGACAGGTTAAAGTTAAATGTAACATCATTACTCTCTCCCCCCCCCCCTTTTTTTTTCCCCACTACAGTCCCACGTGCAGAACGTGGCACAAGGACCCTGTGGAGACTAACAGCAAACCAGCTCCGAGAAGCATCACTGCAGTGCGAGGTGGCAGGCTCAACCTTAGCGGGCGTCCCCGCAGAGGCTCTGCCTCCCCCACATCGTATGAGGCTTGGGCTTTTATACTGACCAAAATGCACACTCATTCCGACACAGGTAGCCTGCCTGTGCTGGAAGAAGTGGCCAGCAGTATCTACAGAGGTCTCCAAGGGTTGATAGAAACCTGGACATACTTATATATACCAACTTCTAGTGCATGAGTATCACAGAGAAACTGTATGGGCTCCCCCTGTCAATTGCAAGGAAAAAATCATAACGTATACAGCTTGAGTATAAGAGGATTTTAACGCATACGTGGTCACTGTTTGTCAGGCCTCCTTAACTATTTTGAGATCAAGAGCTTCCCACTCTTTAGCCCCCTGCTGTGTAGTAAACACAGGATATGCAAAGATGCCCATTGCAGAAAATTCCCCAGTGATGTTCGCATCTTTGGTTACCCATTGTTACAGCTGAGCGTCTCCAGGGCCAGTAAGTCTGAGCAGACCGACCCGGGAGATGAAGAGTCAGGGTCTGGAAGCAGAGGATATAGATCTGGCTCGGATTCAGGGGATTCGGGGGCTGATCCTGCGCTGAACTCGGGGTCTCCGCTGCTCGCAGCTGTGTCTTTCTTATCAGATGTCTCTCGTTCGGTATGTGGCCATCTGCAGACCTGGCTCCTCCGTGACTGAGTTAAATTTTTTTTCACTCTAGGGCATAGTGGGTTGGAAAGGCTCGCGGTTCCTTTAAATCTCCCGCTCGCGCATGATCCCTATTTTCTACTGCGGGCTTCACAGTGGCGCCGCAATCGATCCGGCGCCGAGGCACCGCCCTCTTTCTTTCGGATTCCTCGACTTTTATCATACGTATCCCTTCTAATATACTTTCTCTGTCCTTTTCAAAGTCCCTACTTTCGGAACTGGGGTGGTGGGGAAGCAGGGGGTTACACCTCCTCCGCGGCACCTTCTGATGGAGGGGGAGAAAAGGGGGGAAGAAAAGGGGGGGGGGGGGGGAACCCTGTGCTCGCGCGAGTTGGGGGAAACGAGTTGTAATCTTCCCCCGGTTTCAACCGACCGGGGACGTCTGTTCCTAGTTTCTCCGTTGCTACCGCGGCAGTTTTCTTTTCTGCCTTGTATCTTTTTATACAGTTCATTACTTCCCTCCGTGGTTTACCGAGTTTCTTTGCCTATTTATAATCATTAAGCACTGAGTCAAATAGTTCATCACCAAACTTTCGCCACTCACTCTCCTCAAATATTGTATAAGGATCTGCAAAAAAACTCCCTTAGCCTTCCCTACAGCCAGTAGACCTGCTAGCTGCTTTAGAGTCTCAGGCTCAATTCCCCGCTTTTATAAAAAGCACTGCAAAAAGTTCAGGGCTCAGTTCCCCGCTTTTATAAAAAGCACTGTAATAAGTCCAGGGCTACCTCTCGGTCCATTTTCATGGCCAGCCTTTTCCGGATCGTCTTCTTCTGGGTCGTCCTGTAACCTCGGTCTCCGGATCGGCCTCCCGATGCAGCAGTGTCTGGTTCGCCCCAGCGGCGGATTTCTTTCGGTTGGTCCAAGCACCCGGGTCCATCACGCCACCGCAGCAGCATTGCCCGCGCTTCCCGGCCGCTGCAGCCGGCGCCGCTCACTCGCCGTTCCGGGTCCCCGTCGACCGGGGCCCTGTATCCAGGTCCCCGCTAGTTGGGGCTCTGTATCCCGGGTCCCCGTCGACCGGGGCCCTGTATCCGGGTCCCCGTTAAACCGGGGCCCTGTATTCCGGGTCCCCAGCGACCAGGGCCCTGTAGTCCGCGTCCCTGTTCGGGCGCCATTTGTAAGTGGCGAGGAGAAGCAGACAGGCCAACCCCATATGGGTGATAAGCAACTTCTTTATTTGTGATGCAGTTCACACATATATAGGAGTGGTATTCAGCCACTCCTTCTTGGTATAACAGTATTGGTTAGCCCCCACAGCTTCCTCCACATTCTCCTCCCAGGTCCGGTCTCCGGCCACCTGTGGGGGCCACCCCCTGCCTTGCTTGCACAGTCCTCCAGAACTCTATGGTCCTGCTCTTAGAGTCATTCTGCAACAGAGCACCTCCTGTATGAAGACAGGCTGAGAAAGTTGGGGCTGTTCAGCCTGGAGAAGAGAAGGATGCGTGGAGACCTCCGAGAAGCCTTCCAGTATCTGAAGGGGGCCTATAGGGATGGTGGGGAGGGACTCTTCATTAGGGACAGTAGTGACAGGACAAGGGGTAACAGGTTGAAACTTAAACAGGGGAAGTTTAGATTGTCTGGAAGGAGGAAGTTCTTTCCTGTGAGGGTGGGGGGCCCTGGAATGGGTTGCCCAGGGAGGTTGTGAATGCTCCATCCCTGGCAGTGTTCAAGGGCAGGTTGGGCAAAGCATTGGGTGAGATGGTTTAGTGTGAGGTGTCCCTGCTCGTGGCAGGGGGGTTGGAACTGGATGATCTTAAGGCCCTTTCCAACCCAAACTCTTCTATGATTCTATAAAGAATCTGGCTGAGCAGTTGCCCTAGGTTGCAGTAACGAGGGGTGTTACCTTATTTAAGACTACAGAAGAATTACCTTTTGAAATGTTTATATTAAACAAATGCACGGAATTTAATGGCAAGTTTGTGGCAACTCAACATGCTTTCCAAATAAAGCATTCCACAGGGAATATCCGTGGGTAAGCTGATCTAGCTCTCCCTGCTTATTGCAGGTGGGGTGGACTAGATGGGCTTTGAAGGGCCCTTCCAATCCAAACTATTCCATTCTATAATTCCACACCCAGGAATGAAGTGTGGGAGTGGTACCAGAAGTAAGCATCATGTGCTCAGTGCTGTGTTTCTTGTACCTCACCTCCCAGGATCCTGTAAATGATGGCA
Organism: Pezoporus flaviventris; assembly: GCF_033815535.1. Lineage (NCBI taxonomy): Eukaryota > Metazoa > Chordata > Aves > Psittaciformes > Psittacidae > Pezoporus > Pezoporus flaviventris. The sequence continues at coordinate 3,773,305 of NW_026892597.1, read as the reverse complement.
ACAGCTCTGCATTTACCAGAATGAGCCCTAAGTGCATTGACCTCTATTTTGGTCTTATTCTGAGTAACTGTCCGGGTCTTTTACATCTGGCCCTTGGTTTCATATCGACTTGCCTTTTGACATTTGAGGTCGGACATGACTGCTCTCTGACTCCTTCTCCCTCACTACCTTTGGGTCCTGGGACTCCTTCCACTAGAGCAGCTCGCTCCAAGCCCTGTCCAATGTGGCCTTGAAGACTGCCAGGGATGGGGCAGCCACAGCTTCTCTGGGCACCCTGTGCCAGCGCCTCAGCACCCTCACAGGGAAGAGCTTCTGCCTGATATCCAATCTAAATCTAACCCTTTTCAGCTTAAAGCTATTACTCCTTGTCCTGTCCCTACAGGCTCTTGTCAAAAGTCCCTTTCCAGAGAAGGCTCTGTCTTTAAACAGAGAGTTTTTGCAGATAAAGGAGTGAAAGGAAGAAAAAAGAGCTGTAGGTGGGAAATTAAACATGCAGAAACACCTAAACGGCCTCCAAAGATTTATTACTAATGGGATCTGCTCTTATCAGCCAGTCTTGATTTCAGATGCATCTCGCACAAAGCTGTTCTGCTGGGCTGGTTTCCTCGCAGGTGCCAGCAGATACTTCTGCTTTTGCTTTTCAAGAGCAAAACAGCCTCTGGTTAGACCCATCTGGTGGACTGCTGCTGCAGCTTGCCTTGACACAAGGCTTCTCTAACATCATCAGCTACTTTCTCTGCCCTGGCAAATATCCCCCATTGAGGGATGGGTCCTGGCAGTGGATCCTCACTGTGAATTTGGTGTCCTATGGCAATACCTTTGTCATAGGAAAGGCATCAAAGAGGCAGCTGAGCTGAGGTCTGACCTGGCTGCATGCAGGTTTCTGCATTTCCTTGATGGGTTCCTGCCTGCTTCTGTGTGAGGAAGATCTTTGTTCGTCAGTGAAGAATTAGCCCATTGTTGTGGTTCATTGTCTCACCCTGCTCCAGTTAGACCTGCAGACCCATCAGCCCTCCCTGTTCCCTACTCGGAAAGATGGGTGCTGCCCATATACAACACTTTCAAAGCCATGTTGGTGCAGAAGCACACAGAACAAAGGGAATGCTGAGTTTAGCTCACCGCAGTTTGTGACTCACTGCCTCTTGTTCACATACTCCTGGAAAGACGCATTTCAAATGTCCCCACTTGCTTAGTATGGACACAGGAATATCTGTCTAGGAAGTCATAGTGAAAACAAGCATTGAGCTCTGCATCCATAACATTGGAATTTAGGGTTTTCTCATGTATCCTATTGGCAATGGCCACGTGCCACAAAGTGGTGTTTCCATAAGCGCCATAAAGCAGAAAACCAAGCCCCAAAGGAAGTGTCACTGGTCCTTTCGGGTTGTACTCAACTCTCTGAGGTCATCTACTCGGGTTGAATGGGGAGTGTTAAGGGGTAAGGCTGCATCACAAAGGGAAAGAGTAAGCCCAGAGCAGGCATATGGTGCCTTCTGACTTGCTCCATTGCATCCACGAGCTAGCTCTTGGTCTAGCAGGAGGTCTGACTCGGAGAGAGTCGCCTGCACAAAAAGCTTTTGACTTCACTTCTTAAGCACCCCAAATTTGCATCTAGCCCATGGCTCGTTCAGCATGAGCTCGTTTTCACACTGTCGATTCTCTAGTGTTAACAGCTACTTTAGGCTTGAGTAGCCTGCAGAGCATGTCTCTAACTCAGCCGTCCCTGCCAAGGAGTGAGAAAACAATTACCTCTGGTCCTCACCCTCTGTTGGCTCCTCCAACCACATCAACCAACTAAGATCTAAGATCATTATGACATCAAGTGCATCCTTCCCTCCTGTTCCTTGCTACACTGACTGTTTTCCTTTGTGCTCTCAGGACAGCATCTTGCTCTGCAGGAAAGGGGCTGCAAGTGCAGCAGGTTTTCCCAGAGGGTTACGAAACAACCCTGAAATTCCTGCTGGATTGACATGCCAAGGTCATGAGAATGAATGAAGACGGGCTGTTTGAATCCAAGTCACCTCGTGTAATCTTAGAGGCGTAAATCAAATGTTGTCGCTCTGGGCTTCGTGTTTGCACTGCCAGCGCGTTTGGTTTGGACAAAGAGGAAGAAAGCTGCGAGGGATGGCAAAGGCTGCGGATGGAAATGGAACGGCGACTCCAAGGAAAGGGAACACAGGCTTCGTGCGTCTGCCAGTGTGCCCGGGACACGAGGCGATGCGCTGGAGCTGCGGGATGGCAACGGGGCGTCGCCTGGAAACGGACAATGGACTCGGCCAATGGGCATCGAGGAGCAGCGGGCTGTGGCCAATAAATAGCGGGCAGGGGGCAGGGTGGTCTCAGTCACTGCTGCAGGTGCGGAGGGGCAGGAGGAAGGCCGCCGGCTGCCCGCTGTCTCTACTGCCCCCAGGTCAGACTCCCGTTGTGGAACACCGCAGCAGCGATGGCAACGCTCAGCCTATTTCAGCTGCTGGACGCTGCCATCAGCACCTCCAACGGGGGACGCGTGAATATCATGCAGCTGCGAATCCTACTGCGGGCTGTGCTGGAGCTCACGGGCCTTGGGGACCTGCCTGTCCCAGACTGGGGGCAGGCTGCCCAGGGGGTCAGGGCCCAGGCCCGGCATGTGAGGCAGCAGCGCCTGGAGCCAGGCGGGTGGCAGCCCAGGACAGCCCTGCTGCAGGGCACCGCTGGCAACTCCCGACTTTACACCAGGGCTGCCGGTGTGGGGCAGCTGGAGGAGATGGAAGACGTGGACAGCAGCAGCTCTGAGGTAGGGGCTCTCCCAAGTCCCATGGGCTCCACAGCCCTGGAGCTCTGGCCCCACCATCCTCTCCATCCCTGTCTTCCCCACTCCTGACACATGGGTGGGAGCCGTGTCCACTCCTCAGGCACCTGAGAGGCACCGTCAGCACCTCATGGGCCTCATCTCCACCCCCAGTCTCCTTGGCTCGCCCCAGGGCTAAACCCGGCACTGCAGGGTACTGGAGAGGGGCCTCACCCTGCACGGCACTGAGCTGCTCAGGCACAGGCTTTTCCCGGGTGTCCCAAGGGGCAGGGCCGGGGACCCAGCTCCTGGTCTGCAGGGGCCCTCCCCTGGGGCTCAACCCCCGCCGCCCTCCTCTCCTAGGACATGGCTCTGTCCCAGCCTCTCCCGGAGGGGATCGGTGGCATGAACGAGGCAGTCGGGAAGGGGCTTGGCTTGCTGAGCTGCTGCTGGGGTCCCTGTGCCCATCGCCCCCTCCCTGCGTAACCCTGTGTCCATCACCCTGGGTGCCACCCAGCGAGGGAGGAGTGGGAAGGGGGCTCTGAGCGGGCAGTGTGAAAGTGTGTGAGTTCAGCCCGGGGCGGCTGGGGACAGAGCTGGGGACCGTGCGGGGAGCCCTGGCTCTGCCCTTGCTGCTGCACTTCTGTCCACAAACCTGCTCCCCTTTGCCGCCTCTTCCCAGGAGGACTACAGAGCCCGGTCTGCCCTCACCAAGTCCTCCACTTTGGACATGGACACCCTGCACAGGGCAAGCTCAGCGCTGCGTCCCAAGGAACCAGGGACAGAGCGTGCAGCCCCTACTGCTCAGAGCACCAGCTCAACCAGCAGGTCTGCAAGTCGCAGTGTTCCGCCCAACATCTCATGGAGATGGGCTGGAGCTGCTGACCGTGAGGACAGGGCTGTATGGAGAAAGCCTTCTCTTGCTGCCACCCCTGCCTGGAGATCAAAGAAAGAAGTTGGAGCTGCTGTCGCCGCGGCCAAGGCTCCACGGAGAAAGTCTTGTCTTGTTTCCAGCAAGACCCGCAGCCCAGGGATGCGTTCCAGAAAAAGGGTTTCCTGGGCAGACCTCCAGGGAGCAGGGACGCAGCCAATAGCCCCTAGCTCCAGTGTGCATCCCAGGGCCATGGGCCAGCTGCAAGAGGCGTGTGGATCGTCAGAATCCTCCGGCTCCAGCAGTTCCTCCACCTCCTCGATGATGGAGGCTGAGTTCAAGACTCTTCACAGCCTCTATGATCAGCTAAAGAAGCAGGCGGCGCAGCTGCAAGCCACCAAGTCGGACCGCGCTGAGCTGGAGATGCTGCGGTCCGAGCTGCTGCACCAGCAGGAGGAAGGTGGGAGCTGTGAGGTCTGGTGGGATGTTTGAGAGCCTGGGTCGGGGGCTCGTTGCCCTCAGAGCCTGGCCTTGAAGGTGAGACCCCCTCACTGACAGTGTGTCCCCTTGGCCCATGTTCTTGCAGGCCAGGAGAGCATCGCCATCAAGCTTGAGGAGCTCCGTGGCCAGGCGTCCTCCCTGCAGGGCCTGGCAAGTGACTTAAAGCAGAAGGTGTGGAAGGTGAGCCGGTGGCAGTCCCCAGGGGGCACGTGGGGATGCTTGGGGGTTTGGGCAGGGAGGGGCAGAAGAAGAGCCCCTGGTCTGGGAAGACACTGGCACCATGCCCTGACTCTGCCCCACCACTGCTCCCAGCTCACGTCCGCGCTTCAGAAGCTGAAGCAGGAGCTGATGGAGATGGTGGCATGGGGGGCTTCGGAAGAGGCTGCTGGGACCTCCCCTGCCCCGCAGCTGGTTGTGCTTCTGTGAAATGTGGGGAGAGCCCCTTGCTCCTCCCCCCAGATAGGGTTGTACGAGTCAGCAGCATGGAGGGAAATTGCAGCTGTGCTGCAGATGTCCTGCTGGCACTGAGAGCCCGTGGTCACTTGCCCATTAAGCCGGGTCTGTTCCCAAGGGACAGGCACCCCCCCCTTGCATGGCACTACCCTGTCGTCTTCCTCCCTGCATCAGGACCAGGAGGTGCTGAGCCGCTTGAAGGCCCAGGAGCAGGAGCTGCAGCAAGTCCGTCATCAGCTGCGGGAAGAGATGGCCTCCAAGGTGAGGGGTGGCCCAACCCCCCCGAGCCAAACTGGCACCTCTGGGGCTTGGTGGCCCAAGGCTGTATCCCTCTGAGGATTCCTGCTCCTGGCTTTTCTCTGGGCGCCGCAGTGCCCCAAGCTGGGGCCGCTGGCTGAGGGGAGTGTGTGTGCCTGCAGCTGGACCGCAAGGAGCTGGGGCCTTTCCAGCAGCAGCTGGAGGAGCAGTGGAAGAGAAGTCTGGAGCAGGTCACGGAGAAGGCACCGCCGAGAGAGGCTAACAATGCGGCTGGCATTAAGACGTGAGTGTGATGGGGACAGTGGTGGCTTCAGAGACAGCACTCGCCCCGTTGCCACTTTGGCCGTGCCAGCACCCCCGGTTCCTATGGTGCTCTGAGTGCCCATGGCAGTAGTTCGCACTGATGGTGGTGGTTTTTGGAGCCAACCTCCAACTGCTCTCCCTCATCCTCCCGCCATTCTTCTGTAAGCAGCCAGGGGGTTGGGACCTTGCTTGGGTGCTAGGCTACAAACCGGGCTGAAACCCACGTTTCCCAGCTCACCCAGCCCTTTCCTCCCCTGCCCAGGCAGCCTTCCAATGCCGATTCCCGGCACCTGTCCTGTGACCGGCAGCTCAACGTGAGGGTGCCTGCCTCGTAAGTAGCACCTGTCCCTGGAGCATCGAGGGGCTGCACGGGTGGCACGGGAGGAGACGGATGCTGAGAGCTCCGCCTGACAGGCACAGGGTTCTGGGAGTCAGTGTGGGGGGGTTGACCCTGCTGAGACCCCTCTAATGCTCTGCCCACGAGTGGGGGGATGGGGACCCTTCCCTGAGGGCAGTGGGCAGGGGGATGCCATAGGGTGAAAGCCCGTGGATTTTGGGGCACTGCCTTGAGGCGGGCTGGATCATTTGTCCCCTGTCACCCACCGGTGGCTCTTGGTTTCCACAGGCCCGTCAAGCCCATCCCACCCGCGCCACGGCTGACCTCCCGCGTCACTGAGAAAATTCCTCGTTCCCTCAAACCAGGGGAAAGCAAGAGGTAGGGGACTTGGGACCCATCCCCTGCCAGGGTGCAGGGTGGCCCTGCCCTGGCGGGAGAGCTCTTCCCTGGGTGGGGATAGAAGGCTCTGTGGGTGCCTGGGCAGGCTGCCCACATACGCCCTGTCCCCCACCCTGGCAGACCACAGTGCTGGGTGCTGAGTCCCCCTATTTCCCATCCTGCAGGGAGCAGGCGGCTCGCTGCTGGAACCCCAGCGTGCCGTGGCAGTGCGGGGACCAGAACACTGCTCCCCAGCCTGTCTCACCCAGCACCCCACGGACTCTCAGGCCGTCCGCTGTGCTCCACAGGAAGGTAGGGATGAAGAAGGAAGGGATCTGGAGGGGGCAAATGAGGCTGGGAGTGTGATGCTGAGTATTTGGGATGGGGGGATTCGTGCCTCAGTTTCCCCAGGAGGGCTGCGTGTGGAGGGTTGCTTGGGAATGATCAATACTGCCCCGTGCTTTAGCCAGACCCCTCTCTCCTTCCCAGCAGGATGGTGACAATGCAACCGAGCTGCTGGGCAACACCAGCCGCCGGCAGGACAAGCAGCAGCCTGTGCTCAAGGGCAAGGAGGGTACAGGCAGGAGGAACCCGACCCAGGGCAGCCTTCCCCAGGCACCGCGGCTCGTCCAGCCCCTCCTGCCCCCTTCCGTCAAACTCAAACCCCAGGAGCCACGCACGACTGGGCGTCCCCCGCTGAAGCCCTAGCACCCTGTGGGCCCAGCAGCCAATAAATAATTCCTCATGTTCACCCAAGCACCTGTGTGGGCTGAGTGTGGAACCCTGGCTCGGAAACTCCCCATCACACACAAGGAGGGCTCGGCAGCATCCCTGGCCTGTGGCCACGTGTCACTGCAGGAGCAGCCCCTGGCCACCCCACATACAAGCACCTGTGCCCACCAAGCTGCTGCGCTCCACTGGCACTCTCTGGCCTGGAAAAGCCCTGTTTGGGAGCCTGCGTCCCCAGAGTCTCCTGCATGACCCAGGGAACTACAGAGCAGTCAGTCTCACTTGTGTGCCTGGCAAAATCTTGGAGAAAATTCTCCTGGAAGGCATGCTAAGGCACATGAAAAACACCAAGGGGAAATGTAAGCGGCGAGGAGAAGCAGACAGGCCAACCCAATATGGGTGATAAGCAACTTCTCCTTTATTTGTGACACAGTTCACACATATATAGGAGTGGTATTCAGCCACTCCTTCTTGGCACAACAGTATTGGTTAGCCCCCACACAGCTTCCTCCACATTCTCCTCCCAGGTCCGGTCTCTGGCCACCTGTGGGGGCCACCCCCTGCCTTGCTTGCACAGTCCTCCAGAACTCTATGGTCCTGCTCTTAGAGTCATTCTGCAACAATTCCCCCCTTTTTCTTTGTGCAAGCAAGGCACTATGGGTTATTCTGTTCACCTGTTTTATCACACAACTATAAACATGTCTAATAGCTACGATGATTAACCCAATCAATGATACATAAGTGCAATACTTTTAAACAGTGTTTGACTCAACCTGTAATGCCGCGTGAAGACAACCATCTAGTTATTCTTAGGATATTGCTCATTTACTATTGCTGGGTAAGCTGAGCCAGGGTTCTCAGCTGTGCGTGCATCGAATTAGCATAATCAGAGACTCATACAACACATTCCAACAAACTTTTCACATCCATGTCCCTGTTCCAACAACAAAAGCTTCTGCAGTGTTGCATGTCTTACAGAGTCAACATTAAAACAAATCATAAATTGCCTTTGATGTAGGATTTGCTTAGCAACTCAGCAACCCAGTCTGCTTAGTTGAGCCAAGGCCCGGCTGAAGCACTTACAGTGATTTGGCATATTATGATTGGATACATGTTTTGAAGACCCTTAGTGACTAACATATAATTGGTTAAACACAGGTGTGAGAACTCAACCTTGAAAGCTTGCCAACAGTCCACAGTTCTCATTAACTTGGTGAATTCCAGCCTCTTATCTTGCTTGCTTAAGCTTCTTCAGGCCTCTCATGGCCTTGCTGTATCTTTCAGGACTATTCAAAGTTTATGTACCAGTTATGCATTCTCCCGTGAGAACACTGTCTCCGCATCTTCCCCCTTTATGTTCTATATATGGTTTGGGTGACCCTACTTGAGCAGGGGATCTGGGCTAGATTATGTCTCCAACATATGCCAACCAGAGACTGCCTGGTCCTGCCCTTTTTTTCTGCTGTATGGCTCTCCGGTAACAGGCTGTATAGCTCTCTGTTCCTTCACATCAAGGTCTGGCATGACGTGTGTCCCCACCGCTCCACGCCTGCTGGGTTGCAGCCAGCAGCGGAGCTAAAGGTTCTTCTTGGTGGCAAACACAGAAGCCAACCCAGTCTTGCCCTTGATTGTGGTGGCAGGCATTTGGTCAGCCTCAGTCCTTGCACCTTGCTGTCAAGGCACACTTTCACCTGCTTTATCCAGTGACAAGTCGCTACTACAGCAAGGCACACACACATTTACATTAGCAGAGTAACTATTACAGGGTGCAGCAGCAGTTGAAGATGCTGATGACAGCGAGGGACCACCCAAAGAAATTTCTTACCAGTGGAATTCTCCCCCCTCTTAATTTGTTCCATCACCTGCTTTATAACACTACCATTGTATTAAAATTTTTCTAGCTTTTGCCTTAGCATTTTCTAGCAGCTACTGCAAATTTCCATACTCTAACAACTCTTTTACAAGTGACCAATCTATACAATACAAGGTGCAGTTTCTTACTAGCAACTAGCTAGTAAATACAGGTGGTTTTATACACAAAATCACAACCTCTAATAATAGCTACTTTACAAGCACACATATTCAGGATGTTACTTTTCAGTTGCCCCCAAGTGATGTTTTGCAGTTATTTGTTCTTTCTCTTCCTCTATCTCATTCTGCTTGGGGTAATCAGGGTCAGCTCCTGTAGCTGAGGCATCAGGTTTTTCCATTCGTCTGTCCAGCTCATGGGAAGGCTTGACAAACTTTGCAGGCATTCACCATGGACCTGTAGGCAGGAGGACACAAATATACCCCCTCCCCCAGGTTATCAGTTCTTCAGAAGTAGACAGGTTAGACAGGTTAAAGTTAAATGTAACATCATTACTCTCTCCCCCCCCCCCTTTTTTTTTCCCCACTACAGTCCCACGTGCAGAACGTGGCACAAGGACCCTGTGGAGACTAACAGCAAACCAGCTCCGAGAAGCATCACTGCAGTGCGAGGTGGCAGGCTCAACCTTAGCGGGCGTCCCCGCAGAGGCTCTGCCTCCCCCACATCGTATGAGGCTTGGGCTTTTATACTGACCAAAATGCACACTCATTCCGACACAGGTAGCCTGCCTGTGCTGGAAGAAGTGGCCAGCAGTATCTACAGAGGTCTCCAAGGGTTGATAGAAACCTGGACATACTTATATATACCAACTTCTAGTACATGAGTATCACAGAGAAACTGTATGGGCTCCCCCTGTCAATTGCAAGGAAAAAATCATAACGTATACAGCTTGAGTATAAGAGGATTTTAACGCATACGTGGTCACTGTTTGTCAGGCCTCCTTAACTATTTTGAGATCAAGAGCTTCCCACTCTTTAGCCCCCTGCTGTGTAGTAAACACAGGATATGCAAAGATGCCCATTGCAGAAAATTCCCCAGTGATGTTCGCATCTTTGGTTACCCATTGTTACAGCTGAGCGTCTCCAGGGCCAGTAAGTCTGAGCAGACCGACCCGGGAGATGAAGAGTCAGGGTCTGGAAGCAGAGGATATAGATCTGGCTCGGATTCAGGGGATTCGGGGGCTGATCCTGCGCTGAACTCGGGGTCTCCGCTGCTCGCAGCTGTGTCTTTCTTATCAGATGTCTCTCGTTCGGTATGTGGCCATCTGCAGACCTGGCTCCTCCGTGACTGAGTTAAATTTTTTTTCACTCTAGGGCATAGTGGGTTGGAAAGGCTCGCGGTTCCTTTAAATCTCCCGCTCGCGCATGATCCCTATTTTCTACTGCGGGCTTCACAGTGGCGCCGCAATCGATCCGGCGCCGAGGCACCGCCCTCTTTCTTTCGGATTCCTCGACTTTTATCATACGTATCCCTTCTAATATACTTTCTCTGTCCTTTTCAAAGTCCCTACTTTCGGAACTGGGGTGGTGGGGAAGCAGGGGGTTACACCTCCTCCGCGGCACCTTCTGATGGAGGGGGAGAAAAGGGGGGAAGAAAAGGGGGGGGGGGGGAACCCTGTGCTCGCGCGAGTTGGGGGAAACGAGTTGTAATCTTCCCCCGGTTTCAACCGACCGGGGACGTCTGTTCCTAGTTTCTCCGTTGCTACCGCGGCAGTTTTCTTTTCTGCCTTGTATCTTTTTATACAGTTCATTACTTCCCTCCGTGGTTTACCGAGTTTCTTTGCCTATTTATAATCATTAAGCACTGAGTCAAATAGTTCATCACCAAACTTTCGCCACTCACTCTCCTCAAATATTGTATAAGGATCTGCAAAAAAACTCCCTTAGCCTTCCCTACAGCCAGTAGACCTGCTAGCTGCTTTAGAGTCTCAGGCTCAATTCCCCGCTTTTATAAAAAGCACTGCAAAACGTTCAGGGCTCAGTTCCCCGCTTTTATAAAAAGCACTGTAATAAGTCCAGGGCTACCTCTCGGTCCATTTTCATGGCCAGCCTTTTCCGGATCGTCTTCTTCTGGGTCGTCCTGTAACCTCGGTCTCCGGATCGGCCTCCCGATGCAGCAGTGTCTGGTTCGCCCCAGCGGCGGATTTCTTTCGGTTGGTCCAAGCACCCGGGTCCATCACGCCACCGCAGCAGCATTGCCCGCGCTTCCCGGCCGCTGCAGCCGGCGCCGCTCACTCGCCGTTCCGGGTCCCCGTCGACCGGGGCCCTGTATCCAGGTCCCCGCTAGTTGGGGCTCTGTATCCCGGGTCCCCGTCGACCGGGGCCCTGTATCCGGGTCCCCTTTAAACCGGGGCCCTGTATTCCGGGTCCCCGCTAGTCGGGGCCCTGTATCCAGGTCCCCGCTAGTCGGGGCCCTGTATCGCGGGTCCCCGCTAGTCGGGGCCCTGTATCCAGGTCCCCGCTAGTCGGGGCCCTGTATTCCCGGTCCCCGCTAGTCTGGGCCCTGTATTCTGGGTCCCCGCTAGTGGGGAGCCTGTAATCCGGGTCCCCGTCGACCGGGGCCCTGTCATCCGGCTCCCCGCTAGTCGGGGCCCTGTAATCCGGGTCCCCACTGACCGGGACCCTGTATCCCGGGTCCTCGCTAGTCGGGGCCCTGTAAACCGGGTCCCCAGCGACCAGGGCCCTGTAGTCCCCGTCCCTGTTCGGGCGCCATTTGTAAGCGGCGAGGAGAAGCAGACAGGCCAACCCCATATGGGTGATAAGCAACTTCTTTATTTGTGACGCAGTTCACACATATATAGGAGTGGTATTCAGCCACTCCTTCTTGGTATAACAGTATTGGTTAGCCCCCACAGCTTCCTCCACATTCTCCTCCCAGGTCCGGTTTCCGGCCACCTGTGGGGGCCACCCCCTGCCTTGCTTGCACAGTCCTCCAGAACTCTATGGTCCTGCTCTTAGAGTCATTCTGCAACAGAGCACCTCCTGTATGAAGACAGGCTGAGAAAGTTGGGGCTGTTCAGCCTGGAGAAGAGAAGGATGCGTGGAGACCTCCGAGAAGCCTTCCAGTATCTGAAGGGGGCCTATAGGGATGGTGGGGAGGGACTCTTCATTAGGGACCGTAGTGACAGGACAAGGGGTAACAGGTTGAAACTTAAACAGGGGAAGTTTAGATTGTCTGGAAGGAGGAAGTTCTTTCCTGTGAGGGTGGGGGGCCCTGGAATGGGTTGCCCAGGGAGGTTGTGAATGCTCCATCCCTGGCAGTGTTCAAGGGCAGGTTGGGCAAAGCATTGGGTGAGATGGTTTAGTGTGAGGTGTCCCTGCTCGTGGCAGGGGGGTTGGAACTGGATGATCTTAAGGCCCTTTCCAACCCAAACTCTTCTATGATTCTATAAAGAATCTGGCTGAGCAGTTGCCCTAGGTTGCAGTAACGAGGGGTGTTACCTTATTTAAGACTACAGAAGAATTACCTTTTGAAATGTTTATATTAAACAAATGCACGGAATTTAATGGCAAGTTTGTGGCAACTCAACATGCTTTCCAAATAAAGCATTCCACAGGGAATATCCGTGGGTAAGCTGATCTAGCTCTCCCTGCTTATTGCAGGTGGGGTGGACTAGATGGGCTTTGAAGGGCCCTTCCAATCCAAACTATTCCATTCTATAATTCCACACCCAGGAATGAAGTGTGGGAGTGGTACCAGAAGTAAGCATCATGTGCTCAGTGCTGTGTTTCTTGTACCTCACCTCCCAGGATCCTGTAAATGATGGCAACAGCTCTGCATTTACCAGAATGAGCCCTAAGTGCATTGACCTCTATTTTGGTCTTATTCTGAGTAACTGTCCGGGTCTTTTACATCTGGCCCTTGGTTTCATATCGACTTGCCTTTTGACATTTGAGGTCGGACATGACTGCTCTCTGACTCCTTCTCCCTCACTACCTTTGGGTCCTGGGACTCCCTCCACTAGAGCAGCTCGCTCCAAGCCCTGTCCAATGTGGCCTTGAAGACTGCCAGGGATGGGGCAGCCACAGCTTCTCTGGGCACCCTGTGCCAGCGCCTCAGCACCCTCACAGGGAAGAGCTTCTGCCTGATATCCAATCTAAATCTAACCCTTTTCAGCTTAAAGCTATTACTCCTTGTCCTGTCCCTACAGGCTCTTGTCAAAAGTCCCTTTCCAGAGAAGGCTCTGTCTTTAAACAGAGAGTTTTTGCAGATAAAGGAGTGAAAGGAAGAAAAAAGAGCTGTAGGTGGGAAATTAAACATGCAGAAACACCTAAACGGCCTCCAAAGATTTATTACTAATGGGATCTGCTCTTATCAGCCAGTCTTGATTTCAGATGCATCTCGCACAAAGCTGTTCTGCTGGGCTGGTTTCCTCGCAGGTGCCAGCAGATACTTCTGCTTTTGCTTTTCAAGAGCAAAACAGCCTCTGGTTAGACCCATCTGGTGGACTGCTGCTGCAGCTTGCCTTGACACAAGGCTTCTCTAACATCATCAGCTACTTTCTCTGCCCTGGCAAATATCCCCCATTGAGGGATGGGTCCTGGCAGTGGATCCTCACTGTGAATTTGGTGTCCTATGGCAATACCTTTGTCATAGGAAAGGCATCAAAGAGGCAGCTGAGCTGAGGTCTGACCTGGCTGCATGCAGGTTTCTGCATTTCCTTGATGGGTTCCTGCCTGCTTCTGTGTGAGGAAGATCTTTGTTCGTCAGTGAAGAATTAGCCCATTGTTGTGGTTCATTGTCTCACCCTGCTCCAGTTAGACCTGCAGACCCATCAGCCCTCCCTGTTCCCTACTCGGAAAGATGGGTGCTGCCCATATACAACACTTTCAAAGCCATGTTGGTGCAGAAGCACACAGAACAAAGGGAATGCTGAGTTTAGCTCACCGCAGTTTGTGACTCACTGCCTCTTGTTCACATACTCCTGGAAAGACGCATTTCAAATGTCCCCACTTGCTTAGTATGGACACAGGAATATCTGTCTAGGAAGTCATAGTGAAAACAAGCATTGAGCTCTGCATCCATAACATTGGAATTTAGGGTTTTCTCATGTATCCTATTGGCAATGGCCACGTGCCACAAAGTGGTGTTTCCATAAGCGCCATCAAGCAGAAAACCAAGCCCCAAAGGAAGTGTCACTGGTCCTTTTGGGTTGTACTCAACTCTCTGAGGTCATCTACTCGGGTTGAACGGGGAGTGTTAAGGGGTAAGGCTGCATCACAAAGGGAAAGAGTAAGCCCAGAGCAGGCATATGGTGCCTTCTGACTTGCTCCATTGCATCCACGAGCTAGCTCTTGGTCTAGCAGGAGGTCTGACTCGGAGAGAGTCGCCTGCACAAAAAGCTTTTGACTTCACTTCTTAAGCACCCCAAATTTGCATCTAGCCCATGGCTCGTTCAGCATGAGCTCGTTTTCACACTGTCGATTCTCTAGTGTTAACAGCTACTTTAGGCTTGAGTAGCCTGCAGAGCATGTCTCTAACTCAGCCGTCCCTGCCAAGGAGTGAGAAAACAATTACCTCTGGTCCTCACCCTCTGTTGGCTCCTCCAACCACATCAACCAACTAAGATCTAAGATCATTATGACATCAAGTGCATCCTTCCCTCCTGTTCCTTGCTACACTGACTGTTTTCCTTTGTGCTCTCAGGACAGCATCTTGCTCTGCAGGAAAGGGGCTGCAAGTGCAGCAGGTTTTCCCAGAGGGTTACGAAACAACCCTGAAATTCCTGCTGGATTGACATGCCAAGGTCATGAGAATGAATGAAGACGGGCTGTTTGAATCCAAGTCACCTCGTGTAATCTTAGAGGCGTAAATCAAATGTTGTCGCTCTGGGCTTCGTGTTTGCACTGCCAGCGCGTTTGGTTTGGACAAAGAGGAAGAAAGCTGCGAGGGATGGCAAAGGCTGCGGATGGAAATGGAACGGCGACTCCAAGGAAAGGGAACACAGGCTTCGTGCGTCTGCCAGTGTGCCCGGGACACGAGGCGATGCGCTGGAGCTGCGGGATGGCAACGGGGCGTCGCCCGGAAACGGACAATGGACTCGGCCAATGGGCATTGAGGAGCAGCGGGCTGTGGCCAATAAATAGCGGGCAGGGGGCAGGGTGGTCTCAGTCACTGCTGCAGGTGCGGAGGGGCAGGAGGAAGGCCGCCGGCTGCCCGCTGTCTCTACTGCCCCCAGGTCAGACTCCCGTTGTGGAACACCGCAGCAGCGATGGCAACGCTCAGCCTATTTCAGCTGCTGGACGCTGCCATCAGCACCTCCAACGGGGGACGCGTGAATATCATGCAGCTGCGAATCCTACTGCGGGCTGTGCTGGAGCTCACGGGCCTTGGGGACCTGCCTGTCCCAGACTGGGGGCAGGCTGCCCAGGGGGTCAGGGCCCAGGCCCGGCATGTGAGGCAGCAGCGCCTGGAGCCAGGCGGGTGGCAGCCCAGGACAGCCCTGCTGCAGGGCACCGCTGGCAACTCCCGACTTTACACCAGGGCTGCCGGTGTGGGGCAGCTGGAGGAGATGGAAGACGTGGACAGCAGCAGCTCTGAGGTAGGGGCTCTCCCAAGTCCCATGGGCTCCACAGCCCTGGAGCTCTGGCCCCACCATCCTCTCCATCCCTGTCTTCCCCACTCCTGACACATGGGTGGGAGCCGTGTCCACTCCTCAGGCACCTGAGAGGCACCGTCAGCACCTCATGGGCCTCATCTCCACCCCCAGTCTCCTTGGCTCGCCCCAGGGCTAAACCCGGCACTGCGGGGTACTGGAGAGGGGCCTCACCCTGCACGGCACTGAGCTGCTCAGGCACAGGCTTTTCCCGGGTGTCCCAAGGGGCAGGGCCGGGGACCCAGCTCCTGGTCTGCAGGGGCCCTCCCCTGGGGCTCAACCCCCGCCGCCCTCCTCTCCTAGGACATGGCTCTGTCCCAGCCTCTCCCGGAGGGGATCGGTGGCATGAACGAGGCAGTCGGGAAGGGGCTTGGCTTGCTGAGCTGCTGCTGGGGTCCCTGTGCCCATCGCCCCCTCCCTGCGTAACCCTGTGTCCATCACCCTGGGTGCCACCCAGCGAGGGAGGAGTGGGAAGGGGGCTCTGAGCGGGCAGTGTGAAAGTGTGTGAGTTCAGCCCGGGGCGGCTGGGGACAGAGCTGGGGACCGTGCGGGGAGCCCTGGCTCTGCCCTTGCTGCTGCACTTCTGTCCACAAACCTGCTCCCCTTTGCCGCCTCTTCCCAGGAGGACTACAGAGCCCGGTCTGCCCTCACCAAGTCCTCCACTTTGGACATGGACACCCTGCACAGGGCAAGCTCAGCGCTGCGTCCCAAGGAACCAGGGACAGAGCGTGCAGCCCCTACTGCTCAGAGCACCAGCTCAACCAGCAGGTCTGCAAGTCGCAGTGGTCAGCCCAACATCTCATGGAGATGGGCTGGAGCTGCTGACCGTGAGGACAGGGCTGTATGGAGAAAGCCTTCTCTTGCTGCCACCCCTGCCTGGAGATCAAAGAAAGAAGTTGGAGCTGCTGTCGCCGCGGCCAAGGCTCCACGGAGAAAGTCTTGTCTTGTTTCCAGCAAGACCCGCAGCCCAGGGATGCGTTCCAGAAAAAGGGTTTCCTGGGCAGACCTCCAGGGAGCAGGGACGCAGCCAATAGCCCCTAGCTCCAGTGTGCATCCCAGGGCCATGGGCCAGCTGCAAGAGGCGTGCGGATCGTCAGAATCCTCCGGCTCCAGCAGTTCCTCCACCTCGATGATGGAGGCTGAGTTCGAGACTCTTCACAGCCTCTATGATCTGCTAAAGAAGCAGGCGGCGCAGCTGCAAGCCACCAAGTCGGACCGCGCTGAGCTGGAGATGCTGCGGTCCGAGCTGCTGCACCAGCAGGAGGAAGGTGGGAGCTGTGAGGTCTGGTGGGATGTTTGAGAGCCTGGGTCGGGGGCTCGTTGCCCTCAGAGCCTGGCCTTGAAGGTGAGACCCCCTCACTGACAGTGTGTCCCCTTGGCCCATGTTCTTGCAGGCCAGGAGAGCATCGCCATCAAGCTTGAGGAGCTCCGTGGCCAGGCGTCCTCCCTGCAGGGCCTGGCAAGTGACTTAAAGCAGAAGGTGTGGAAGGTGAGCCGGTGGCAGTCCCCAGGGGGCACGTGGGGATGCTTGGGGGTTTGGGCAGGGAGGGGCAGAAGAAGAGCCCCTGGTCTGGGAAGACACTGGCACCATGCCCTGACTCTGCCCCACCACTGCTCCCAGCTCACGTCCGCGCTTCAGAAGCTGAAGCAGGAGCTGATGGAGATGGTGGCATGGGGGGCTTCGGAAGAGGCTGCTGGGACCTCCCCTGCCCCGCAGCTGGTTGTGCTTCTGTGAAATGTGGGGAGAGCCCCTTGCTCCTCCCCCCAGATAGGGTTGTACGAGTCAGCAGCATGGAGGGAAATTGCAGCTGTGCTGCAGATGTCCTGCTGGCACTGAGAGCCCGTGGTCACTTGCCCATTAAGCCGGGTCTGTTCCCAAGGGACAGGCACCCCCCCCTTGCATGGCACTACCCTGTCGTCTTCCTCCCTGCATCAGGACCAGGAGGTGCTGAGCCGCTTGAAGGCCCAGGAGCAGGAGCTGCAGCAAGTCCGTCATCAGCTGCGGGAAGAGATGGCCTCCAAGGTGAGGGGTGGCCCAACCCCCCCGAGCCAAACTGGCACCTCTGGGGCTTGGTGGCCCAAGGCTGTATCCCTCTGAGGATTCCTGCTCCTGGCTTTTCTCTGGGCGCCGCAGTGCCCCAAGCTGGGGCCGCTGGCTGAGGGGAGTGTGTGTGCCTGCAGCTGGACCGCAAGGAGCTGGGGCCTTTCCAGCAGCAGCTGGAGGAGCAGTGGAAGAGAAGTCTGGAGCAGGTCAACGAGAAGGCACCGCCGAGAGAGGCTAACAATGCGGCTGGCATTAAGACGTGAGTGTGATGGGGACAGTGGTGGCTTCAGAGACAGCACTCGCCCCGTTGCCACTTTGGCCGTGCCAGCACCCCCGGTTCCTATGGTGCTCTGAGTGCCCATGGCAGTAGTTCGCACTGATGGTGGTGGTTTTTGGAGCCAACCTCCAACTGCTCTCCCTCATCCTCCCGCCATTCTTCTGTAAGCAGCCAGGGGGTTGGGACCTTGCTTGGGTGCTAGGCTACAAACCGGGCTGAAACCCACGTTTCCCAGCTCACCCAGCCCTTTCCTCCCCTGCCCAGGCAGCCTTCCAATGCCGATTCCCGGCGCCTGTCCTGTGACCGGCAGCTCAACGTGAGGGTGCCTGCCTCGTAAGTAGCACCTGTCCCTGGAGCATCGAGGGGCTGCACGGGTGGCACGGGAGGAGACGGATGCTGAGAGCTCCGCCTGACAGGCACAGGGTTCTGGGAGTCAGTGTGGGGGGGTTGACCCTGCTGAGACCCCTCTAATGCTCTGCCCACGAGTGGGGGGATGGGGACCCTTCCCTGAGGGCAGTGGGCAGGGGGATGCCATAGGGTGAAAGCCCGTGGATTTTGGGGCACTGCCTTGAGGCGGGCTGGATCATTTGTCCCCTGTCACCCACCGGTGGCTCTTGGTTTCCACAGGCCCGTCAAGCCCATCCCACCCGCGCCACGGCTGACCTCCCGCGTCACTGAGAAAATTCCTCGTTCCCTCAAACCAGGGGAAAGCAAGAGGTAGGGGACTTGGGACCCATCCCCTGCCAGGGTGCAGGGTGGCCCTGCCCTGGCGGGAGAGCTCTTCCCTGGGTGGGGATAGAAGGCTCTGTGGGTGCCTGGGCAGGCTGCCCACATACGCCCTGTCCCCCACCCTGGCAGACCACAGTGCTGGGTGCTGAGTCCCCCTATTTCCCATCCTGCAGGGAGCAGGCGGCTCGCTGCTGGAACCCCAGCGTGCCGTGGCAGTGCGGGGACCAGAACACTGCTCCCCAGCCTGTCTCACCCAGCACCCCACGGACTCTCAGGCCGTCCGCTGTGCTCCACAGGAAGGTAGGGATGAAGAAGGAAGGGATCTGGAGGGGGCAAATGAGGCTGGGAGTGTGATGCTGAGTATTTGGGATGGGGGGATTCGTGCCTCAGTTTCCCCAGGAGGGCTGCGTGTGGAGGGTTGCTTGGGAATGATCAATACTGCCCCGTGCTTTAGCCAGACCCCTCTCTCCTTCCCAGCAGGATGGTGACAATGCAACCGAGCTGCTGGGCAACACCAGCCGCCGGCAGGACAAGCAGCAGCCTGTGCTCAAGGGCAAGGAGGGTACAGGCAGGAGGAACCCGACCCAGGGCAGCCTTCCCCAGGCACCGCGGCTCGTCCAGCCCCTCCTGCCCCCTTCCGTCAAACTCAAACCCCAGGAGCCACGCACGACTGGGCGTCCCCCGCTGAAGCCCTAGCACCCTGTGGGCCCAGCAGCCAATAAATAATTCCTCATGTTCACCCAAGCACCTGTGTGGGCTGAGTGTGGAACCCTGGCTCGGAAACTCCCCATCACACACAAGGAGGGCTCGGCAGCATCCCTGGCCTGTGGCCACGTGTCACTGCAGGAGCAGCCCCTGGCCACCCCACATACAAGCACCTGTGCCCACCAAGCTGCTGCGCTCCACTGGCACTCTCTGGCCTGGAAAAGCCCTGTTTGGGAGCCTGCGTCCCCAGAGTCTCCTGCATGACCCAGGGAACTACAGAGCAGTCAGTCTCACTTGTGTGCCTGGCAAAATCTTGGAGAAAATTCTCCTGGAAGGCATGCTAAGGCACATGAAAAACACCAAGGGGAAATGTAAGCGGCGAGGAGAAGCAGACAGGCCAACCCAATATGGGTGATAAGCAACTTCTCCTTTATTTGTGACACAGTTCACACATATATAGGAGTGGTATTCAGCCACTCCTTCTTGGCACAACAGTATTGGTTAGCCCCCACACAGCTTCCTCCACATTCTCCTCCCAGGTCCGGTCTCTGGCCACCTGTGGGGGCCACCCCCTGCCTTGCTTGCACAGTCCTCCAGAACTCTATGGTCCTGCTCTTAGAGTCATTCTGCAACAATTCCCCCCTTTTTCTTTGTGCAAGCAAGGCACTATGGGTTATTCTGTTCACCTGTTTTATCACACAACTATAAACATGTCTAATAGCTACGATGATTAACCCAATCAATGATACATAAGTGCAATACTTTTAAACAGTGTTTGACTCAACCTGTAATGCCGCGTGAAGACAACCATCTAGTTATTCTTAGGATATTGCTCATTTACTATTGCTGGGTAAGCTGAGCCAGGGTTCTCAGCTGTGCGTGCATCGAATTAGCATAATCAGAGACTCATACAACACATTCCAACAAACTTTTCACATCCATGTCCCTGTTCCAACAACAAAAGCTTCTGCAGTGTTGCATGTCTTACAGAGTCAACATTAAAACAAATCATAAATTGCCTTTGATGTAGGATTTGCTTAGCAACTCAGCAACCCAGTCTGCTTAGTTGAGCCAAGGCCCGGCTGAAGCACTTACAGTGATTTGGCATATTATGATTGGATACATGTTTTGAAGACCCTTAGTGACTAACATATAATTGGTTAAACACAGGTGTGAGAACTCAACCTTGAAAGCTTGCCAACAGTCCACAGTTCTCATTAACTTGGTGAATTCCAGCCTCTTATCTTGCTTGCTTAAGCTTCTTCAGGCCTCTCATGGCCTTGCTGTATCTTTCAGGACTATTCAAAGTTTATGTACCAGTTATGCATTCTCCCGTGAGAACACTGTCTCCGCATCTTCCCCCTTTATGTTCTATATATGGTTTGGGTGACCCTACTTGAGCAGGGGATCTGGGCTAGATTATGTCTCCAACATATGCCAACCAGAGACTGCCTGGTCCTGCCCTTTTTTTCTGCTGTATGGCTCTCCGGTAACAGGCTGTATAGCTCTCTGTTCCTTCACATCAAGGTCTGGCATGACGTGTGTCCCCACCGCTCCACGCCTGCTGGGTTGCAGCCAGCAGCGGAGCTAAAGGTTCTTCTTGGTGGCAAACACAGAAGCCAACCCAGTCTTGCCCTTGATTGTGGTGGCAGGCATTTGGTCAGCCTCAGTCCTTGCACCTTGCTGTCAAGGCACACTTTCACCTGCTTTATCCAGTGACAAGTCGCTACTACAGCAAGGCACACACACATTTACATTAGCAGAGTAACTATTACAGGGTGCAGCAGCAGTTGAAGATGCTGATGACAGCGAGGGACCACCCAAAGAAATTTCTTACCAGTGGAATTCTCCCCCCTCTTAATTTGTTCCATCACCTGCTTTATAACACTACCATTGTATTAAAATTTTTCTAGCTTTTGCCTTAGCATTTTCTAGCAGCTACTGCAAATTTCCATACTCTAACAACTCTTTTACAAGTGACCAATCTATACAATACAAGGTGCAGTTTCTTACTAGCAACTAGCTAGTAAATACAGGTGGTTTTATACACAAAATCACAACCTCTAATAATAGCTACTTTACAAGCACACATATTCAGGATGTTACTTTTCAGTTGCCCCCAAGTGATGTTTTGCAGTTATTTGTTCTTTCTCTTCCTCTATCTCATTCTGCTTGGGGTAATCAGGGTCAGCTCCTGTAGCTGAGGCATCAGGTTTTTCCATTCGTCTGTCCAGCTCATGGGAAGGCTTGACAAACTTTGCAGGCATTCACCATGGACCTGTAGGCAGGAGGACACAAATATACCCCCTCCCCCAGGTTATCAGTTCTTCAGAAGTAGACAGGTTAGACAGGTTAAAGTTAAATGTAACATCATTACTCTCTCCCCCCCCCCCTTTTTTTTTCCCCACTACAGTCCCACGTGCAGAACGTGGCACAAGGACCCTGTGGAGACTAACAGCAAACCAGCTCCGAGAAGCATCACTGCAGTGCGAGGTGGCAGGCTCAACCTTAGCGGGCGTCCCCGCAGAGGCTCTGCCTCCCCCACATCGTATGAGGCTTGGGCTTTTATACTGACCAAAATGCACACTCATTCCGACACAGGTAGCCTGCCTGTGCTGGAAGAAGTGGCCAGCAGTATCTACAGAGGTCTCCAAGGGTTGATAGAAACCTGGACATACTTATATATACCAACTTCTAGTACATGAGTATCACAGAGAAACTGTATGGGCTCCCCCTGTCAATTGCAAGGAAAAAATCATAACGTATACAGCTTGAGTATAAGAGGATTTTAACGCATACGTGGTCACTGTTTGTCAGGCCTCCTTAACTATTTTGAGATCAAGAGCTTCCCACTCTTTAGCCCCCTGCTGTGTAGTAAACACAGGATATGCAAAGATGCCCATTGCAGAAAATTCCCCAGTGATGTTCGCATCTTTGGTTACCCATTGTTACAGCTGAGCGTCTCCAGGGCCAGTAAGTCTGAGCAGACCGACCCGGGAGATGAAGAGTCAGGGTCTGGAAGCAGAGGATATAGATCTGGCTCGGATTCAGGGGATTCGGGGGCTGATCCTGCGCTGAACTCGGGGTCTCCGCTGCTCGCAGCTGTGTCTTTCTTATCAGATGTCTCTCGTTCGGTATGTGGCCATCTGCAGACCTGGCTCCTCTGTGACTGAGTTAAATTTTTTTTCACTCTAGGGCATAGTGGGTTGGAAAGGCTCGCGGTTCCTTTAAATCTCCCGCTCGCGCATGATCCCTATTTTCTACTGCGGGCTTCACAGTGGCGCCGCAATCGATCCGGCGCCGAGGCACCGCCCTCTTTCTTTCGGATTCCTCGACTTTTATCATACGTATCCCTTCTAATATACTTTCTCTGTCCTTTTCAAAGTCCCTACTTTCGGAACTGGGGTGGTGGGGAAGCAGGGGGTTACACCTCCTCCGCGGCACCTTCTGATGGAGGGGGAGAAAAGGGGGGAAGAAAAGGGGGGGGGGGGGGGAACCCTGTGCTCGCGCGAGTTGGGGGAAACGAGTTGTAATCTTCCCCCGGTTTCAACCGACCGGGGACGTCTGTTCCTAGTTTCTCCGTTGCTACCGCGGCAGTTTTCTTTTCTGCCTTGTATCTTTTTATACAGTTCATTACTTCCCTCCGTGGTTTACCGAGTTTCTTTGCCTATTTATAATCATTAAGCACTGAGTCAAATAGTTCATCACCAAACTTTCGCCACTCACTCTCCTCAAATATTGTATAAGGATCTGCAAAAAAACTCCCTTAGCCTTCCCTACAGCCAGTAGACCTGCTAGCTGCTTTAGAGTCTCAGGCTCAATTCCCCGCTTTTATAAAAAGCACTGCAAAAAGTTCAGGGCTCAGTTCCCCGCTTTTATAAAAAGCACTGTAATAAGTCCAGGGCTACCTCTCGGTCCATTTTCATGGCCAGCCTTTTCCGGATCGTCTTCTTCTGGGTCGTCCTGTAACCTCGGTCTCCGGATCGGCCTCCCGATGCAGCAGTGTCTGGTTCGCCCCAGCGGCGGATTTCTTTCGGTTGGTCCAAGCACCCGGGTCCATCACGCCACCGCAGCAGCATTGCCCGCGCTTCCCGGCCGCTGCAGCCGGCGCCGCTCACTCGCCGTTCCGGGTCCCCGTCGACCGGGGCCCTGTATCCAGGTCCCCGCTAGTTGGGGCTCTGTATCCCGGGTCCCCGTCGACCGGGGCCCTGTATCCGGGTCCCCGTTAAACCGGGGCCCTGTATTCCGGGTCCCCAGCGACCAGGGCCCTGTAGTCCGCGTCCCTGTTCGGGCGCCATTTGTAAGTGGCGAGGAGAAGCAGACAGGCCAACCCCATATGGGTGATAAGCAACTTCTTTATTTGTGATGCAGTTCACACATATATAGGAGTGGTATTCAGCCACTCCTTCTTGGTATAACAGTATTGGTTAGCCCCCACAGCTTCCTCCACATTCTCCTCCCAGGTCCGGTCTCCGGCCACCTGTGGGGGCCACCCCCTGCCTTGCTTGCACAGTCCTCCAGAACTCTATGGTCCTGCTCTTAGAGTCATTCTGCAACAGAGCACCTCCTGTATGAAGACAGGCTGAGAAAGTTGGGGCTGTTCAGCCTGGAGAAGAGAAGGATGCGTGGAGACCTCCGAGAAGCCTTCCAGTATCTGAAGGGGGCCTATAGGGATGGTGGGGAGGGACTCTTCATTAGGGACAGTAGTGACAGGACAAGGGGTAACAGGTTGAAACTTAAACAGGGGAAGTTTAGATTGTCTGGAAGGAGGAAGTTCTTTCCTGTGAGGGTGGGGGGCCCTGGAATGGGTTGCCCAGGGAGGTTGTGAATGCTCCATCCCTGGCAGTGTTCAAGGGCAGGTTGGGCAAAGCATTGGGTGAGATGGTTTAGTGTGAGGTGTCCCTGCTCGTGGCAGGGGGGTTGGAACTGGATGATCTTAAGGCCCTTTCCAACCCAAACTCTTCTATGATTCTATAAAGAATCTGGCTGAGCAGTTGCCCTAGGTTGCAGTAACGAGGGGTGTTACCTTATTTAAGACTACAGAAGAATTACCTTTTGAAATGTTTATATTAAACAAATGCACGGAATTTAATGGCAAGTTTGTGGCAACTCAACATGCTTTCCAAATAAAGCATTCCACAGGGAATATCCGTGGGTAAGCTGATCTAGCTCTCCCTGCTTATTGCAGGTGGGGTGGACTAGATGGGCTTTGAAGGGCCCTTCCAATCCAAACTATTCCATTCTATAATTCCACACCCAGGAATGAAGTGTGGGAGTGGTACCAGAAGTAAGCATCATGTGCTCAGTGCTGTGTTTCTTGTACCTCACCTCCCAGGATCCTGTAAATGATGGCAACAGCTCTGCATTTACCAGAATGAGCCCTAAGTGCATTGACCTCTATTTTGGTCTTATTCTGAGTAACTGTCCGGGTCTTTTACATCTGGCCCTTGGTTTCATATCGACTTGCCTTTTGACATTTGAGGTCGGACATGACTGCTCTCTGACTCCTTCTCCCTCACTACCTTTGGGTCCTGGGACTCCTTCCACTAGAGCAGCTCGCTCCAAGCCCTGTCCAATGTGGCCTTGAAGACTGCCAGGGATGGGGCAGCCACAGCTTCTCTGGGCACCCTGTGCCAGCGCCTCAGCACCCTCACAGGGAAGAGCTTCTGCCTGATATCCAATCTAAATCTAACCCTTTTCAGCTTAAAGCTATTACTCCTTGTCCTGTCCCTACAGGCTCTTGTCAAAAGTCCCTTTCCAGAGAAGGCTCTGTCTTTAAACAGAGAGTTTTTGCAGATAAAGGAGTGAAAGGAAGAAAAAAGAGCTGTAGGTGGGAAATTAAACATGCAGAAACACCTAAACGGCCTCCAAAGATTTATTACTAATGGGATCTGCTCTTATCAGCCAGTCTTGATTTCAGATGCATCTCGCACAAAGCTGTTCTGCTGGGCTGGTTTCCTCGCAGGTGCCAGCAGATACTTCTGCTTTTGCTTTTCAAGAGCAAAACAGCCTCTGGTTAGACCCATCTGGTGGACTGCTGCTGCAGCTTGCCTTGACACAAGGCTTCTCTAACATCATCAGCTACTTTCTCTGCCCTGGCAAATATCCCCCATTGAGGGATGGGTCCTGGCAGTGGATCCTCACTGTGAATTTGGTGTCCTATGGCAATACCTTTGTCATAGGAAAGGCATCAAAGAGGCAGCTGAGCTGAGGTCTGACCTGGCTGCATGCAGGTTTCTGCATTTCCTTGATGGGTTCCTGCCTGCTTCTGTGTGAGGAAGATCTTTGTTCGTCAGTGAAGAATTAGCCCATTGTTGTGGTTCATTGTCTCACCCTGCTCCAGTTAGACCTGCAGACCCATCAGCCCTCCCTGTTCCCTACTCGGAAAGATGGGTGCTGCCCATATACAACACTTTCAAAGCCATGTTGGTGCAGAAGCACACAGAACAAAGGGAATGCTGAGTTTAGCTCACCGCAGTTTGTGACTCACTGCCTCTTGTTCACATACTCCTGGAAAGACGCATTTCAAATGTCCCCACTTGCTTAGTATGGACACAGGAATATCTGTCTAGGAAGTCATAGTGAAAACAAGCATTGAGCTCTGCATCCATAACATTGGAATTTAGGGTTTTCTCATGTATCCTATTGGCAATGGCCACGTGCCACAAAGTGGTGTTTCCATAAGCGCCATCAAGCAGAAAACCAAGCCCCAAAGGAAGTGTCACTGGTCCTTTCGGGTTGTACTCAACTCTCTGAGGTCATCTACTCGGGTTGAATGGGGAGTGTTAAGGGGTAAGGCTGCATCACAAAGGGAAAGAGTAAGCCCAGAGCAGGCATATGGTGCCTTCTGACTTGCTCCATTGCATCCACGAGCTAGCTCTTGGTCTAGCAGGAGGTCTGACTCGGAGAGAGTCGCCTGCACAAAAAGCTTTTGACTTCACTTCTTAAGCACCCCAAATTTGCATCTAGCCCATGGCTCGTTCAGCATGAGCTCGTTTTCACACTGTCGATTCTCTAGTGTTAACAGCTACTTTAGGCTTGAGTAGCCTGCAGAGCATGTCTCTAACTCAGCCGTCCCTGCCAAGGAGTGAGAAAACAATTACCTCTGGTCCTCACCCTCTGTTGGCTCCTCCAACCACATCAACCAACTAAGATCTAAGATCATTATGACATCAAGTGCATCCTTCCCTCCTGTTCCTTGCTACACTGACTGTTTTCCTTTGTGCTCTCAGGACAGCATCTTGCTCTGCAGGAAAGGGGCTGCAAGTGCAGCAGGTTTTCCCAGAGGGTTACGAAACAACCCTGAAATTCCTGCTGGATTGACATGCCAAGGTCATGAGAATGAATGAAGACGGGCTGTTTGAATCCAAGTCACCTCGTGTAATCTTAGAGGCGTAAATCAAATGTTGTCGCTCTGGGCTTCGTGTTTGCACTGCCAGCGCGTTTGGTTTGGACAAAGAGGAAGAAAGCTGCGAGGGATGGCAAAGGCTGCGGATGGAAATGGAACGGCGACTCCAAGGAAAGGGAACACAGGCTTCGTGCGTCTGCCAGTGTGCCCGGGACACAGCTGCGGGATGGCAACGGGGCGTCGCCCGGAAACGGACAATGGACTCAGCCAATGGGCATCGAGGAGCAGCGGGCTGTGGCCAATAAATAGCGGGCAGGGGGCAGGGTGGTCTCAGTCACTGCTGCAGGTGCGGAGGGGCAGGAGGAAGGCCGCCGGCTGCCCGCTGTCTCTACTGCCCCCAGGTCAGACTCCCGTTGTGGAACACCGCAGCAGCGATGGCAACGCTCAGCCTATTTCAGCTGCTGGACGCTGCCATCAGCACCTCCAACGGGGGACGCGTGAATATCATGCAGCTGCGAATCCTACTGCGGGCTGTGCTGGAGCTCACGGGCCTTGGGGACCTGCCTGTCCCAGACTGGGGGCAGGCTGCCCAGGGGGTCAGGGCCCAGGCCCGGCATGTGAGGCAGCAGCGCCTGGAGCCAGGCGGGTGGCAGCCCAGGACAGCCCTGCTGCAGGGCACCGCTGGCAACTCCCGACTTTACACCAGGGCTGCCGGTGTGGGGCAGCTGGAGGAGATGGAAGACGTGGACAGCAGCAGCTCTGAGGTAGGGGCTCTCCCAAGTCCCATGGGCTCCACAGCCCTGGAGCTCTGGCCCCACCATCCTCTCCATCCCTGTCTTCCCCACTCCTGACACATGGGTGGGAGCCGTGTCCACTCCTCAGGCACCTGAGAGGCACCGTCAGCACCTCATGGGCCTCATCTCCACCCCCAGTCTCCTTGGCTCGCCCCAGGGCTAAACCCGGCACTGCAGGGTACTGGAGAGGGGCCTCACCCTGCACGGCACTGAGCTGCTCAGGCACAGGCTTTTCCCGGGTGTCCCAAGGGGCAGGGCCGGGGACCCAGATCCTGGTCTGCAGGGGCCCTCCCCTGGGGCTCAACCCCCGCCGCCCTCCTCTCCTAGGACATGGCTCTGTCCCAGCCTCTCCCGGAGGGGATCGGTGGCATGAACGAGGCAGTCGGGAAGGGGCTTGGCTTGCTGAGCTGCTGCTGGGGTCCCTGTGCCCATCGCCCCCTCCCTGCGTAACCCTGTGTCCATCACCCTGGGTGCCACCCAGCGAGGGAGGAGTGGGAAGGGGGCTCTGAGCGGGCAGTGTGAAAGTGTGTGAGTTCAGCCCGGGGCGGCTGGGGACAGAGCTGGGGACCGTGCGGGGAGCCCTGGCTCTGCCCTTGCTGCTGCACTTCTGTCCACAAACCTGCTCCCCTTTGCCGCCTCTTCCCAGGAGGACTACAGAGCCCGGTCTGCCCTCACCAAGTCCTCCACTTTGGACATGGACACCCTGCACAGGGCAAGCTCAGCGCTGCGTCCCAAGGAACCAGGGACAGAGCGTGCAGCCCCTACTGCTCAGAGCACCAGCTCAACCAGCAGGTCTGCAAGTCGCAGTGTTCCGCCCAACATCTCATGGAGATGGGCTGGAGCTGCTGACCGTGAGGACAGGGCTGTATGGAGAAAGCCTTCTCTTGCTGCCACCCCTGCCTGGAGATCAAAGAAAGAAGTTGGAGCTGCTGTCGCCGCGGCCAAGGCTCCACGGAGAAAGTCTTGTCTTGTTTCCAGCAAGACCCGCAGCCCAGGGATGCGTTCCAGAAAAAGGGTTTCCTGGGCAGACCTCCAGGGAGCAGGGACGCAGCCAATAGCCCCTAGCTCCAGTGTGCATCCCAGGGCCATGGGCCAGCTGCAAGAGGCGTGTGGATCGTCAGAATCCTCCGGCTCCAGCAGTTCCTCCACCTCCTCGATGATGGAGGCTGAGTTCAAGACTCTTCACAGCCTCTATGATCAGCTAAAGAAGCAGGCGGCGCAGCTGCAAGCCACCAAGTCGGACCGCGCTGAGCTGGAGATGCTGCGGTCCGAGCTGCTGCACCAGCAGGAGGAAGGTGGGAGCTGTGAGGTCTGGTGGGATGTTTGAGAGCCTGGGTCGGGGGCTCGTTGCCCTCAGAGCCTGGCCTTGAAGGTGAGACCCCCTCACTGACAGTGTGTCCCCTTGGCCCATGTTCTTGCAGGCCAGGAGAGCATCGCCATCAAGCTTGAGGAGCTCCGTGGCCAGGCGTCCTCCCTGCAGGGCCTGGCAAGTGACTTAAAGCAGAAGGTGTGGAAGGTGAGCCGGTGGCAGTCCCCAGGGGGCACGTGGGGATGCTTGGGGGTTTGGGCAGGGAGGGGCAGAAGAAGAGCCCCTGGTCTGGGAAGACACTGGCACCATGCCCTGACTCTGCCCCACCACTGCTCCCAGCTCCCGTCCGCGCTTCAGAAGCTGAAGCAGGAGCTGATGGAGATGGTGGCATGGGGGGCTTCGGAAGAGGCTGCTGGGACCTCCCCTGCCCCGCAGCTGGTTGTGCTTCTGTGAAATGTGGGGAGAGCCCCTTGCTCCTCCCCCCAGATAGGGTTGTACGAGTCAGCAGCATGGAGGGAAATTGCAGCTGTGCTGCAGATGTCCTGCTGGCACTGAGAGCCCGTGGTCACTTGCCCATTAAGCCGGGTCTGTTCCCAAGGGACAGGCACCCCCCCCTTGCATGGCACTACCCTGTCGTCTTCCTCCCTGCATCAGGACCAGGAGGTGCTGAGCCGCTTGAAGGCCCAGGAGCAGGAGCTGCAGCAAGTCCGTCATCAGCTGCGGGAAGAGATGGCCTCCAAGGTGAGGGGTGGCCCAACCCCCCCGAGCCAAACTGGCACCTCTGGGGCTTGGTGGCCCAAGGCTGTATCCCTCTGAGGATTCCTGCTCCTGGCTTTTCTCTGGGCGCCGCAGTGCCCCAAGCTGGGGCCGCTGGCTGAGGGGAGTGTGTGTGCCTGCAGCTGGACCGCAAGGAGCTGGGGCCTTTCCAGCAGCAGCTGGAGGAGCAGTGGAAGAGAAGTCTGGAGCAGGTCACGGAGAAGGCACCGCCGAGAGAGGCTAACAATGCGGCTGGCATTAAGACGTGAGTGTGATGGGGACAGTGGTGGCTTCAGAGACAGCACTCGCCCCGTTGCCACTTTGGCCGTGCCAGCACCCCCGGTTCCTATGGTGCTCTGAGTGCCCATGGCAGTAGTTCGCACTGATGGTGGTGGTTTTTGGAGCCAACCTCCAACTGCTCTCCCTCATCCTCCCGCCATTCTTCTGTAACCAGCCAGGGGGTTGGGACCTTGCTTGGGTGCTAGGCTACAAACCGGGCTGAAACCCACGTTTCCCAGCTCACCCAGCCCTTTCCTCCCCTGCCCAGGCAGCCTTCCAATGCCGATTCCCGGCGCCTGTCCTGTGACCGGCAGCTCAACGTGAGGGTGCCTGCCTCGTAAGTAGCACCTGTCCCTGGAGCATCGAGGGGCTGCACGGGTGGCACGGGAGGAGACGGATGCTGAGAGCTCCGCCTGACAGGCACAGGGTTCTGGGAGTCAGTGTGGGGGGGTTGACCCTGCTGAGACCCCTCTAATGCTCTGCCCACGAGTGGGGGGATGGGGACCCTTCCCTGAGGGCAGTGGGCAGGGGGATGCCATAGGGTGAAAGCCCGTGGATTTTGGGGCACTGCCTTGAGGCGGGCTGGATCATTTGTCCCCTGTCACCCACCGGTGGCTCTTGGTTTCCACAGGCCCGTCAAGCCCATCCCACCCGCGCCACGGCTGACCTCCCGCGTCACTGAGAAAATTCCTCGTTCCCTCAAACCAGGGGAAAGCAAGAGGTAGGGGACTTGGGACCCATCCCCTGCCAGGGTGCAGGGTGGCCCTGCCCTGGCGGGAGAGCTCTTCCCTGGGTGGGGATAGAAGGCTCTGTGGGTGCCTGGGCAGGCTGCCCACATACGCCCTGTCCCCCACCCTGGCAGACCACAGTGCTGGGTGCTGAGTCCCCCTATTTCCCATCCTGCAGGGAGCAGGCGGCTCGCTGCTGGAACCCCAGCGTGCCGTGGCAGTGCGGGGACCAGAACACTGCTCCCCAGCCTGTCTCACCCAGCACCCCACGGACTCTCAGGCCGTCCGCTGTGCTCCACAGGAAGGTAGGGATGAAGAAGGAAGGGATCTGGAGGGGGCAAATGAGGCTGGGAGTGTGATGCTGAGTATTTGGGATGGGGGGATTCGTGCCTCAGTTTCCCCAGGAGGGCTGCGTGTGGAGGGTTGCTTGGGAATGATCAATACTGCCCCGTGCTTTAGCCAGACCCCTCTCTCCTTCCCAGCAGGATGGTGACAATGCAACCGAGCTGCTGGGCAACACCAGCCGCCGGCAGGACAAGCAGCAGCCTGTGCTCAAGGGCAAGGAGGGTACAGGCAGGAGGAACCCGACCCAGGGCAGCCTTCCCCAGGCACCGCGGCTCGTCCAGCCCCTCCTGCCCCCTTCCGTCAAACTCAAACCCCAGGAGCCACGCACGACTGGGCGTCCCCCGCTGAAGCCCTAGCACCCTGTGGGCCCAGCAGCCAATAAATAATTCCTCATGTTCACCCAAGCACCTGTGTGGGCTGAGTGTGGAACCCTGGCTCGGAAACTCCCCATCACACACAAGGAGGGCTCGGCAGCATCCCTGGCCTGTGGCCACGTGTCACTGCAGGAGCAGCCCCTGGCCACCCCACATACAAGCACCTGTGCCCACCAAGCTGCTGCGCTCCACTGGCACTCTCTGGCCTGGAAAAGCCCTGTTTGGGAGCCTGCGTCCCCAGAGTCTCCTGCATGACCCAGGGAACTACAGAGCAGTCAGTCTCACTTGTGTGCCTGGCAAAATCTTGGAGAAAATTCTCCTGGAAGGCATGCTAAGGCACATGAAAAACACCAAGGGGAAATGTAAGCGGCGAGGAGAAGCAGACAGGCCAACCCAATATGGGTGATAAGCAACTTCTCCTTTATTTGTGACGCAGTTCACACATATATAGGAGTGGTATTCAGCCACTCCTTCTTGGCACAACAGTATTGGTTAGCCCCCACACAGCTTCCTCCACATTCTCCTCCCAGGTCCGGTCTCTGGCCACCTGTGGGGGCCACCCCCTGCCTTGCTTGCACAGTCCTCCAGAACTCTATGGTCCTGCTCTTAGAGTCATTCTGCAACAATTCCCCCCTTTTTCTTTGTGCAAGCAAGGCACTATGGGTTATTCTGTTCACCTGTTTTATCACACAACTATAAACATGTCTAATAGCTACGATGATTAACCCAATCAATGATACCTAAGTGCAATACTTTTAAACAGTGTTTGACTCAACCTGTAATGCCGCGTGAAGACAACCATCTAGTTATTCTTAGGATATTGCTCATTTACTATTGCTGGGTAAGCTGAGCCAGGGTTCTCAGCTGTGCGTGCATCGAATTAGCATAATCAGAGACTCATACAACACATTCCAACAAACTTTTCACATCCATGTCCCTGTTCCAACAACAAAAGCTTCTGCAGTGTTGCATGTCTTACAGAGTCAACATTAAAACAAATCATAAATTGCCTTTGATGTAGGATTTGCTTAGCAACTCAGCAACCCAGTCTGCTTAGTTGAGCCAAGGCCCGGCTGAAGCACTTACAGTGATTTGGCATATTATGATTGGATACATGTTTTGAAGACCCTTAGTGACTAACATATAATTGGTTAAACACAGGTGTGAGAACTCAACCTTGAAAGCTTGCCAACAGTCCACAGTTCTCATTAACTTGGTGAATTCCAGCCTCTTATCTTGCTTGCTTAAGCTTCTTCAGGCCTCTCATGGCCTTGCTGTATCTTTCAGGACTATTCAAAGTTTATGTACCAGTTATGCATTCTCCCGTGAGAACACTGTCTCCGCATCTTCCCCCTTTATGTTCTATATATGGTTTGGGTGACCCTACTTGAGCAGGGGATCTGGGCTAGATTATGTCTCCAACATATGCCAACCAGAGACTGCCTGGTCCTGCCCTTTTTTTCTGCTGTATGGCTCTCCGGTAACAGGCTGTATAGCTCTCTGTTCCTTCACATCAAGGTCTGGCATGACGTGTGTCCCCACCGCTCCACGCCTGCTGGGTTGCAGCCAGCAGCGGAGCTAAAGGTTCTTCTTGGTGGCAAACACAGAAGCCAACCCAGTCTTGCCCTTGATTGTGGTGGCAGGCATTTGGTCAGCCTCAGTCCTTGCACCTTGCTGTCAAGGCACAGTTTCACCTGCTTTATCCAGTGACAAGTCGCTACTACAGCAAGGCACACACACATTTACATTAGCAGAGTAACTATTACAGGGTGCAGCAGCAGTTGAAGATGCTGATGACAGCGAGGGACCACCCAAAGAAATTTCTTACCAGTGGAATTCTCCCCCCTCTTAATTTGTTCCATCACCTGCTTTATAACACTACCATTGTATTAAAATTTTTCTAGCTTTTGCCTTAGCATTTTCTAGCAGCTACTGCAAATTTCCATACTCTAACAACTCTTTTACAAGTGACCAATCTATACAATACAAGGTGCAGTTTCTTACTAGCAACTAGCTAGTAAATACAGGTGGTTTTATACACAAAATCACAACCTCTAATAATAGCTACTTTACAAGCACACATATTCAGGATGTTACTTTTCAGTTGCCCCCAAGTGATGTTTTGCAGTTATTTGTTCTTTCTCTTCCTCTATCTCATTCTGCTTGGGGTAATCAGGGTCAGCTCCTGTAGCTGAGGCATCAGGTTTTTCCATTCGTCTGTCCAGCTCATGGGAAGGCTTGACAAACTTTGCAGGCATTCACCATGGACCTGTAGGCAGGAGGACACAAATATACCCCCTCCCCCAGGTTATCAGTTCTTCAGAAGTAGACAGGTTAGACAGGTTAAAGTTAAATGTAACATCATTACTCTCTCCCCCCCCCCCTTTTTTTTTCCCCACTACAGTCCCACGTGCAGAACGTGGCACAAGGACCCTGTGGAGACTAACAGCAAACCAGCTCCGAGAAGCATCACTGCAGTGCGAGGTGGCAGGCTCAACCTTAGCGGGCGTCCCCGCAGAGGCTCTGCCTCCCCCACATCGTATGAGGCTTGGGCTTTTATACTGACCAAAATGCACACTCATTCCGACACAGGTAGCCTGCCTGTGCTGGAAGAAGTGGCCAGCAGTATCTACAGAGGTCTCCAAGGGTTGATAGAAACCTGGACATACTTATATATACCAACTTCTAGTACATGAGTATCACAGAGAAACTGTATGGGCTCCCCCTGTCAATTGCAAGGAAAAAATCATAACGTATACAGCTTGAGTATAAGAGGATTTTAACGCATACGTGGTCACTGTTTGTCAGGCCTCCTTAACTATTTTGAGATCAAGAGCTTCCCACTCTTTAGCCCCCTGCTGTGTAGTAAACACAGGATATGCAAAGATGCCCATTGCAGAAAATTCCCCAGTGATGTTCGCATCTTTGGTTACCCATTGTTACAGCTGAGCGTCTCCAGGGCCAGTAAGTCTGAGCAGACCGACCCGGGAGATGAAGAGTCAGGGTCTGGAAGCAGAGGATATAGATCTGGCTCGGATTCAGGGGATTCGGGGGCTGATCCTGCGCTGAACTCGGGGTCTCCGCTGCTCGCAGCTGTGTCTTTCTTATCAGATGTCTCTCGTTCGGTATGTGGCCATCTGCAGACCTGGCTCCTCCGTGACTGAGTTAAATTTTTTTTCACTCTAGGGCATAGTGGGTTGGAAAGGCTCGCGGTTCCTTTAAATCTCCCGCTCGCGCATGATCCCTATTTTCTACTGCGGGCTTCACAGTGGCGCCGCAATCGATCCGGCGCCGAGGCACCGCCCTCTTTCTTTCGGATTCCTCGACTTTTATCATACGTATCCCTTCTAATATACTTTCTCTGTCCTTTTCAAAGTCCCTACTTTCGGAACTGGGGTGGTGGGGAAGCAGGGGGTTACACCTCCTCTGCGGCACCTTCTGATGGAGGGGGAGAAAAGGGGGGAAGAAAAGGGGGGGGGGGGGGGGGGAACCCTGTGCTCGCGCGAGTTGGGGGAAACGAGTTGTAATCTTCCCCCGGTTTCAACCGACCGGGGACGTCTGTTCCTAGTTTCTCCGTTGCTACCGCGGCAGTTTTCTTTTCTGCCTTGTATCTTTTTATACAGTTCATTACTTCCCTCCGTGGTTTACCGAGTTTCTTTGCCTATTTATAATCATTAAGCACTGAGTCAAATAGTTCATCACCAAACTTTCGCCACTCACTCTCCTCAAATATTGTATAAGGATCTGCAAAAAAACTCCCTTAGCCTTCCCTACAGCCAGTAGACCTGCTAGCTGCTTTAGAGTCTCAGGCTCAATTCCCCGCTTTTATAAAAAGCACTGCAAAACGTTCAGGGCTCAGTTCCCCGCTTTTATAAAAAGCACTGTAATAAGTCCAGGGCTACCTCTCGGTCCATTTTCATGGCCAGCCTTTTCCGGATCGTCTTCTTCTGGGTCGTCCTGTAACCTCGGTCTCCGGATCGGCCTCCCGATGCAGCAGTGTCTGGTTCGCCCCAGCGGCGGATTTCTTTCGGTTGGTCCAAGCACCCGGGTCCATCACGCCACCGCAGCAGCATTGCCCGCGCTTCCCGGCCGCTGCAGCCGGCGCCGCTCACTCGCCGTTCCGGGTCCCCGTCGACCGGGGCCCTGTATCCAGGTCCCCGCTAGTTGGGGCTCTGTATCCCGGGTCCCCGTCGACCGGGGCCCTGTATCCGGGTCCCCTTTAAACCGGGGCCCTGTATTCCGGGTCCCCGCTAGTCGGGGCCCTGTATCCAGGTCCCCGCTAGTCGGGGCCCTGTATCGCGGGTCCCCGCTAGTCGGGGCCCTGTATCCAGGTCCCCGCTAGTCGGGGCCCTGTATTCCCGGTCCCCGCTAGTCTGGGCCCTGTATTCTGGGTCCCCGCTAGTGGGGAGCCTGTAATCCGGGTCCCCGTCGACCGGGGCCCTGTCATCCGGCTCCCCGCTAGTCGGGGCCCTGTAATCCGGGTCCCCACTGACCGGGACCCTGTATCCCGGGTCCTCGCTAGTCGGGGCCCTGTAAACCGGGTCCCCAGCGACCAGGGCCCTGTAGTCCCCGTCCCTGTTCGGGCGCCATTTGTAAGCGGCGAGGAGAAGCAGACAGGCCAACCCCATATGGGTGATAAGCAACTTCTTTATTTGTGACGCAGTTCACACATATATAGGAGTGGTATTCAGCCACTCCTTCTTGGTATAACAGTATTGGTTAGCCCCCACAGCTTCCTCCACATTCTCCTCCCAGGTCCGGTTTCCGGCCACCTGTGGGGGCCACCCCCTGCCTTGCTTGCACAGTCCTCCAGAACTCTATGGTCCTGCTCTTAGAGTCATTCTGCAACAGAGCACCTCCTGTATGAAGACAGGCTGAGAAAGTTGGGGCTGTTCAGCCTGGAGAAGAGAAGGATGCGTGGAGACCTCCGAGAAGCCTTCCAGTATCTGAAGGGGGCCTATAGGGATGGTGGGGAGGGACTCTTCATTAGGGACCGTAGTGACAGGACAAGGGGTAACAGGTTGAAACTTAAACAGGGGAAGTTTAGATTGTCTGGAAGGAGGAAGTTCTTTCCTGTGAGGGTGGGGGGCCCTGGAATGGGTTGCCCAGGGAGGTTGTGAATGCTCCATCCCTGGCAGTGTTCAAGGGCAGGTTGGGCAAAGCATTGGGTGAGATGGTTTAGTGTGAGGTGTCCCTGCTCGTGGCAGGGGGGTTGGAACTGGATGATCTTAAGGCCCTTTCCAACCCAAACTCTTCTATGATTCTATAAAGAATCTGGCTGAGCAGTTGCCCTAGGTTGCAGTAACGAGGGGTGTTACCTTATTTAAGACTACAGAAGAATTACCTTTTGAAATGTTTATATTAAACAAATGCACGGAATTTAATGGCAAGTTTGTGGCAACTCAACATGCTTTCCAAATAAAGCATTCCACAGGGAATATCCGTGGGTAAGCTGATCTAGCTCTCCCTGCTTATTGCAGGTGGGGTGGACTAGATGGGCTTTGAAGGGCCCTTCCAATCCAAACTATTCCATTCTATAATTCCACACCCAGGAATGAAGTGTGGGAGTGGTACCAGAAGTAAGCATCATGTGCTCAGTGCTGTGTTTCTTGTACCTCACCTCCCAGGATCCTGTAAATGATGGCAACAGCTCTGCATTTACCAGAATGAGCCCTAAGTGCATTGACCTCTATTTTGGTCTTATTCTGAGTAACTGTCCGGGTCTTTTACATCTGGCCCTTGGTTTCATATCGACTTGCCTTTTGACATTTGAGGTCGGACATGACTGCTCTCTGACTCCTTCTCCCTCACTACCTTTGGGTCCTGGGACTCCCTCCACTAGAGCAGCTCGCTCCAAGCCCTGTCCAATGTGGCCTTGAAGACTGCCAGGGATGGGGCAGCCACAGCTTCTCTGGGCACCCTGTGCCAGCGCCTCAGCACCCTCACAGGGAAGAGCTTCTGCCTGATATCCAATCTAAATCTAACCCTTTTCAGCTTAAAGCTATTACTCCTTGTCCTGTCCCTACAGGCTCTTGTCAAAAGTCCCTTTCCAGAGAAGGCTCTGTCTTTAAACAGAGAGTTTTTGCAGATAAAGGAGTGAAAGGAAGAAAAAAGAGCTGTAGGTGGGAAATTAAACATGCAGAAACACCTAAACGGCCTCCAAAGATTTATTACTAATGGGATCTGCTCTTATCAGCCAGTCTTGATTTCAGATGCATCTCGCACAAAGCTGTTCTGCTGGGCTGGTTTCCTCGCAGGTGCCAGCAGATACTTCTGCTTTTGCTTTTCAAGAGCAAAACAGCCTCTGGTTAGACCCATCTGGTGGACTGCTGCTGCAGCTTGCCTTGACACAAGGCTTCTCTAACATCATCAGCTACTTTCTCTGCCCTGGCAAATATCCCCCATTGAGGGATGGGTCCTGGCAGTGGATCCTCACTGTGAATTTGGTGTCCTATGGCAATACCTTTGTCATAGGAAAGGCATCAAAGAGGCAGCTGAGCTGAGGTCTGACCTGGCTGCATGCAGGTTTCTGCATTTCCTTGATGGGTTCCTGCCTGCTTCTGTGTGAGGAAGATCTTTGTTCGTCAGTGAAGAATTAGCCCATTGTTGTGGTTCATTGTCTCACCCTGCTCCAGTTAGACCTGCAGACCCATCAGCCCTCCCTGTTCCCTACTCGGAAAGATGGGTGCTGCCCATATACAACACTTTCAAAGCCATGTTGGTGCAGAAGCACACAGAACAAAGGGAATGCTGAGTTTAGCTCACCGCAGTTTGTGACTCACTGCCTCTTGTTCACATACTCCTGGAAAGACGCATTTCAAATGTCCCCACTTGCTTAGTATGGACACAGGAATATCTGTCTAGGAAGTCATAGTGAAAACAAGCATTGAGCTCTGCATCCATAACATTGGAATTTAGGGTTTTCTCATGTATCCTATTGGCAATGGCCACGTGCCACAAAGTGGTGTTTCCATAAGCGCCATCAAGCAGAAAACCAAGCCCCAAAGGAAGTGTCACTGGTCCTTTCGGGTTGTACTCAACTCTCTGAGGTCATCTACTCGGGTTGAACGGGGAGTGTTAAGGGGTAAGGCTGCATCACAAAGGGAAAGAGTAAGCCCAGAGCAGGCATATGGTGCCTTCTGACTTGCTCCATTGCATCCACGAGCTAGCTCTTGGTCTAGCAGGAGGTCTGACTCGGAGAGAGTCGCCTGCACAAAAAGCTTTTGACTTCACTTCTTAAGCACCCCAAATTTGCATCTAGCCCATGGCTCGTTCAGCATGAGCTCGTTTTCACACTGTCGATTCTCTAGTGTTAACAGCTACTTTAGGCTTGAGTAGCCTGCAGAGCATGTCTCTAACTCAGCCGTCCCTGCCAAGGAGTGAGAAAACAATTACCTCTGGTCCTCACCCTCTGTTGGCTCCTCCAACCACATCAACCAACTAAGATCTAAGATCATTATGACATCAAGTGCATCCTTCCCTCCTGTTCCTTGCTACACTGACTGTTTTCCTTTGTGCTCTCAGGACAGCATCTTGCTCTGCAGGAAAGGGGCTGCAAGTGCAGCAGGTTTTCCCAGAGGGTTACGAAACAACCCTGAAATTCCTGCTGGATTGACATGCCAAGGTCATGAGAATGAATGAAGACGGGCTGTTTGAATCCAAGTCACCTCGTGTAATCTTAGAGGCGTAAATCAAATGTTGTCGCTCTGGGCTTCGTGTTTGCACTGCCAGCGCGTTTGGTTTGGACAAAGAGGAAGAAAGCTGCGAGGGATGGCAAAGGCTGCGGATGGAAATGGAACGGCGACTCCAAGGAAAGGGAACACAGGCTTCGTGCGTCTGCCAGTGTGCCCGGGACACGAGGCGATGCGCTGGAGCTGCGGGATGGCAACGGGGCGTCGCCCGGAAACGGACAATGGACTCGGCCAATGGGCATCGAGGAGCGGCGGGCTGTGGCCAATAAATAGCGGGCAGGGGGCAGGGTGGTCTCAGTCACTGCTGCAGGTGCGGAGGGGCAGGAGGAAGGCCGCCGGCTGCCCGCTGTCTCTACTGCCCCCAGGTCAGACTCCCGTTGTGGAACACCGCAGCAGCGATGGCAACGCTCAGCCTATTTCAGCTGCTGGACGCTGCCATCAGCACCTCCAACGGGGGACGCGTGAATATCATGCAGCTGCGAATCCTACTGCGGGCTGTGCTGGAGCTCACGGGCCTTGGGGACCTGCCTGTCCCAGACTGGGGGCAGGCTGCCCAGGGGGTCAGGGCCCAGGCCCGGCATGTGAGGCAGCAGCGCCTGGAGCCAGGCGGGTGGCAGCCCAGGACAGCCCTGCTGCAGGGCACCGCTGGCAACTCCCGACTTTACACCAGGGCTGCCGGTGTGGGGCAGCTGGAGGAGATGGAAGACGTGGACAGCAGCAGCTCTGAGGTAGGGGCTCTCCCAAGTCCCATGGGCTCCACAGCCCTGGAGCTCTGGCCCCACCATCCTCTCCATCCCTGTCTTCCCCACTCCTGACACATGGGTGGGAGCCGTGTCCACTCCTCAGGCACCTGAGAGGCACCGTCAGCACCTCATGGGCCTCATCTCCACCCCCAGTCTCCTTGGCTCGCCCCAGGGCTAAACCCGGCACTGCGGGGTACTGGAGAGGGGCCTCACCCTGCACGGCACTGAGCTGCTCAGGCACAGGCTTTTCCCGGGTGTCCCAAGGGGCAGGGCCGGGGACCCAGCTCCTGGTCTGCAGGGGCCCTCCCCTGGGGCTCAACCCCCGCCGCCCTCCTCTCCTAGGACATGGCTCTGTCCCAGCCTCTCCCGGAGGGGATCGGTGGCATGAACGAGGCAGTCGGGAAGGGGCTTGGCTTGCTGAGCTGCTGCTGGGGTCCCTGTGCCCATCGCCCCCTCCCTGCGTAACCCTGTGTCCATCACCCTGGGTGCCACCCAGCGAGGGAGGAGTGGGAAGGGGGCTCTGAGCGGGCAGTGTGAAAGTGTGTGAGTTCAGCCCGGGGCGGCTGGGGACAGAGCTGGGGACCGTGCGGGGAGCCCTGGCTCTGCCCTTGCTGCTGCACTTCTGTCCACAAACCTGCTCCCCTTTGCCGCCTCTTCCCAGGAGGACTACAGAGCCCGGTCTGCCCTCACCAAGTCCTCCACTTTGGACATGGACACCCTGCACAGGGCAAGCTCAGCGCTGCGTCCCAAGGAACCAGGGACAGAGCGTGCAGCCCCTACTGCTCAGAGCACCAGCTCAACCAGCAGGTCTGCAAGTCGCAGTGGTCAGCCCAACATCTCATGGAGATGGGCTGGAGCTGCTGACCGTGAGGACAGGGCTGTATGGAGAAAGCCTTCTCTTGCTGCCACCCCTGCCTGGAGATCAAAGAAAGAAGTTGGAGCTGCTGTCGCCGCGGCCAAGGCTCCACGGAGAAAGTCTTGTCTTGTTTCCAGCAAGACCCGCAGCCCAGGGATGCGTTCCAGAAAAAGGGTTTCCTGGGCAGACCTCCAGGGAGCAGGGACGCAGCCAATAGCCCCTAGCTCCAGTGTGCATCCCAGGGCCATGGGCCAGCTGCAAGAGGCGTGCGGATCGTCAGAATCCTCCGGCTCCAGCAGTTCCTCCACCTCGATGATGGAGGCTGAGTTCGAGACTCTTCACAGCCTCTATGATCAGCTAAAGAAGCAGGCGGCGCAGCTGCAAGCCACCAAGTCGGACCGCGCTGAGCTGGAGATGCTGCGGTCCGAGCTGCTGCACCAGCAGGAGGAAGGTGGGAGCTGTGAGGTCTGGTGGGATGTTTGAGAGCCTGGGTCGGGGGCTCGTTGCCCTCAGAGCCTGGCCTTGAAGGTGAGACCCCCTCACTGACAGTGTGTCCCCTTGGCCCATGTTCTTGCAGGCCAGGAGAGCATCGCCATCAAGCTTGAGGAGCTCCGTGGCCAGGCGTCCTCCCTGCAGGGCCTGGCAAGTGACTTAAAGCAGAAGGTGTGGAAGGTGAGCCGGTGGCAGTCCCCAGGGGGCACGTGGGGATGCTTGGGGGTTTGGGCAGGGAGGGGCAGAAGAAGAGCCCCTGGTCTGGGAAGACACTGGCACCATGCCCTGACTCTGCCCCACCACTGCTCCCAGCTCACGTCCGCGCTTCAGAAGCTGAAGCAGGAGCTGATGGAGATGGTGGCATGGGGGGCTTCGGAAGAGGCTGCTGGGACCTCCCCTGCCCCGCAGCTGGTTGTGCTTCTGTGAAATGTGGGGAGAGCCCCTTGCTCCTCCCCCCAGATAGGGTTGTACGAGTCAGCAGCATGGAGGGAAATTGCAGCTGTGCTGCAGATGTCCTGCTGGCACTGAGAGCCCGTGGTCACTTGCCCATTAAGCCGGGTCTGTTCCCAAGGGACAGGCACCCCCCCCTTGCATGGCACTACCCTGTCGTCTTCCTCCCTGCATCAGGACCAGGAGGTGCTGAGCCGCTTGAAGGCCCAGGAGCAGGAGCTGCAGCAAGTCCGTCATCAGCTGCGGGAAGAGATGGCCTCCAAGGTGAGGGGTGGCCCAACCCCCCCGAGCCAAACTGGCACCTCTGGGGCTTGGTGGCCCAAGGCTGTATCCCTCTGAGGATTCCTGCTCCTGGCTTTTCTCTGGGCGCCGCAGTGCCCCAAGCTGGGGCCGCTGGCTGAGGGGAGTGTGTGTGCCTGCAGCTGGACCGCAAGGAGCTGGGGCCTTTCCAGCAGCAGCTGGAGGAGCAGTGGAAGAGAAGTCTGGAGCAGGTCACGGAGAAGGCACCGCCGAGAGAGGCTAACAATGCGGCTGGCATTAAGACGTGAGTGTGATGGGGACAGTGGTGGCTTCAGAGACAGCACTCGCCCCGTTGCCACTTTGGCCGTGCCAGCACCCCCGGTTCCTATGGTGCTCTGAGTGCCCATGGCAGTAGTTCGCACTGATGGTGGTGGTTTTTGGAGCCAACCTCCAACTGCTCTCCCTCATCCTCCCGCCATTCTTCTGTAACCAGCCAGGGGGTTGGGACCTTGCTTGGGTGCTAGGCTACAAACCGGGCTGAAACCCACGTTTCCCAGCTCACCCAGCCCTTTCCTCCCCTGCCCAGGCAGCCTTCCAATGCCGATTCCCGGCGCCTGTCCTGTGACCGGCAGCTCAACGTGAGGGTGCCTGCCTCGTAAGTAGCACCTGTCCCTGGAGCATCGAGGGGCTGCACGGGTGGCACGGGAGGAGACGGATGCTGAGAGCTCTGCCTGACAGGCACAGGGTTCTGGGAGTCAGTGTGGGGGGGTTGACCCTGCTGAGACCCCTCTAATGCTCTGCCCACGAGTGGGGGGATGGGGACCCTTCCCTGAGGGCAGTGGGCAGGGGGATGCCATAGGGTGAAAGCCCATGGATTTTGGGGCACTGCCTTGAGGCGGGCTGGATCATTTGTCCCCTGTCACCCACCGGTGGCTCTTGGTTTCCACAGGCCCGTCGTGCCCATCCCACCCGCGCCACGGCTGACCTCCCGCGTCACTGAGAAAATTCCTCGTTCCCTCAAACCAGGGGAAAGCAAGAGGTAGGGGACTTGGGACCCATCCCCTGCCAGGGTGCAGGGTGGCCCTGCCCTGGCGGGAGAGCTCTTCCCTGGGTGGGGATAGAAGGCTCTGTGGGTGCCAGGGCAGGCTGCCCACATACGCCCTGTCCCCCACCCTGGCAGACCACAGTGCTGGGTGCTGAGTCCCCCTATTTCCCATCCTGCAGGGAGCAGGCGGCTCGCTGCTGGAACCCCAGCGTGCCGTGGCAGTGCGGGGGCCAGAACACTGCTCCCCAGCCTGTCTCACCCAGCACCCCATGGACTCTCAGGCCGTCCGCTGTGCTCCACAGGAAGGTAGGGATGAAGAAGGAAGGGATCTGGAGGGGGCAAATGAGGCTGGGAGTGTGATGCTGAGTATTTGGAATGGGGGGGATTCGTGCCTCAGTTTCCCCAGGAGGGCTGCGTGTGGAGGGTTGCTTGGGAATGATCAATACTGCCCCGTGCTTTAGCCAGACCCCTCTCTCCTTCCCAGCAGGATGGTGACAATGCAACCGAGCTGCTGGGCAACACCAGCCGCCGGCAGGACAAGCAGCAGCCTGTGCTCAAGGGCAAGGAGGGTACAGGCAGGAGGAACCCGACCCAGGGCAGCCTTCCCCAGGCACCACGGCTCGTCCAGCCCCTCCTGCCCCTTCCGTCAAACTCAAACCCCAGGAGCCACGCACAACTGGGCGTCCCCCGCTGAAGCCCTAGCACCCTGTGGGCCCAGCAGCCAATAAATAATTCCTCATGTTCACCCAAGCACCTGTGTGGGCTGAGTGTGGAACCCTGGCTCGGAAACTCCCCATCACACACAAGGAGGGCTCGGCAGCATCCCTGGCCTGTGGCCACGTGTCACTGCAGGAGCAGCCCCTGGCCACCCCACATACAAGCACCTGTGCCCACCAAGCTGCTGCGCTCCCCTGGCACTCTCTGGCCTGGAACTCTATGGTCCTGCTCTTAGAGTCATTCTGCAGCAATTCCCCCCTTTTTCTTTGTGCAAGCAAGGCATTATGGGTTATTCTGTTCACCTGTTTTATCACACAACTATAAACATGTCTAATAGCTATTATGATTAACCCAATCAATGATACATAAGTGCAATACTTTTAAACAGTGTTTGACTCAACCTGTAATGCCGCGTGAAGACAACCATCTAGTTATTCTTAGGATATTGCTCATTTACTATTGCTGGGTAAGCTGAGCCAGGGTTCTCAGCTGTGCGTGCATCGAATTAGCATAATCAGAGACTCATACAACACATTCCAACAAACTTTTCACATCCATGTCCCTGTTCCAACAACAAAAGGTTCTGCAGTGTTGCATGTCTTACAGAGTCAACATTAAAACAAATCATAAATTGCCTTCGATGTAGGATTTGCTTAGCAACTCAGCAACCCAGTCTGCTTAGTTGAGCCAAGGCCCGGCTGAAGCACTTACAGTGATTTGGCATATTATGATTGGATACATGTTTTGAAGACCCTTAGTGACTAACATATAATTGGTTAAACACAGGTGTGAGAACTCAACCTTGAAAGCTTGCCAACAGTCCACAGTTCTCATTAACTTGGTGAATTCCAGCCTCTTATCTTGCTTGCTTAAGCTTCTTCAGGCCTCTCATGGCCTTGCTGTATCTTTCAGGACTATTCAAAGTTTATGTACCAGTTATGCATTCTCCCGTGAGAACACTGTCTCCGCATCTTCCCCCTTTATGTTCTATATATGGTTTGGGTGACCCTACTTGAGCAGGGGATCTGGGCTAGATTATGTCTCCAACATATGCCAACCAGAGACTGCCTGGTCCTGCCCTTTTTTTCTGCTGTATGGCTCTCCGGTAACAGGCTGTATAGCTCTCTGTTCCTTCACATCAAGGTCTGGCATGACGTGTGTCCCCACCGCTCCACGCCTGCTGGGTTGCAGCCAGCAGCGGAGCTAAAGGTTCTTCTTGGTGGCAAACACAGAAGCCAACCCAGTCTTGCCCTTGATTGTGGTGGCAGGCATTTGGTCAGCCTCAGTCCTTGCACCTTGCTGTCAAGGCACAGTTTCACCTGCTTTATCCAGTGACAAGTCGCTACTACAGCAAGGCACACACACATTTACATTAGCAGAGTAACTATTACAGGGTGCAGCAGCAGTTGAAGATGCTGATGACAGCGAGGGACC
Organism: Pezoporus flaviventris; assembly: GCF_033815535.1. Taxonomy (NCBI): domain Eukaryota; kingdom Metazoa; phylum Chordata; class Aves; order Psittaciformes; family Psittacidae; genus Pezoporus; species Pezoporus flaviventris. The sequence goes on along the minus strand of NW_026892597.1, from coordinate 3,728,887 downwards.
ACCCAAAGAAATTTCTTACCAGTGGAATTCTCCCCCCTCTTAATTTGTTCCATCACCTGCTTTATAACACTACCATTGTATTAAAATTTTTCTAGCTTTTGCCTTAGCATTTTCTAGCAGCTACTGCAAATTTCCATACTCTAACAACTCTTTTACAAGTGACCAATCTATACAATACAAGGTGCAGTTTCTTACTAGCAACTAGCTAGTAAATACAGGTGGTTTTATACACAAAATCACAACCTCTAATAATAGCTACTTTACAAGCACACATATTCAGGATGTTACTTTTCAGTTGCCCCCAAGTGATGTTTTGCAGTTATTTGTTCTTTCTCTTCCTCTATCTCATTCTGCTTGGGGTAATCAGGGTCAGCTCCTGTAGCTGAGGCATCAGGTTTTTCCATTCGTCTGTCCAGCTCATGGGAAGGCTTGACAAACTTTGCAGGCATTCACCATGGACCTGTAGGCAGGAGGACACAAATATACCCCCTCCCCCAGGTTATCAGTTCTTCAGAAGTAGACAGGTTAGACAGGTTAAAGTTAAATGTAACATCATTACTCTCTCCCCCCCCCCCTTTTTTTTTCCCCACTACAGTCCCACGTGCAGAACGTGGCACAAGGACCCTGTGGAGACTAACAGCAAACCAGCTCCGAGAAGCATCACTGCAGTGCGAGGTGGCAGGCTCAACCTTAGCGGGCGTCCCCGCAGAGGCTCTGCCTCCCCCACATCGTATGAGGCTTGGGCTTTTATACTGACCAAAATGCACACTCATTCCGACACAGGTAGCCTGCCTGTGCTGGAAGAAGTGGCCAGCAGTATCTACAGAGGTCTCCAAGGGTTGATAGAAACCTGGACATACTTATATATACCAACTTCTAGTACATGAGTATCACAGAGAAACTGTATGGGCTCCCCCTGTCAATTGCAAGGAAAAAATCATAACGTATACAGCTTGAGTATAAGAGGATTTTAACGCATACGTGGTCACTGTTTGTCAGGCCTCCTTAACTATTTTGAGATCAAGAGCTTCCCACTCTTTAGCCCCCTGCTGTGTAGTAAACACAGGATATGCAAAGATGCCCATTGCAGAAAATTCCCCAGTGATGTTCGCATCTTTGGTTACCCATTGTTACAGCTGAGCGTCTCCAGGGCCAGTAAGTCTGAGCAGACCGACCCGGGAGATGAAGAGTCAGGGTCTGGAAGCAGAGGATATAGATCTGGCTCGGATTCAGGGGATTCGGGGGCTGATCCTGCGCTGAACTCGGGGTCTCCGCTGCTCGCAGCTGTGTCTTTCTTATCAGATGTCTCTCGTTCGGTATGTGGCCATCTGCAGACCTGGCTCCTCCGTGACTGAGTTAAATTTTTTTTCACTCTAGGGCATAGTGGGTTGGAAAGGCTCGCGGTTCCTTTAAATCTCCCGCTCGCGCATGATCCCTATTTTCTACTGCGGGCTTCACAGTGGCGCCGCAATCGATCCGGCGCCGAGGCACCGCCCTCTTTCTTTCGGATTCCTCGACTTTTATCATACGTATCCCTTCTAATATACTTTCTCTGTCCTTTTCAAAGTCCCTACTTTCGGAACTGGGGTGGTGGGGAAGCAGGGGGTTACACCTCCTCCGCGGCACCTTCTGATGGAGGGGGAGAAAAGGGGGGAAGAAAAGGGGGGGGGGGGGAACCCTGTGCTCGCGCGAGTTGGGGGAAACGAGTTGTAATCTTCCCCCGGTTTCAACCGACCGGGGACGTCTGTTCCTAGTTTCTCCGTTGCTACCGCGGCAGTTTTCTTTTCTGCCTTGTATCTTTTTATACAGTTCATTACTTCCCTCCGTGGTTTACCGAGTTTCTTTGCCTATTTATAATCATTAAGCACTGAGTCAAATAGTTCATCACCAAACTTTCGCCACTCACTCTCCTCAAATATTGTATAAGGATCTGCAAAAAAACTCCCTTAGCCTTCCCTACAGCCAGTAGACCTGCTAGCTGCTTTAGAGTCTCAGGCTCAATTCCCCGCTTTTATAAAAAGCACTGCAAAACGTTCAGGGCTCAGTTCCCCGCTTTTATAAAAAGCACTGTAATAAGTCCAGGGCTACCTCTCGGTCCATTTTCATGGCCAGCCTTTTCCGGATCGTCTTCTTCTGGGTCGTCCTGTAACCTCGGTCTCCGGATCGGCCTCCCGATGCAGCAGTGTCTGGTTCGCCCCAGCGGCGGATTTCTTTCGGTTGGTCCAAGCACCCGGGTCCATCACGCCACCGCAGCAGCATTGCCCGCGCTTCCCGGCCGCTGCAGCCGGCGCCGCTCACTCGCCGTTCCGGGTCCCCGTCGACCGGGGCCCTGTATCCAGGTCCCCGCTAGTTGGGGCTCTGTATCCCGGGTCCCCGTCGACCGGGGCCCTGTATCCGGGTCCCCTTTAAACCGGGGCCCTGTATTCCGGGTCCCCGCTAGTCGGGGCCCTGTATCCAGGTCCCCGCTAGTCGGGGCCCTGTATCGCGGGTCCCCGCTAGTCGGGGCCCTGTATCCAGGTCCCCGCTAGTCGGGGCCCTGTATTCCCGGTCCCCGCTAGTCTGGGCCCTGTATTCTGGGTCCCCGCTAGTGGGGAGCCTGTAATCCGGGTCCCCGTCGACCGGGGCCCTGTCATCCGGCTCCCCGCTAGTCGGGGCCCTGTAATCCGGGTCCCCACTGACCGGGACCCTGTATCCCGGGTCCTCGCTAGTCGGGGCCCTGTAAACCGGGTCCCCAGCGACCAGGGCCCTGTAGTCCCCGTCCCTGTTCGGGCGCCATTTGTAAGCGGCGAGGAGAAGCAGACAGGCCAACCCCATATGGGTGATAAGCAACTTCTTTATTTGTGACGCAGTTCACACATATATAGGAGTGGTATTCAGCCACTCCTTCTTGGTATAACAGTATTGGTTAGCCCCCACAGCTTCCTCCACATTCTCCTCCCAGGTCCGGTTTCCGGCCACCTGTGGGGGCCACCCCCTGCCTTGCTTGCACAGTCCTCCAGAACTCTATGGTCCTGCTCTTAGAGTCATTCTGCAACAGAGCACCTCCTGTATGAAGACAGGCTGAGAAAGTTGGGGCTGTTCAGCCTGGAGAAGAGAAGGATGCGTGGAGACCTCCGAGAAGCCTTCCAGTATCTGAAGGGGGCCTATAGGGATGGTGGGGAGGGACTCTTCATTAGGGACCGTAGTGACAGGACAAGGGGTAACAGGTTGAAACTTAAACAGGGGAAGTTTAGATTGTCTGGAAGGAGGAAGTTCTTTCCTGTGAGGGTGGGGGGCCCTGGAATGGGTTGCCCAGGGAGGTTGTGAATGCTCCATCCCTGGCAGTGTTCAAGGGCAGGTTGGGCAAAGCATTGGGTGAGATGGTTTAGTGTGAGGTGTCCCTGCTCGTGGCAGGGGGGTTGGAACTGGATGATCTTAAGGCCCTTTCCAACCCAAACTCTTCTATGATTCTATAAAGAATCTGGCTGAGCAGTTGCCCTAGGTTGCAGTAACGAGGGGTGTTACCTTATTTAAGACTACAGAAGAATTACCTTTTGAAATGTTTATATTAAACAAATGCACGGAATTTAATGGCAAGTTTGTGGCAACTCAACATGCTTTCCAAATAAAGCATTCCACAGGGAATATCCGTGGGTAAGCTGATCTAGCTCTCCCTGCTTATTGCAGGTGGGGTGGACTAGATGGGCTTTGAAGGGCCCTTCCAATCCAAACTATTCCATTCTATAATTCCACACCCAGGAATGAAGTGTGGGAGTGGTACCAGAAGTAAGCATCATGTGCTCAGTGCTGTGTTTCTTGTACCTCACCTCCCAGGATCCTGTAAATGATGGCAACAGCTCTGCATTTACCAGAATGAGCCCTAAGTGCATTGACCTCTATTTTGGTCTTATTCTGAGTAACTGTCCGGGTCTTTTACATCTGGCCCTTGGTTTCATATCGACTTGCCTTTTGACATTTGAGGTCGGACATGACTGCTCTCTGACTCCTTCTCCCTCACTACCTTTGGGTCCTGGGACTCCCTCCACTAGAGCAGCTCGCTCCAAGCCCTGTCCAATGTGGCCTTGAAGACTGCCAGGGATGGGGCAGCCACAGCTTCTCTGGGCACCCTGTGCCAGCGCCTCAGCACCCTCACAGGGAAGAGCTTCTGCCTGATATCCAATCTAAATCTAACCCTTTTCAGCTTAAAGCTATTACTCCTTGTCCTGTCCCTACAGGCTCTTGTCAAAAGTCCCTTTCCAGAGAAGGCTCTGTCTTTAAACAGAGAGTTTTTGCAGATAAAGGAGTGAAAGGAAGAAAAAAGAGCTGTAGGTGGGAAATTAAACATGCAGAAACACCTAAACGGCCTCCAAAGATTTATTACTAATGGGATCTGCTCTTATCAGCCAGTCTTGATTTCAGATGCATCTCGCACAAAGCTGTTCTGCTGGGCTGGTTTCCTCGCAGGTGCCAGCAGATACTTCTGCTTTTGCTTTTCAAGAGCAAAACAGCCTCTGGTTAGACCCATCTGGTGGACTGCTGCTGCAGCTTGCCTTGACACAAGGCTTCTCTAACATCATCAGCTACTTTCTCTGCCCTGGCAAATATCCCCCATTGAGGGATGGGTCCTGGCAGTGGATCCTCACTGTGAATTTGGTGTCCTATGGCAATACCTTTGTCATAGGAAAGGCATCAAAGAGGCAGCTGAGCTGAGGTCTGACCTGGCTGCATGCAGGTTTCTGCATTTCCTTGATGGGTTCCTGCCTGCTTCTGTGTGAGGAAGATCTTTGTTCGTCAGTGAAGAATTAGCCCATTGTTGTGGTTCATTGTCTCACCCTGCTCCAGTTAGACCTGCAGACCCATCAGCCCTCCCTGTTCCCTACTCGGAAAGATGGGTGCTGCCCATATACAACACTTTCAAAGCCATGTTGGTGCAGAAGCACACAGAACAAAGGGAATGCTGAGTTTAGCTCACCGCAGTTTGTGACTCACTGCCTCTTGTTCACATACTCCTGGAAAGACGCATTTCAAATGTCCCCACTTGCTTAGTATGGACACAGGAATATCTGTCTAGGAAGTCATAGTGAAAACAAGCATTGAGCTCTGCATCCATAACATTGGAATTTAGGGTTTTCTCATGTATCCTATTGGCAATGGCCACGTGCCACAAAGTGGTGTTTCCATAAGCGCCATCAAGCAGAAAACCAAGCCCCAAAGGAAGTGTCACTGGTCCTTTCGGGTTGTACTCAACTCTCTGAGGTCATCTACTCGGGTTGAACGGGGAGTGTTAAGGGGTAAGGCTGCATCACAAAGGGAAAGAGTAAGCCCAGAGCAGGCATATGGTGCCTTCTGACTTGCTCCATTGCATCCACGAGCTAGCTCTTGGTCTAGCAGGAGGTCTGACTCGGAGAGAGTCGCCTGCACAAAAAGCTTTTGACTTCACTTCTTAAGCACCCCAAATTTGCATCTAGCCCATGGCTCGTTCAGCATGAGCTCGTTTTCACACTGTCGATTCTCTAGTGTTAACAGCTACTTTAGGCTTGAGTAGCCTGCAGAGCATGTCTCTAACTCAGCCGTCCCTGCCAAGGAGTGAGAAAACAATTACCTCTGGTCCTCACCCTCTGTTGGCTCCTCCAACCACATCAACCAACTAAGATCTAAGATCATTATGACATCAAGTGCATCCTTCCCTCCTGTTCCTTGCTACACTGACTGTTTTCCTTTGTGCTCTCAGGACAGCATCTTGCTCTGCAGGAAAGGGGCTGCAAGTGCAGCAGGTTTTCCCAGAGGGTTACGAAACAACCCTGAAATTCCTGCTGGATTGACATGCCAAGGTCATGAGAATGAATGAAGACGGGCTGTTTGAATCCAAGTCACCTCGTGTAATCTTAGAGGCGTAAATCAAATGTTGTCGCTCTGGGCTTCGTGTTTGCACTGCCAGCGCGTTTGGTTTGGACAAAGAGGAAGAAAGCTGCGAGGGATGGCAAAGGCTGCGGATGGAAATGGAACGGCGACTCCAAGGAAAGGGAACACAGGCTTCGTGCGTCTGCCAGTGTGCCCGGGACACGAGGCGATGCGCTGGAGCTGCGGGATGGCAACGGGGCGTCGCCCGGAAACGGACAATGGACTCGGCCAATGGGCATCGAGGAGCGGCGGGCTGTGGCCAATAAATAGCGGGCAGGGGGCAGGGTGGTCTCAGTCACTGCTGCAGGTGCGGAGGGGCAGGAGGAAGGCCGCCGGCTGCCCGCTGTCTCTACTGCCCCCAGGTCAGACTCCCGTTGTGGAACACCGCAGCAGCGATGGCAACGCTCAGCCTATTTCAGCTGCTGGACGCTGCCATCAGCACCTCCAACGGGGGACGCGTGAATATCATGCAGCTGCGAATCCTACTGCGGGCTGTGCTGGAGCTCACGGGCCTTGGGGACCTGCCTGTCCCAGACTGGGGGCAGGCTGCCCAGGGGGTCAGGGCCCAGGCCCGGCATGTGAGGCAGCAGCGCCTGGAGCCAGGCGGGTGGCAGCCCAGGACAGCCCTGCTGCAGGGCACCGCTGGCAACTCCCGACTTTACACCAGGGCTGCCGGTGTGGGGCAGCTGGAGGAGATGGAAGACGTGGACAGCAGCAGCTCTGAGGTAGGGGCTCTCCCAAGTCCCATGGGCTCCACAGCCCTGGAGCTCTGGCCCCACCATCCTCTCCATCCCTGTCTTCCCCACTCCTGACACATGGGTGGGAGCCGTGTCCACTCCTCAGGCACCTGAGAGGCACCGTCAGCACCTCATGGGCCTCATCTCCACCCCCAGTCTCCTTGGCTCGCCCCAGGGCTAAACCCGGCACTGCGGGGTACTGGAGAGGGGCCTCACCCTGCACGGCACTGAGCTGCTCAGGCACAGGCTTTTCCCGGGTGTCCCAAGGGGCAGGGCCGGGGACCCAGCTCCTGGTCTGCAGGGGCCCTCCCCTGGGGCTCAACCCCCGCCGCCCTCCTCTCCTAGGACATGGCTCTGTCCCAGCCTCTCCCGGAGGGGATCGGTGGCATGAACGAGGCAGTCGGGAAGGGGCTTGGCTTGCTGAGCTGCTGCTGGGGTCCCTGTGCCCATCGCCCCCTCCCTGCGTAACCCTGTGTCCATCACCCTGGGTGCCACCCAGCGAGGGAGGAGTGGGAAGGGGGCTCTGAGCGGGCAGTGTGAAAGTGTGTGAGTTCAGCCCGGGGCGGCTGGGGACAGAGCTGGGGACCGTGCGGGGAGCCCTGGCTCTGCCCTTGCTGCTGCACTTCTGTCCACAAACCTGCTCCCCTTTGCCGCCTCTTCCCAGGAGGACTACAGAGCCCGGTCTGCCCTCACCAAGTCCTCCACTTTGGACATGGACACCCTGCACAGGGCAAGCTCAGCGCTGCGTCCCAAGGAACCAGGGACAGAGCGTGCAGCCCCTACTGCTCAGAGCACCAGCTCAACCAGCAGGTCTGCAAGTCGCAGTGGTCAGCCCAACATCTCATGGAGATGGGCTGGAGCTGCTGACCGTGAGGACAGGGCTGTATGGAGAAAGCCTTCTCTTGCTGCCACCCCTGCCTGGAGATCAAAGAAAGAAGTTGGAGCTGCTGTCGCCGCGGCCAAGGCTCCACGGAGAAAGTCTTGTCTTGTTTCCAGCAAGACCCGCAGCCCAGGGATGCGTTCCAGAAAAAGGGTTTCCTGGGCAGACCTCCAGGGAGCAGGGACGCAGCCAATAGCCCCTAGCTCCAGTGTGCATCCCAGGGCCATGGGCCAGCTGCAAGAGGCGTGCGGATCGTCAGAATCCTCCGGCTCCAGCAGTTCCTCCACCTCGATGATGGAGGCTGAGTTCGAGACTCTTCACAGCCTCTATGATCAGCTAAAGAAGCAGGCGGCGCAGCTGCAAGCCACCAAGTCGGACCGCGCTGAGCTGGAGATGCTGCGGTCCGAGCTGCTGCACCAGCAGGAGGAAGGTGGGAGCTGTGAGGTCTGGTGGGATGTTTGAGAGCCTGGGTCGGGGGCTCGTTGCCCTCAGAGCCTGGCCTTGAAGGTGAGACCCCCTCACTGACAGTGTGTCCCCTTGGCCCATGTTCTTGCAGGCCAGGAGAGCATCGCCATCAAGCTTGAGGAGCTCCGTGGCCAGGCGTCCTCCCTGCAGGGCCTGGCAAGTGACTTAAAGCAGAAGGTGTGGAAGGTGAGCCGGTGGCAGTCCCCAGGGGGCACGTGGGGATGCTTGGGGGTTTGGGCAGGGAGGGGCAGAAGAAGAGCCCCTGGTCTGGGAAGACACTGGCACCATGCCCTGACTCTGCCCCACCACTGCTCCCAGCTCACGTCCGCGCTTCAGAAGCTGAAGCAGGAGCTGATGGAGATGGTGGCATGGGGGGCTTCGGAAGAGGCTGCTGGGACCTCCCCTGCCCCGCAGCTGGTTGTGCTTCTGTGAAATGTGGGGAGAGCCCCTTGCTCCTCCCCCCAGATAGGGTTGTACGAGTCAGCAGCATGGAGGGAAATTGCAGCTGTGCTGCAGATGTCCTGCTGGCACTGAGAGCCCGTGGTCACTTGCCCATTAAGCCGGGTCTGTTCCCAAGGGACAGGCACCCCCCCCTTGCATGGCACTACCCTGTCGTCTTCCTCCCTGCATCAGGACCAGGAGGTGCTGAGCCGCTTGAAGGCCCAGGAGCAGGAGCTGCAGCAAGTCCGTCATCAGCTGCGGGAAGAGATGGCCTCCAAGGTGAGGGGTGGCCCAACCCCCCCGAGCCAAACTGGCACCTCTGGGGCTTGGTGGCCCAAGGCTGTATCCCTCTGAGGATTCCTGCTCCTGGCTTTTCTCTGGGCGCCGCAGTGCCCCAAGCTGGGGCCGCTGGCTGAGGGGAGTGTGTGTGCCTGCAGCTGGACCGCAAGGAGCTGGGGCCTTTCCAGCAGCAGCTGGAGGAGCAGTGGAAGAGAAGTCTGGAGCAGGTCACGGAGAAGGCACCGCCGAGAGAGGCTAACAATGCGGCTGGCATTAAGACGTGAGTGTGATGGGGACAGTGGTGGCTTCAGAGACAGCACTCGCCCCGTTGCCACTTTGGCCGTGCCAGCACCCCCGGTTCCTATGGTGCTCTGAGTGCCCATGGCAGTAGTTCGCACTGATGGTGGTGGTTTTTGGAGCCAACCTCCAACTGCTCTCCCTCATCCTCCCGCCATTCTTCTGTAACCAGCCAGGGGGTTGGGACCTTGCTTGGGTGCTAGGCTACAAACCGGGCTGAAACCCACGTTTCCCAGCTCACCCAGCCCTTTCCTCCCCTGCCCAGGCAGCCTTCCAATGCCGATTCCCGGCGCCTGTCCTGTGACCGGCAGCTCAACGTGAGGGTGCCTGCCTCGTAAGTAGCACCTGTCCCTGGAGCATCGAGGGGCTGCACGGGTGGCACGGGAGGAGACGGATGCTGAGAGCTCTGCCTGACAGGCACAGGGTTCTGGGAGTCAGTGTGGGGGGGTTGACCCTGCTGAGACCCCTCTAATGCTCTGCCCACGAGTGGGGGGATGGGGACCCTTCCCTGAGGGCAGTGGGCAGGGGGATGCCATAGGGTGAAAGCCCATGGATTTTGGGGCACTGCCTTGAGGCGGGCTGGATCATTTGTCCCCTGTCACCCACCGGTGGCTCTTGGTTTCCACAGGCCCGTCGTGCCCATCCCACCCGCGCCACGGCTGACCTCCCGCGTCACTGAGAAAATTCCTCGTTCCCTCAAACCAGGGGAAAGCAAGAGGTAGGGGACTTGGGACCCATCCCCTGCCAGGGTGCAGGGTGGCCCTGCCCTGGCGGGAGAGCTCTTCCCTGGGTGGGGATAGAAGGCTCTGTGGGTGCCAGGGCAGGCTGCCCACATACGCCCTGTCCCCCACCCTGGCAGACCACAGTGCTGGGTGCTGAGTCCCCCTATTTCCCATCCTGCAGGGAGCAGGCGGCTCGCTGCTGGAACCCCAGCGTGCCGTGGCAGTGCGGGGGCCAGAACACTGCTCCCCAGCCTGTCTCACCCAGCACCCCATGGACTCTCAGGCCGTCCGCTGTGCTCCACAGGAAGGTAGGGATGAAGAAGGAAGGGATCTGGAGGGGGCAAATGAGGCTGGGAGTGTGATGCTGAGTATTTGGAATGGGGGGGATTCGTGCCTCAGTTTCCCCAGGAGGGCTGCGTGTGGAGGGTTGCTTGGGAATGATCAATACTGCCCCGTGCTTTAGCCAGACCCCTCTCTCCTTCCCAGCAGGATGGTGACAATGCAACCGAGCTGCTGGGCAACACCAGCCGCCGGCAGGACAAGCAGCAGCCTGTGCTCAAGGGCAAGGAGGGTACAGGCAGGAGGAACCCGACCCAGGGCAGCCTTCCCCAGGCACCACGGCTCGTCCAGCCCCTCCTGCCCCCTTCCGTCAAACTCAAACCCCAGGAGCCACGCACAACTGGGCGTCCCCCGCTGAAGCCCTAGCACCCTGTGGGCCCAGCAGCCAATAAATAATTCCTCATGTTCACCCAAGCACCTGTGTGGGCTGAGTGTGGAACCCTGGCTCGGAAACTCCCCATCACACACAAGGAGGGCTCGGCAGCATCCCTGGCCTGTGGCCACGTGTCACTGCAGGAGCAGCCCCTGGCCACCCCACATACAAGCACCTGTGCCCACCAAGCTGCTGCGCTCCCCTGGCACTCTCTGGCCTGGAACTCTATGGTCCTGCTCTTAGAGTCATTCTGCAGCAATTCCCCCCTTTTTCTTTGTGCAAGCAAGGCATTATGGGTTATTCTGTTCACCTGTTTTATCACACAACTATAAACATGTCTAATAGCTATTATGATTAACCCAATCAATGATACATAAGTGCAATACTTTTAAACAGTGTTTGACTCAACCTGTAATGCCGCGTGAAGACAACCATCTAGTTATTCTTAGGATATTGCTCATTTACTATTGCTGGGTAAGCTGAGCCAGGGTTCTCAGCTGTGCGTGCATCGAATTAGCATAATCAGAGACTCATACAACACATTCCAACAAACTTTTCACATCCATGTCCCTGTTCCAACAACAAAAGCTTCTGCAGTGTTGCATGTCTTACAGAGTCAACATTAAAACAAATCATAAATTGCCTTTGATGTAGGATTTGCTTAGCAACTCAGCAACCCAGTCTGCTTAGTTGAGCCAAGGCCCGGCTGAAGCACTTACAGTGATTTGGCATATTATGATTGGATACATGTTTTGAAGACCCTTAGTGACTAACATATAATTGGTTAAACACAGGTGTGAGAACTCAACCTTGAAAGCTTGCCAACAGTCCACAGTTCTCATTAACTTGGTGAATTCCAGCCTCTTATCTTGCTTGCTTAAGCTTCTTCAGGCCTCTCATGGCCTTGCTGTATCTTTCAGGACTATTCAAAGTTTATGTACCAGTTATGCATTCTCCCGTGAGAACACTGTCTCCGCATCTTCCCCCTTTATGTTCTATATATGGTTTGGGTGACCCTACTTGAGCAGGGGATCTGGGCTAGATTATGTCTCCAACATATGCCAACCAGAGACTGCCTGGTCCTGCCCTTTTTTTCTGCTGTATGGCTCTCCGGTAACAGGCTGTATAGCTCTCTGTTCCTTCACATCAAGGTCTGGCATGACGTGTGTCCCCACCGCTCCACGCCTGCTGGGTTGCAGCCAGCAGCGGAGCTAAAGGTTCTTCTTGGTGGCAAACACAGAAGCCAACCCAGTCTTGCCCTTGATTGTGGTGGCAGGCATTTGGTCAGCCTCAGTCCTTGCACCTTGCTGTCAAGGCACAGTTTCACCTGCTTTATCCAGTGACAAGTCGCTACTACAGCAAGGCACACACACATTTACATTAGCAGAGTAACTATTACAGGGTGCAGCAGCAGTTGAAGATGCTGATGACAGCGAGGGACCACCCAAAGAAATTTCTTACCAGTGGAATTCTCCCCCCTCTTAATTTGTTCCATCACCTGCTTTATAACACTACCATTGTATTAAAATTTTTCTAGCTTTTGCCTTAGCATTTTCTAGCAGCTACTGCAAATTTCCATACTCTAACAACTCTTTTACAAGTGACCAATCTATACAATACAAGGTGCAGTTTCTTACTAGCAACTAGCTAGTAAATACAGGTGGTTTTATACACAAAATCACAACCTCTAATAATAGCTACTTTACAAGCACACATATTCAGGATGTTACTTTTCAGTTGCCCCCAAGTGATGTTTTGCAGTTATTTGTTCTTTCTCTTCCTCTATCTCATTCTGCTTGGGGTAATCAGGGTCAGCTCCTGTAGCTGAGGCATCAGGTTTTTCCATTCGTCTGTCCAGCTCATGGGAAGGCTTGACAAACTTTGCAGGCATTCACCATGGACCTGTAGGCAGGAGGACACAAATATACCCCCTCCCCCAGGTTATCAGTTCTTCAGAAGTAGACAGGTTAGACAGGTTAAAGTTAAATGTAACATCATTACTCTCTCCCCCCCCCCCTTTTTTTTTCCCCACTACAGTCCCACGTGCAGAACGTGGCACAAGGACCCTGTGGAGACTAACAGCAAACCAGCTCCGAGAAGCATCACTGCAGTGCGAGGTGGCAGGCTCAACCTTAGCGGGCGTCCCCGCAGAGGCTCTGCCTCCCCCACATCGTATGAGGCTTGGGCTTTTATACTGACCAAAATGCACACTCATTCCGACACAGGTAGCCTGCCTGTGCTGGAAGAAGTGGCCAGCAGTATCTACAGAGGTCTCCAAGGGTTGATAGAAACCTGGACATACTTATATATACCAACTTCTAGTACATGAGTATCACAGAGAAACTGTATGGGCTCCCCCTGTCAATTGCAAGGAAAAAATCATAACGTATACAGCTTGAGTATAAGAGGATTTTAACGCATACGTGGTCACTGTTTGTCAGGCCTCCTTAACTATTTTGAGATCAAGAGCTTCCCACTCTTTAGCCCCCTGCTGTGTAGTAAACACAGGATATGCAAAGATGCCCATTGCAGAAAATTCCCCAGTGATGTTCGCATCTTTGGTTACCCATTGTTACAGCTGAGCGTCTCCAGGGCCAGTAAGTCTGAGCAGACCGACCCGGGAGATGAAGAGTCAGGGTCTGGAAGCAGAGGATATAGATCTGGCTCGGATTCAGGGGATTCGGGGGCTGATCCTGCGCTGAACTCGGGGTCTCCGCTGCTCGCAGCTGTGTCTTTCTTATCAGATGTCTCTCGTTCGGTATGTGGCCATCTGCAGACCTGGCTCCTCCGTGACTGAGTTAAATTTTTTTTCACTCTAGGGCATAGTGGGTTGGAAAGGCTCGCGGTTCCTTTAAATCTCCCGCTCGCGCATGATCCCTATTTTCTACTGCGGGCTTCACAGTGGCGCCGCAATCGATCCGGCGCCGAGGCACCGCCCTCTTTCTTTCGGATTCCTCGACTTTTATCATACGTATCCCTTCTAATATACTTTCTCTGTCCTTTTCAAAGTCCCTACTTTCGGAACTGGGGTGGTGGGGAAGCAGGGGGTTACACCTCCTCCGCGGCACCTTCTGATGGAGGGGGAGAAAAGGGGGGAAGAAAAGGGGGGGGGGGGGAACCCTGTGCTCGCGCGAGTTGGGGGAAACGAGTTGTAATCTTCCCCCGGTTTCAACCGACCGGGGACGTCTGTTCCTAGTTTCTCCGTTGCTACCGCGGCAGTTTTCTTTTCTGCCTTGTATCTTTTTATACAGTTCATTACTTCCCTCCGTGGTTTACCGAGTTTCTTTGCCTATTTATAATCATTAAGCACTGAGTCAAATAGTTCATCACCAAACTTTCGCCACTCACTCTCCTCAAATATTGTATAAGGATCTGCAAAAAAACTCCCTTAGCCTTCCCTACAGCCAGTAGACCTGCTAGCTGCTTTAGAGTCTCAGGCTCAATTCCCCGCTTTTATAAAAAGCACTGCAAAACGTTCAGGGCTCAGTTCCCCGCTTTTATAAAAAGCACTGTAATAAGTCCAGGGCTACCTCTCGGTCCATTTTCATGGCCAGCCTTTTCCGGATCGTCTTCTTCTGGGTCGTCCTGTAACCTCGGTCTCCGGATCGGCCTCCCGATGCAGCAGTGTCTGGTTCGCCCCAGCGGCGGATTTCTTTCGGTTGGTCCAAGCACCCGGGTCCATCACGCCACCGCAGCAGCATTGCCCGCGCTTCCCGGCCGCTGCAGCCGGCGCCGCTCACTCGCCGTTCCGGGTCCCCGTCGACCGGGGCCCTGTATCCAGGTCCCCGCTAGTTGGGGCTCTGTATCCCGGGTCCCCGTCGACCGGGGCCCTGTATCTGGGTCCCCTTTAAACCGGGGCCCTGTATTCCGGGTCCCCGCTAGTCGGGGCCCTGTATCCAGGTCCCCGCTAGTCGGGGCCCTGTATCGCGGGTCCCCGCTAGTCGGGGCCCTGTATCCAGGTCCCCGCTAGTCGGGGCCCTGTATTCCCGGTCCCCGCTAGTCTGGGCCCTGTATTCTGGGTCCCCGCTAGTGGGGAGCCTGTAATCCGGGTCCCCGTCGACCGGGGCCCTGTCATCCGGCTCCCCGCTAGTCGGGGCCCTGTAATCCGGGTCCCCACTGACCGGGACCCTGTATCCCGGGTCCTCGCTAGTCGGGGCCCTGTAAACCGGGTCCCCAGCGACCAGGGCCCTGTAGTCCCCGTCCCTGTTCGGGCGCCATTTGTAAGCGGCGAGGAGAAGCAGACAGGCCAACCCCATATGGGTGATAAGCAACTTCTTTATTTGTGACGCAGTTCACACATATATAGGAGTGGTATTCAGCCACTCCTTCTTGGTATAACAGTATTGGTTAGCCCCCACAGCTTCCTCCACATTCTCCTCCCAGGTCCGGTTTCCGGCCACCTGTGGGGGCCACCCCCTGCCTTGCTTGCACAGTCCTCCAGAACTCTATGGTCCTGCTCTTAGAGTCATTCTGCAACAGAGCACCTCCTGTATGAAGACAGGCTGAGAAAGTTGGGGCTGTTCAGCCTGGAGAAGAGAAGGATGCGTGGAGACCTCCGAGAAGCCTTCCAGTATCTGAAGGGGGCCTATAGGGATGGTGGGGAGGGACTCTTCATTAGGGACCGTAGTGACAGGACAAGGGGTAACAGGTTGAAACTTAAACAGGGGAAGTTTAGATTGTCTGGAAGGAGGAAGTTCTTTCCTGTGAGGGTGGGGGGCCCTGGAATGGGTTGCCCAGGGAGGTTGTGAATGCTCCATCCCTGGCAGTGTTCAAGGGCAGGTTGGGCAAAGCATTGGGTGAGATGGTTTAGTGTGAGGTGTCCCTGCTCGTGGCAGGGGGGTTGGAACTGGATGATCTTAAGGCCCTTTCCAACCCAAACTCTTCTATGATTCTATAAAGAATCTGGCTGAGCAGTTGCCCTAGGTTGCAGTAACGAGGGGTGTTACCTTATTTAAGACTACAGAAGAATTACCTTTTGAAATGTTTATATTAAACAAATGCACGGAATTTAATGGCAAGTTTGTGGCAACTCAACATGCTTTCCAAATAAAGCATTCCACAGGGAATATCCGTGGGTAAGCTGATCTAGCTCTCCCTGCTTATTGCAGGTGGGGTGGACTAGATGGGCTTTGAAGGGCCCTTCCAATCCAAACTATTCCATTCTATAATTCCACACCCAGGAATGAAGTGTGGGAGTGGTACCAGAAGTAAGCATCATGTGCTCAGTGCTGTGTTTCTTGTACCTCACCTCCCAGGATCCTGTAAATGATGGCAACAGCTCTGCATTTACCAGAATGAGCCCTAAGTGCATTGACCTCTATTTTGGTCTTATTCTGAGTAACTGTCCGGGTCTTTTACATCTGGCCCTTGGTTTCATATCGACTTGCCTTTTGACATTTGAGGTCGGACATGACTGCTCTCTGACTCCTTCTCCCTCACTACCTTTGGGTCCTGGGACTCCCTCCACTAGAGCAGCTCGCTCCAAGCCCTGTCCAATGTGGCCTTGAAGACTGCCAGGGATGGGGCAGCCACAGCTTCTCTGGGCACCCTGTGCCAGCGCCTCAGCACCCTCACAGGGAAGAGCTTCTGCCTGATATCCAATCTAAATCTAACCCTTTTCAGCTTAAAGCTATTACTCCTTGTCCTGTCCCTACAGGCTCTTGTCAAAAGTCCCTTTCCAGAGAAGGCTCTGTCTTTAAACAGAGAGTTTTTGCAGATAAAGGAGTGAAAGGAAGAAAAAAGAGCTGTAGGTGGGAAATTAAACATGCAGAAACACCTAAACGGCCTCCAAAGATTTATTACTAATGGGATCTGCTCTTATCAGCCAGTCTTGATTTCAGATGCATCTCGCACAAAGCTGTTCTGCTGGGCTGGTTTCCTCGCAGGTGCCAGCAGATACTTCTGCTTTTGCTTTTCAAGAGCAAAACAGCCTCTGGTTAGACCCATCTGGTGGACTGCTGCTGCAGCTTGCCTTGACACAAGGCTTCTCTAACATCATCAGCTACTTTCTCTGCCCTGGCAAATATCCCCCATTGAGGGATGGGTCCTGGCAGTGGATCCTCACTGTGAATTTGGTGTCCTATGGCAATACCTTTGTCATAGGAAAGGCATCAAAGAGGCAGCTGAGCTGAGGTCTGACCTGGCTGCATGCAGGTTTCTGCATTTCCTTGATGGGTTCCTGCCTGCTTCTGTGTGAGGAAGATCTTTGTTCGTCAGTGAAGAATTAGCCCATTGTTGTGGTTCATTGTCTCACCCTGCTCCAGTTAGACCTGCAGACCCATCAGCCCTCCCTGTTCCCTACTCGGAAAGATGGGTGCTGCCCATATACAACACTTTCAAAGCCATGTTGGTGCAGAAGCACACAGAACAAAGGGAATGCTGAGTTTAGCTCACCGCAGTTTGTGACTCACTGCCTCTTGTTCACATACTCCTGGAAAGACGCATTTCAAATGTCCCCACTTGCTTAGTATGGACACAGGAATATCTGTCTAGGAAGTCATAGTGAAAACAAGCATTGAGCTCTGCATCCATAACATTGGAATTTAGGGTTTTCTCATGTATCCTATTGGCAATGGCCACGTGCCACAAAGTGGTGTTTCCATAAGCGCCATCAAGCAGAAAACCAAGCCCCAAAGGAAGTGTCACTGGTCCTTTTGGGTTGTACTCAACTCTCTGAGGTCATCTACTCGGGTTGAATGGGGAGTGTTAAGGGGTAAGGCTGCATCACAAAGGGAAAGAGTAAGCCCAGAGCAGGCATATGGTGCCTTCTGACTTGCTCCATTGCATCCACGAGCTAGCTCTTGGTCTAGCAGGAGGTCTGACTCGGAGAGAGTCGCCTGCACAAAAAGCTTTTGACTTCACTTCTTAAGCACCCCAAATTTGCATCTAGCCCATGGCTCGTTCAGCATGAGCTCGTTTTCACACTGTCGATTCTCTAGTGTTAACAGCTACTTTAGGCTTGAGTAGCCTGCAGAGCATGTCTCTAACTCAGCCGTCCCTGCCAAGGAGTGAGAAAACAATTACCTCTGGTCCTCACCCTCTGTTGGCTCCTCCAACCACATCAACCAACTAAGATCTAAGATCATTATGACATCAAGTGCATCCTTCCCTCCTGTTCCTTGCTACACTGACTGTTTTCCTTTGTGCTCTCAGGACAGCATCTTGCTCTGCAGGAAAGGGGCTGCAAGTGCAGCAGGTTTTCCCAGAGGGTTACGAAACAACCCTGAAATTCCTGCTGGATTGACATGCCAAGGTCATGAGAATGAATGAAGACGGGCTGTTTGAATCCAAGTCACCTCGTGTAATCTTAGAGGCGTAAATCAAATGTTGTCGCTCTGGGCTTCGTGTTTGCACTGCCAGCGCGTTTGGTTTGGACAAAGAGGAAGAAAGCTGCGAGGGATGGCAAAGGCTGCGGATGGAAATGGAACGGCGACTCCAAGGAAAGGGAACACAGGCTTCGTGCGTCTGCCAGTGTGCCCGGGACACGAGGCGATGCGCTGGAGCTGCGGGATGGCAACGGGGCGTCGCCCGGAAACGGACAATGGACTCGGCCAATGGGCATTGAGGAGCAGCGGGCTGTGGCCAATAAATAGCGGGCAGGGGGCAGGGTGGTCTCAGTCACTGCTGCAGGTGCGGAGGGGCAGGAGGAAGGCCGCCGGCTGCCCGCTGTCTCTACTGCCCCCAGGTCAGACTCCCGTTGTGGAACACCGCAGCAGCGATGGCAACGCTCAGCCTATTTCAGCTGCTGGACGCTGCCATCAGCACCTCCAACGGGGGACGCGTGAATATCATGCAGCTGCGAATCCTACTGCGGGCTGTGCTGGAGCTCACGGGCCTTGGGGACCTGCCTGTCCCAGACTGGGGGCAGGCTGCCCAGGGGGTCAGGGCCCAGGCCCGGCATGTGAGGCAGCAGCGCCTGGAGCCAGGCGGGTGGCAGCCCAGGACAGCCCTGCTGCAGGGCACCGCTGGCAACTCCCGACTTTACACCAGGGCTGCCGGTGTGGGGCAGCTGGAGGAGATGGAAGACGTGGACAGCAGCAGCTCTGAGGTAGGGGCTCTCCCAAGTCCCATGGGCTCCACAGCCCTGGAGCTCTGGCCCCACCATCCTCTCCATCCCTGTCTTCCCCACTCCTGACACATGGGTGGGAGCCGTGTCCACTCCTCAGGCACCTGAGAGGCACCGTCAGCACCTCATGGGCCTCATCTCCACCCCCAGTCTCCTTGGCTCGCCCCAGGGCTAAACCCGGCACTGCGGGGTACTGGAGAGGGGCCTCACCCTGCACGGCACTGAGCTGCTCAGGCACAGGCTTTTCCCGGGTGTCCCAAGGGGCAGGGCCGGGGACCCAGCTCCTGGTCTGCAGGGGCCCTCCCCTGGGGCTCAACCCCCGCCGCCCTCCTCTCCTAGGACATGGCTCTGTCCCAGCCTCTCCCGGAGGGGATCGGTGGCATGAACGAGGCAGTCGGGAAGGGGCTTGGCTTGCTGAGCTGCTGCTGGGGTCCCTGTGCCCATCGCCCCCTCCCTGCGTAACCCTGTGTCCATCACCCTGGGTGCCACCCAGCGAGGGAGGAGTGGGAAGGGGGCTCTGAGCGGGCAGTGTGAAAGTGTGTGAGTTCAGCCCGGGGCGGCTGGGGACAGAGCTGGGGACCGTGCGGGGAGCCCTGGCTCTGCCCTTGCTGCTGCACTTCTGTCCACAAACCTGCTCCCCTTTGCCGCCTCTTCCCAGGAGGACTACAGAGCCCGGTCTGCCCTCACCAAGTCCTCCACTTTGGACATGGACACCCTGCACAGGGCAAGCTCAGCGCTGCGTCCCAAGGAACCAGGGACAGAGCGTGCAGCCCCTACTGCTCAGAGCACCAGCTCAACCAGCAGGTCTGCAAGTCGCAGTGGTCAGCCCAACATCTCATGGAGATGGGCTGGAGCTGCTGACCGTGAGGACAGGGCTGTATGGAGAAAGCCTTCTCTTGCTGCCACCCCTGCCTGGAGATCAAAGAAAGAAGTTGGAGCTGCTGTCGCCGCGGCCAAGGCTCCACGGAGAAAGTCTTGTCTTGTTTCCAGCAAGACCCGCAGCCCAGGGATGCGTTCCAGAAAAAGGGTTTCCTGGGCAGACCTCCAGGGAGCAGGGACGCAGCCAATAGCCCCTAGCTCCAGTGTGCATCCCAGGGCCATGGGCCAGCTGCAAGAGGCGTGCGGATCGTCAGAATCCTCCGGCTCCAGCAGTTCCTCCACCTCGATGATGGAGGCTGAGTTCGAGACTCTTCACAGCCTCTATGATCAGCTAAAGAAGCAGGCGGCGCAGCTGCAAGCCACCAAGTCGGACCGCGCTGAGCTGGAGATGCTGCGGTCCGAGCTGCTGCACCAGCAGGAGGAAGGTGGGAGCTGTGAGGTCTGGTGGGATGTTTGAGAGCCTGGGTCGGGGGCTCGTTGCCCTCAGAGCCTGGCCTTGAAGGTGAGACCCCCTCACTGACAGTGTGTCCCCTTGGCCCATGTTCTTGCAGGCCAGGAGAGCATCGCCATCAAGCTTGAGGAGCTCCGTGGCCAGGCGTCCTCCCTGCAGGGCCTGGCAAGTGACTT
The DNA here is from genome assembly GCF_033815535.1 of Pezoporus flaviventris. NCBI lineage: Eukaryota > Metazoa > Chordata > Aves > Psittaciformes > Psittacidae > Pezoporus > Pezoporus flaviventris. The sequence goes on along the minus strand of NW_026892597.1, from coordinate 3,708,903 downwards.
AAAGCAGAAGGTGTGGAAGGTGAGCCGGTGGCAGTCCCCAGGGGGCACGTGGGGATGCTTGGGGGTTTGGGCAGGGAGGGGCAGAAGAAGAGCCCCTGGTCTGGGAAGACACTGGCACCATGCCCTGACTCTGCCCCACCACTGCTCCCAGCTCACATCCGCGCTTCAGAAGCTGAAGCAGGAGCTGATGGAGATGGTGGCATGGGGGGCTTCGGAAGAGGCTGCTGGGACCTCCCCTGCCCCGCAGCTGGTTGTGCTTCTGTGAAATGTGGGGAGAGCCCCTTGCTCCTCCCCCCAGATAGGGTTGTACGAGTCAGCAGCATGGAGGGAAATTGCAGCTGTGCTGCAGATGTCCTGCTGGCACTGAGAGCCCGTGGTCACTTGCCCATTAAGCCGGGTCTGTTCCCAAGGGACAGGCACCCCCCCCTTGCATGGCACTACCCTGTCGTCTTCCTCCCTGCATCAGGACCAGGAGGTGCTGAGCCGCTTGAAGGCCCAGGAGCAGGAGCTGCAGCAAGTCCGTCATCAGCTGCGGGAAGAGATGGCCTCCAAGGTGAGGGGTGGCCCAACCCCCCCGAGCCAAACTGGCACCTCTGGGGCTTGGTGGCCCAAGGCTGTATCCCTCTGAGGATTCCTGCTCCTGGCTTTTCTCTGGGCGCCGCAGTGCCCCAAGCTGGGGCCGCTGGCTGAGGGGAGTGTGTGTGCCTGCAGCTGGACCGCAAGGAGCTGGGGCCTTTCCAGCAGCAGCTGGAGGAGCAGTGGAAGAGAAGTCTGGAGCAGGTCACGGAGAAGGCACCGCCGAGAGAGGCTAACAATGCGGCTGGCATTAAGACGTGAGTGTGATGGGGACAGTGGTGGCTTCAGAGACAGCACTCGCCCCGTTGCCACTTTGGCCGTGCCAGCACCCCCGGTTCCTATGGTGCTCTGAGTGCCCATGGCAGTAGTTCGCACTGATGGTGGTGGTTTTTGGAGCCAACCTCCAACTGCTCTCCCTCATCCTCCCGCCATTCTTCTGTAACCAGCCAGGGGGTTGGGACCTTGCTTGGGTGCTAGGCTACAAACCGGGCTGAAACCCACGTTTCCCAGCTCACCCAGCCCTTTCCTCCCCTGCCCAGGCAGCCTTCCAATGCCGATTCCCGGCGCCTGTCCTGTGACCGGCAGCTCAACGTGAGGGTGCCTGCCTCGTAAGTAGCACCTGTCCCTGGAGCATCGAGGGGCTGCACGGGTGGCACGGGAGGAGACGGATGCTGAGAGCTCTGCCTGACAGGCACAGGGTTCTGGGAGTCAGTGTGGGGGGGTTGACCCTGCTGAGACCCCTCTAATGCTCTGCCCACGAGTGGGGGGATGGGGACCCTTCCCTGAGGGCAGTGGGCAGGGGGATGCCATAGGGTGAAAGCCCATGGATTTTGGGGCACTGCCTTGAGGCGGGCTGGATCATTTGTCCCCTGTCACCCACCGGTGGCTCTTGGTTTCCACAGGCCCGTCGTGCCCATCCCACCCGCGCCACGGCTGACCTCCCGCGTCACTGAGAAAATTCCTCGTTCCCTCAAACCAGGGGAAAGCAAGAGGTAGGGGACTTGGGACCCATCCCCTGCCAGGGTGCAGGGTGGCCCTGCCCTGGCGGGAGAGCTCTTCCCTGGGTGGGGATAGAAGGCTCTGTGGGTGCCAGGGCAGGCTGCCCACATACGCCCTGTCCCCCACCCTGGCAGACCACAGTGCTGGGTGCTGAGTCCCCCTATTTCCCATCCTGCAGGGAGCAGGCGGCTCGCTGCTGGAACCCCAGCGTGCCGCGGCAGTGCGGGGACCAGAACACTGCTCCCCAGCCTGTCTCACCCAGCACCCCACGGACTCTCAGGCCGTCCGCTGTGCTCCACAGGAAGGTAGGGATGAAGAAGGAAGGGATCTGGAGGGGGCAAATGAGGCTGGGAGTGTGATGCTGAGTATTTGGGATGGGGGGATTCGTGCCTCAGTTTCCCCAGGAGGGCTGCGTGTGGAGGGTTGCTTGGGAATGATCAATACTGCCCCGTGCTTTAGCCAGACCCCTCTCTCCTTCCCAGCAGGATGGTGACAATGCAACCGAGCTGCTGGGCAACACCAGCCGCCGGCAGGACAAGCAGCAGCCTGTGCTCAAGGGCAAGGAGGGTACAGGCAGGAGGAACCCGACCCAGGGCAGCCTTCCCCAGGCACCGCGGCTCGTCCAGCCCCTCCTGCCCCCTTCCGTCAAACTCAAACCCCAGGAGCCACGCACGACTGGGCGTCCCCCGCTGAAGCCCTAGCACCCTGTGGGCCCAGCAGCCAATAAATAATTCCTCATGTTCACCCAAGCACCTGTGTGGGCTGAGTGTGGAACCCTGGCTCGGAAACTCCCCATCACACACAAGGAGGGCTCGGCAGCATCCCTGGCCTGTGGCCACGTGTCACTGCAGGAGCAGCCCCTGGCCACCCCACATACAAGCACCTGTGCCCACCAAGCTGCTGCGCTCCCCTGGCACTCTCTGGCCTGGAACTCTATGGTCCTGCTCTTAGAGTCATTCTGCAGCAATTCCCCCCTTTTTCTTTGTGCAAGCAAGGCATTATGGGTTATTCTGTTCACCTGTTTTATCACACAACTATAAACATGTCTAATAGCTATTATGATTAACCCAATCAATGATACATAAGTGCAATGCTTTTAAACAGTGTTTGACTCAACCTGTAATGCCCCGTGAAGACAACCATCTAGTTATTCTTAGGATATTGCTCATTTACTATTGCTGGGTAAGCTGAGCCAGGGTTCTCAGCTGTGCGTGCATCGAATTAGCATAATCAGAGACTCATACAACACATTCCAACAAACTTTTCACATCCATGTCCCTGTTCCAACAACAAAAGGTTCTGCAGTGTTGCATGTCTTACAGAGTCAACGTTAAAACAAATCAGAAATTGCCTTCGATGTAGGATTTGCTTAGCAACTCAGCAACCCAGTCTGCTTAGTTGAGCCAAGGCCCGGCTGAAGCACTTACAGTGATTTGGCATATTATGATTGGATACATGTTTTGAAGACCCTTAGTGACTAACATATAATTGGTTAAACACAGGCGTGAGAACTCAACCTTGAAAGCTTGCCAACAGTCCACAGTTCTCATTAACTTGGTGAATTCCAGCCTCTTATCTTGCTTGCTTAAGCTTCTTCAGGCCTCTCATGGCCTTGCTGTATCTTTCAGGACTATTCAAAGTTTATGTACCAGTTATGCATTCTCCCGTGAGAACACTGTCTCCGCATCTTCCCCCTTTATGTTCTATATATGGTTTGGGTGACCCTACTTGAGCAGGGGATCTGGGCTAGATTATGTCTCCAACATATGCCAACTAGAGACTGCCTGGTCCTGCCCTTTTTTTCTGCTGTATGGCTCTCCGGTAACAGGCTGTATAGCTCTCTGTTCCTTCACATCAAGGTCTGGCATGACGTGTGTCCCCACCGCTCCACGCCTGCTGGGTTGCAGCCAGCAGCGGAGCTAAAGGTTCTTCTTGGTGGCAAACACAGAAGCCAACCCAGTCTTGCCCTTGATTGTGGTAGCAGGCATTTGGTCAGCCTCAGTCCTTGCACCTTGCTGTCAAGGCACAGTTTCACCTGCTTTATCCAGTGACAAGTCGCTACTACAGCAAGGCACACACACATTTACATTAGCAGAGTAACTATTACAGGGTGCAGCAGCAGTTGAAGATGCTGATGACAGCGAGGGACCACCCAAAGAAATTTCTTACCAGTGGAATTCTCCCCCCTCTTAATTTGTTCCATCACCTGCTTTATAACACTACCATTGTATTAAAATTTTTCTAGCTTTTGCCTTAGCATTTTCTAGCAGCTACTGCAAATTTCCATACTCTAACAACTCTTTTACAAGTGACCAATCTATACAATACAAGGTGCAGTTTCTTACTAGCAACTAGCTAGTAAATACAGGTGGTTTTATACACAAAATCACAACCTCTAATAATAGCTACTTTACAAGCACACATATTCAGGATGTTACTTTTCAGTTGCCCCCAAGTGATGTTTTGCAGTTATTTGTTCTTTCTCTTCCTCTATCTCATTCTGCTTGGGGTAATCAGGGTCAGCTCCTGTAGCTGAGGCATCAGGTTTTTCCATTCGTCTGTCCAGCTCATGGGAAGGCTTGACAAACTTTGCAGGCATTCACCATGGACCTGTAGGCAGGAGGACACAAATATACCCCCTCCCCCAGGTTATCAGTTCTTCAGAAGTAGACAGGTTAGACAGGTTAAAGTTAAATGTAACATCATTACTCTCTCCCCCCCCCCTTTTTTTTTCCCCACTACAGTCCCACGTGCAGAACGTGGCACAAGGACCCTGTGGAGACTAACAGCAAACCAGCTCCGAGAAGCATCACTGCAGTGCGAGGTGGCAGGCTCAACCTTAGCGGGCGTCCCCGCAGAGGCTCTGCCTCCCCCACATCGTATGAGGCTTGGGCTTTTATACTGACCAAAATGCACACTCATTCCGACACAGGTAGCCTGCCTGTGCTGGAAGAAGTGGCCAGCAGTATCTACAGAGGTCTCCAAGGGTTGATAGAAACCTGGACATACTTATATATACCAACTTCTAGTACATGAGTATCACAGAGAAACTGTATGGGCTCCCCCTGTCAATTGCAAGGAAAAAATCATAACGTATACAGCTTGAGTATAAGAGGATTTTAACGCATACGTGGTCACTGTTTGTCAGGCCTCCTTAACTATTTTGAGATCAAGAGCTTCCCACTCTTTAGCCCCCTGCTGTGTAGTAAACACAGGATCTGCAAAGATGCCCATTGCAGAAAATTCCCCAGTGATGTTCGCATCTTTGGTTACCCATTGTTACAGCTGAGCGTCTCCAGGGCCAGTAAGTCTGAGCAGACCGACCCGGGAGATGAAGAGTCAGGGTCTGGAAGCAGAGGATATAGATCTGGCTCGGATTCAGGGGATTCGGGGGCTGATCCTGCGCTGAACTCGGGGTCTCCGCTGCTCGCAGCTGTGTCTTTCTTATCAGATGTCTCTCGTTCGGTATGTGGCCATCTGCAGACCTGGCTCCTCCGTGACTGAGTTAAATTTTTTTTCACTCTAGGGCATAGTGGGTTGGAAAGGCTCACGGTTCCTTTAAATCTCCCGCTCGCGCATGATCCCTATTTTCTACTGCGGGCTTCACAGTGGCGCCGCAATCGATCCGGCGCCGAGGCACCGCCCTCTTTCTTTCGGATTCCTCGACTTTTATCATACGTATCCCTTCTAATATACTTTCTCTGTCCTTTTCAAAGTCCCTACTTTCGGAACTGGGGTGGTGGGGAAGCAGGGGGTTACACCTCCTCCGCGGCACCTTCTGATGGAGGGGGAGAAAAGGGGGGAAGAAAAGGGGGGGGGGGGAACCCTGTGCTCGCGCGAGTTGGGGGAAACGAGTTGTAATCTTCCCCCGGTTTCAACCGACCGGGGACGTCTGTTCCTAGTTTCTCCGTTGCTACCGCGGCAGTTTTCTTTTCTGCCTTGTATCTTTTTATACAGTTCATTACTTCCCTCCGTGGTTTACCGAGTTTCTTTGCCTATTTATAATCATTAAGCACTGAGTCAAATAGTTCATCACCAAACTTTCGCCACTCACTCTCCTCAAATATTGTATAAGGATCTGCAAAAAAACTCCCTTAGCCTTCCCTACAGCCAGTAGACCTGCTAGCTGCTTTAGAGTCTCAGGCTCAATTCCCCGCTTTTATAAAAAGCACTGCAAAAAGTTCAGGGCTCAGTTCCCCGCTTTTATAAAAAGCACTGTAATAAGTCCAGGGCTACCTCTCGGTCCATTTTCATGGCCAGCCTTTTCCGGATCGTCTTCTTCTGGGTCGTCCTGTAACCTCGGTCTCCGGATCGGCCTCCCGATGCAGCAGTGTCTGGTTCGCCCCAGCGGCGGATTTCTTTCGGTTGGTCCAAGCACCCGGGTCCATCACGCCACCGCAGCAGCATTGCCCGCGCTTCCCGGCCGCTGCAGCCGGCGCCGCTCACTCGCCGTTCCGGGTCCCCGTCGACCGGGGCCCTGTATCCAGGTCCCCGCTAGTTGGGGCTCTGTATCCCGGGTCCCCGTCGACCGGGGCCCTGTATCCGGGTCCCCGTTAAACCGGGGCCCTGTATTCCGGGTCCCCAGCGACCAGGGCCCTGTAGTCCGCGTCCCTGTTCGGGCGCCATTTGTAAGTGGCGAGGAGAAGCAGACAGGCCAACCCCATATGGGTGATAAGCAACTTCTTTATTTGTGACGCAGTTCACACATATATAGGAGTGGTATTCAGCCACTCCTTCTTGGTATAACAGTATTGGTTAGCCCCCACAGCTTCCTCCACATTCTCCTCCCAGGTCCGGTCTCCGGCCACCTGTGGGGGCCACCCCCTGCCTTGCTTGCACAGTCCTCCAGAACTCTATGGTCCTGCTCTTAGAGTCATTCTGCAACAGAGCACCTCCTGTATGAAGACAGGCTGAGAAAGTTGGGGCTGTTCAGCCTGGAGAAGAGAAGGATGCGTGGAGACCTCCGAGAAGCCTTCCAGTATCTGAAGGGGGCCTATAGGGATGGTGGGGAGGGACTCTTCATTAGGGACAGTAGTGACAGGACAAGGGGTAACAGGTTGAAACTTAAACAGGGGAAGTTTAGATTGTCTGGAAGGAGGAAGTTCTTTCCTGTGAGGGTGGGGGGCCCTGGAATGGGTTGCCCAGGGAGGTTGTGAATGCTCCATCCCTGGCAGTGTTCAAGGGCAGGTTGGGCAAAGCATTGGGTGAGATGGTTTAGTGTGAGGTGTCCCTGCTCGTGGCAGGGGGGTTGGAACTGGATGATCTTAAGGCCCTTTCCAACCCAAACTCTTCTATGATTCTATAAAGAATCTGGCTGAGCAGTTGCCCTAGGTTGCAGTAACGAGGGGTGTTACCTTATTTAAGACTACAGAAGAATTACCTTTTGAAATGTTTATATTAAACAAATGCACGGAATTTAATGGCAAGTTTGTGGCAACTCAACATGCTTTCCAAATAAAGCATTCCACAGGGAATATCCGTGGGTAAGCTGATCTAGCTCTCCCTGCTTATTGCAGGTGGGGTGGACTAGATGGGCTTTGAAGGGCCCTTCCAATCCAAACTATTCCATTCTATAATTCCACACCCAGGAATGAAGTGTGGGAGTGGTACCAGAAGTAAGCATCATGTGCTCAGTGCTGTGTTTCTTGTACCTCACCTCCCAGGATCCTGTAAATGATGGCAACAGCTCTGCATTTACCAGAATGAGCCCTAAGTGCATTGACCTCTATTTTGGTCTTATTCTGAGTAACTGTCCGGGTCTTTTACATCTGGCCCTTGGTTTCATATCGACTTGCCTTTTGACATTTGAGGTCGGACATGACTGCTCTCTGACTCCTTCTCCCTCACTACCTTTGGGTCCTGGGACTCCTTCCACTAGAGCAGCTCGCTCCAAGCCCTGTCCAATGTGGCCTTGAAGACTGCCAGGGATGGGGCAGCCACAGCTTCTCTGGGCACCCTGTGCCAGCGCCTCAGCACCCTCACAGGGAAGAGCTTCTGCCTGATATCCAATCTAAATCTAACCCTTTTCAGCTTAAAGCTATTACTCCTTGTCCTGTCCCTACAGGCTCTTGTCAAAAGTCCCTTTCCAGAGAAGGCTCTGTCTTTAAACAGAGAGTTTTTGCAGATAAAGGAGTGAAAGGAAGAAAAAAGAGCTGTAGGTAGGAAATTAAACATGCAGAAACACCTAAACGGCCTCCAAAGATTTATTACTAATGGGATCTGCTCTTATCAGCCAGTCTTGATTTCAGATGCATCTCGCACAAAGCTGTTCTGCTGGGCTGGTTTCCTCGCAGGTGCCAGCAGATACTTCTGCTTTTGCTTTTCAAGAGCAAAACAGCCTCTGGTTAGACCCATCTGGTGGACTGCTGCTGCAGCTTGCCTTGACACAAGGCTTCTCTAACATCATCAGCTACTTTCTCTGCCCTGGCAAATATCCCCCATTGAGGGATGGGTCCTGGCAGTGGATCCTCACTGTGAATTTAGTGTCCTATGGCAATACCTTTGTCATAGGAAAGGCATCAAAGAGGCAGCTGAGCTGAGGTCTGACCTGGCTGCATGCAGGTTTCTGCATTTCCTTGATGGGTTCCTGCCTGCTTCTGTGTGAGGAAGATCTTTGTTCGTCAGTGAAGAATTAGCCCATTGTTGTGGTTCATTGTCTCACCCTGCTCCAGTTAGACCTGCAGACCCATCAGCCCTCCCTGTTCCCTACTCGGAAAGATGGGTGCTGCCCATATACAACACTTTCAAAGCCATGTTGGTGCAGAAGCACACAGAACAAAGGGAATGCTGAGTTTAGCTCACCGCAGTTTGTGACTCACTGCCTCTTGTTCACATACTCCTGGAAAGACGCATTTCAAATGTCCCCACTTGCTTAGTATGGACACAGGAATATCTGTCTAGGAAGTCATAGTGAAAACAAGCATTGAGCTCTGCATCCATAACATTGGAATTTAGGGTTTTCTCATGTATCCTATTGGCAATGGCCACGTGCCACAAAGTGGTGTTTCCATAAGCGCCATCAAGCAGAAAACCAAGCCCCAAAGGAAGTGTCACTGGTCCTTTTGGGTTGTACTCAACTCTCTGAGGTCATCTACTCGGGTTGAATGGGGAGTGTTAAGGGGTAAGGCTGCATCACAAAGGGAAAGAGTAAGCCCAGAGCAGGCATATGGTGCCTTCTGACTTGCTCCATTGCATCCACGAGCTAGCTCTTGGTCTAGCAGGAGGTCTGACTCGGAGAGAGTCGCCTGCACAAAAAGCTTTTGACTTCACTTCTTAAGCACCCCAAATTTGCATCTAGCCCATGGCTCGTTCAGCATGAGCTCGTTTTCACACTGTCGATTCTCTAGTGTTAACAGCTACTTTAGGCTTGAGTAGCCTGCAGAGCATGTCTCTAACTCAGCCGTCCCTGCCAAGGAGTGAGAAAACAATTACCTCTGGTCCTCACCCTCTGTTGGCTCCTCCAACCACATCAACCAACTAAGATCTAAGATCATTATGACATCAAGTGCATCCTTCCCTCCTGTTCCTTGCTACACTGACTGTTTTCCTTTGTGCTCTCAGGACAGCATCTTGCTCTGCAGGAAAGGGGCTGCAAGTGCAGCAGGTTTTCCCAGAGGGTTACGAAACAACCCTGAAATTCCTGCTGGATTGACATGCCAAGGTCATGAGAATGAATGAAGACGGGCTGTTTGAATCCAAGTCACCTCGTGTAATCTTAGAGGCGTAAATCAAATGTTGTCGCTCTGGGCTTCGTGTTTGCACTGCCAGCGCGTTTGGTTTGGACAAAGAGGAAGAAAGCTGCGAGGAAAGGCAAAGGCTGAGGATGGAAATGGAACGGCGACTCCAAGGAAAGGGAACACAGGCTTCGTGCGTCTGCCAGTGTGCCCGGGACACGAGGCGATGCGCTGGAGCTGCGGGATGGCAACGGGGCGTCGCCCGGAAACGGACAATGGACTCGGCCAATGGGCATCGAGGAGCGGCGGGCTGTGGCCAATAAATAGCGGGCAGGGGGCAGGGTGGTCTCAGTCACTGCTGCAGGTGCGGAGGGGCAGGAGGAAGGCCGCCGGCTGCCCGCTGTCTCTACTGCCCCCAGGTCAGACTCCCGTTGTGGAACACCGCAGCAGCGATGGCAACGCTCAGCCTATTTCAGCTGCTGGACGCTGCCATCAGCACCTCCAACGGGGGACGCGTGAATATCATGCAGCTGCGAATCCTACTGCGGGCTGTGCTGGAGCTCACGGGCCTTGGGGACCTGCCTGTCCCAGACTGGGGGCAGGCTGCCCAGGGGGTCAGGGCCCAGGCCCGGCATGTGAGGCAGCAGCGCCTGGAGCCAGGCGGGTGGCAGCCCAGGACAGCCCTGCTGCAGGGCACCGCTGGCAGCTCCCGACTTTACACCAGGGCTGCCGGTGTGGGGCAGCTGGAGGAGATGGAAGACGTGGACAGCAGCAGCTCTGAGGTAGGGGCTCTCCCAAGTCCCATGGGCTCCACAGCCCTGGAGCTCTGGCCCCACCATCCTCTCCATCCCTGTCTTCCCCACTCCTGACACATGGGTGGGAGCCGTGTCCACTCCTCAGGCACCTGAGAGGCACCGTCAGCACCTCATGGGCCTCATCTCCACCCCCAGTCTCCTTGGCTCGCCCCAGGGCTAAACCCGGCACTGCGGGGTACTGGAGAGGGGCCTCACCCTGCACGGCACTGAGCTGCTCAGGCACAGGCTTTTCCCGGGTGTCCCAAGGGGCAGGCCTGGAGAACCAGCTCCTGGTCTGCAGGGGCCCTCCCCTGGGGCTCAACCCCCGCCGCCCTCCTCTCCTAGGACATGGCTCTGTCCCAGCCTCTCCCGGAGGGGATCGGTGGCATGAACGAGGCAGTCGGGAAGGGGCTTGGCTTGCTGAGCTGCTGCTGGGGTCCCTGTGCCCATCGTTTCCTCCCTGCGTAACCCTGTGTCCATCACCCTGGGCGCCACCCAGCGAGGGAGGAGTGGGAAGGGGGCTCTGAGCCGGAAGTGTGAAAGTGTGTGAGTTCAGCCCGGGGCGGCTGGGGACAGAGCTGGGGACCGTGCGGGGAGCCCTGGCTCTGCCCTTGCTGCTGCACTTCTGTCCACAAACCTGCTCCCCTTTGCCGCCTCTTCCCAGGAGGACTACAGAGCCCGGTCTGCCCTCACCAAGTCCTCCACTTTGGACATGGACACCCTGCACAGGGCAAGCTCAGCACTGCGTCCCAAGGAACCAGGGACAGAGCGTGCAGCCCCTACTGCTCAGAGCACCAGCTCAACCAGCAGGTCTGCAAGTCGCAGTGTTCCGCCCAACATCTCATGGAGATGGGCTGGAGCTGCTGACCGTGAGGACAGGGCTGTATGGAGAAAGCCTTCTCTTGCTGCCACCCCTGCCTGGAGATCAAAGAAAGAAGTTGGAGCTGCTGTCGCCGCGGCCAAGGCTCCACGGAGAAAGTCTTGTCTTGTTTCCAGCAAGACCCGCAGCCCAGGGATGCGTTCCAGAAAAAGGGTTTCCTGGGCAGACCTCCAGGGAGCAGGGACGCAGCCAATAGCCCCTAGCTCCAGTGTGCATCCCAGGGCCATGGGCCAGCTGCAAGAGGCGTGTGGATCGTCAGAATCCTCCGGCTCCAGCAGTTCCTCCACCTCCTCGATGATGGAGGCTGAGTTCAAGACTCTTCACAGCCTCTATGATCTGCTAAAGAAGCAGGCGGCGCAGCTGCAAGCCACCAAGTCGGACCGCGCTGAGCTGGAGATGCTGCGGTCCGAGCTGCTGCACCAGCAGGAGGAAGGTGGGAGCTGTGAGGTCTGGTGGGATGTTTGAGAGCCTGGGTCGGGGGCTCGTTGCCCTCAGAGCCTGGCCTTGAAGGTGAGACCCCCTCACTGACAGTGTGTCCCCTTGGCCCATGTTCTTGCAGGCCAGGAGAGCATCGCCATCAAGCTTGAGGAGCTCCGTGGCCAGGCGTCCTCCCTGCAGGGCCTGGCAAGTGACTTAAAGCAGAAGGTGTGGAAGGTGAGCCGGTGGCAGTCCCCAGGGGGCACGTGGGGATGCTTGGGGGTTTGGGCAGGGAGGGGCAGAAGAAGAGCCCCTGGTCTGGGAAGACACTGGCACCATGCCCTGACTCTGCCCCACCACTGCTCCCAGCTCACGTCCGCGCTTCAGAAGCTGAAGCAGGAGCTGATGGAGATGGTGGCATGGGGGGCTTCGGAAGAGGCTGCTGGGACCTCCCCTGCCCCGCAGCTGGTTGTGCTTCTGTGAAATGTGGGGAGAGCCCCTTGCTCCTCCCCCCAGATAGGGTTGTACGAGTCAGCAGCATGGAGGGAAATTGCAGCTGTGCTGCAGATGTCCTGCTGGCACTGAGAGCCCGTGGTCACTTGCCCATTAAGCCGGGTCTGTTCCCAAGGGACAGGCACCCCCCCCCTTGCATGGCACTACCCTGTCGTCTTCCTCCCTGCATCAGGACCAGGAGGTGCTGAGCCGCTTGAAGGCCCAGGAGCAGGAGCTGCAGCAAGTCCGTCATCAGCTGCGGGAAGAGATGGCCTCCAAGGTGAGGGGTGGCCCAACCCCCCCGAGCCAAACTGGCACCTCTGGGGCTTGGAGGCCTAAGGCTGTATCCCTCTGAGGATTCCTGCTCCTGGCTTTTCTCTGGGCGCCGCAGTGCCCCAAGCTGGGGCCGCTGGCTGAGGGGAGTGTGTGTGCCTGCAGCTGGACCGCAAGGAGCTGGGGCCTTTCCAGCAGCAGCTGGAGGAGCAGTGGAAGAGAAGTCTGGAGCAGGTCACGGAGAAGGCACCGCCGAGAGAGGCTAACAATGCGGCTGGCATTAAGACGTGAGTGTGATGGGGACAGTGGTGGCTTCAGAGACAGCACTCGCCCCATTGCCACTTTGGCCTTGCCAGCACCCCCGGTTCCTATGGTGCTCTGGGTGCCCATGGCAGTAGTTCGCACTGATGGTGGTGGTTTTTGGAGCCAACCTCCAACTGCTCTCCCTCATCCTCCCGCCATTCTTCTGTAACCAGCCAGGGGGTTGGGACCTTGCTTGGGTGCTAGGCTACAAACCGGGCTGAAACCCACGTTTCCCAGCTCACCCACCCCTTTCCTCCCCTGCCCAGGCAGCCTTCCAGTGCCGATTCCCGGCGCCTGTCCTGTGACCGGCAGCTCAACGTGAGGGTGCCTGCCTCGTAAGTAGCACCTGTCCCTGGAGCATCGAGGGGCTGCACGGGTGGCACGGGAGGAGACGGATGCTGAGAGCTCCGCCTGACAGGCACAGGGTTCTGGGAGTCAGTGTGGGGGGGTTGACCCTGCTGAGACCCCTCTAATGCTCTGCCCACGAGTGGGGGGATGGGGACCCTTCCCTGAGGGCAGTGGGCAGGGGGATGCCATAGGGTGAAAGCCCGTGGATTTTGGGGCACTGCCTTGAGGCGGGCTGGATCATTTGTCCCCTGTCACCCACCGGTGGCTCTTGGTTTCCACAGGCCCGTCAAGCCCATCCCACCCGCGCCACGGCTGACCTCCCGCGTCACTGAGAAAATTCCTCGTTCCCTCAAACCAGGGGAAAGCAAGAGGTAGGGGACTTGGGACCCATCCCCTGCCAGGGTGCAGGGTGGCCCTGCCCTGGCGGGAGAGCTCTTCCCTGGGTGGGGATAGAAGGCTCTGTGGGTGCCTGGGCAGGCTGCCCACATACGCCCTGTCCCCCACCCTGGCAGACCACAGTGCTGGGTGCTGAGTCCCCCTATTTCCCATCCTGCAGGGAGCAGGCGGCTCGCTGCTGGAACCCCAGCGTGCCGTGGCAGTGCGGGGACCAGAACACTGCTCCCCAGCCTGTCTCACCCAGCACCCCACGGACTCTCAGGCCGTCCGCTGTGCTCCACAGGAAGGTAGGGATGAAGAAGGAAGGGATCTGGAGGGGGCAAATGAGGCTGGGAGTGTGATGCTGAGTATTTGGGATGGGGGGATTCGTGCCTCAGTTTCCCCAGGAGGGCTGCGTGTGGAGGGTTGCTTGGGAATGATCAATACTGCCCCGTGCTTTAGCCAGACCCCTCTCTCCTTCCCAGCAGGATGGTGACAATGCAACCGAGCTGCTGGGCAACACCAGCCGCCAGCAGGACAAGCAGCAGCCTGTGCTCAAGGGCAAGGAGGGTACAGGCAGGAGGAACCCGACCCAGGGCAGCCTTCCCCAGGCACCGCGGCTCGTCCAGCCCCTCCTGCCCCCTTCCGTCAAACTCAAACCCCAGGAGCCACGCACGACTGGGCGTCCCCCGCTGAAGCCCTGGCACCCTGTGGGCCCAGCAGCCAATAAATAATTCCTCATGTTCACCCAAGCACCTGTGCGGGCTGAGTGTGGAACCCTGGCTCGGAAACTCCCCATCACACACAAGGAGGGCTCGGCAGCATCCCTGGCCTGTGGCCACGTGTCACTGCAGGAGCAGCCCCTGGCCACCCCACATACAAGCACCTGTGCCCACCAAGCTGCTGCGCTCCACTGGCACTCTCTGGCCTGGAAAAGCCCTGTTTGGGAGCCTGCGTCCCCAGAGTCTCCTGCATGACCCAGGGAACTACAGAGCAGTCAGTCTCACTTGTGTGCCTGGCAAAATCTTGGAGAAAATTCTCCTGGAAGGCATGCTAAGGCACATGAAAAACACCAAGGGGAAATGTAAGCGGCGAGGAGAAGCAGACAGGCCAACCCAATATGGGTGATAAGCAACTTCTCCTTTATTTGTGACACAGTTCACACATATATAGGAGTGGTATTCAGCCACTCCTTCTTGGCACAACAGTATTGGTTAGCCCCCACACAGCTTCCTCCACATTCTCCTCCCAGGTCCGGTCTCTGGCCACCTGTGGGGGCCACCCCCTGCCTTGCTTGCACAGTCCTCCAGAACTCTATGGTCCTGCTCTTAGAGTCATTCTGCAACAATTCCCCCCTTTTTCTTTGTGCAAGCAAGGCACTATGGGTTATTCTGTTCACCTGTTTTATCACACAACTATAAACATGTCTAATAGCTACGATGATTAACCCAATCAATGATACATAAGTGCAATACTTTTAAACAGTGTTTGACTCAACCTGTAGTGCCCCGTGAAGACAACCATCTAGTTATTCTTAGGATATTGCTCATTTACTATTGCTGGGTAAGCTGAGCCAGGGTTCTCAGCTGTGCGTGCATCGAATTAGCATAATCAGAGACTCATACAACACATTCCAACAAACTTTTCACATCCATGTCCCTGTTCCAACAACAAAAGGTTCTGCAGTGTTGCATGTCTTACAGAGTCAACATTAAAACAAATCATAAATTGCCTTTGATGTAGGATTTGCTTAGCAACTCAGCAACCCAGTCTGCTTAGTTGAGCCAAGGCCCGGCTGAAGCACTTACAGTGATTTGGCATATTATGATTGGATACATGTTTTGAAGACCCTTAGTGACTAACATATAATTGCTTAAACACAGGCGTGAGAACTCAACCTTGAAAGCTTGCCAACAGTCCACAGTTCTCATTAACTTGGTGAATTCCAGCCTCTTATCTTGCTTGCTTAAGCTTCTTCAGGCCTCTCATGGCCTTGCTGTATCTTTCAGGACTATTCAAAGTTTATGTACCAGTTATGCATTCTCCCGTGAGAACACTGTCTCCGCATCTTCCCCCTTTATGTTCTATATATGGTTTGGGTGACCCTACTTGAGCAGGGGATCTGGGCTAGATTATGTCTCCAACATATGCCAACCAGAGACTGCCTGGTCCTGCCCTTTTTTTCTGCTGTATGGCTCTCCGGTAACAGGCTGTATAGCTCTCTGTTCCTTCACATCAAGGTCTGGCATGACGTGTGTCCCCACCGCTCCACGCCTGCTGGGTTGCAGCCAGCAGCGGAGCTAAAGGTTCTTCTTGGTGGCAAACGCAGAAGCCAACCCAGTCTTGCCCTTGATTGTGGTGGCAGGCATTTGGTCAGCCTCAGTCCTTGCACCTTGCTGTCAAGGCACAGTTTCACCTGCTTTATCCAGTGACAAGTCGCTACTACAGCAAGGCACACACACATTTACATTAGCAGAGTAACTATTACAGGGTGCAGCAGCAGTTGAAGATGCTGATGACAGCGAGGGACCACCCAAAGAAATTTCTTACCAGTGGAATTCTCCCCCCTCTTAATTTGTTCCATCACCTGCTTTATAACACTACCATTGTATTAAAATTTTTCTAGCTTTTGCCTTAGCATTTTCTAGCAGCTACTGCAAATTTCCATACTCTAACAACTCTTTTACAAGTGACCAATCTATACAATACAAGGTGCAGTTTCTTACTAGCAACTAGCTAGTAAATACAGGTGGTTTTATACACAAAATCACAACCTCTAATAATAGCTACTTTACAAGCACACATATTCAGGATGTTACTTTTCAGTTGCCCCCAAGTGATGTTTTGCAGTTATTTGTTCTTTCTCTTCCTCTATCTCATTCTGCTTGGGGTAATCAGGGTCAGCTCCTGTAGCTGAGGCATCAGGTTTTTCCATTCGTCTGTCCAGCTCATGGGAAGGCTTGACAAACTTTGCAGGCATTCACCATGGACCTGTAGGCAGGAGGACACAAATATACCCCCTCCCCCAGGTTATCAGTTCTTCAGAAGTAGACAGGTTAGACAGGTTAAAGTTAAATGTAACATCATTACTCTCTCCCCCCCCCCCTTTTTTTTTCCCCACTACAGTCCCACGTGCAGAACGTGGCACAAGGACCCTGTGGAGACTAACAGCAAACCAGCTCCGAGAAGCATCACTGCAGTGCGAGGTGGCAGGCTCAACCTTAGCGGGCGTCCCCGCAGAGGCTCTGCCTCCCCCACATCGTATGAGGCTTGGGCTTTTATACTGACCAAAATGCACACTCATTCCGACACAGGTAGCCTGCCTGTGCTGGAAGAAGTGGCCAGCAGTATCTACAGAGGTCTCCAAGGGTTGATAGAAACCTGGACATACTTATATATACCAACTTCTAGTACATGAGTATCACAGAGAAACTGTATGGGCTCCCCCTGTCAATTGCAAGGAAAAAATCATAACGTATACAGCTTGAGTATAAGAGGATTTTAACGCATACGTGGTCACTGTTTGTCAGGCCTCCTTAACTATTTTGAGATCAAGAGCTTCCCACTCTTTAGCCCCCTGCTGTGTAGTAAACACAGGATCTGCAAAGATGCCCATTGCAGAAAATTCCCCAGTGATGTTCGCATCTTTGGTTACCCATTGTTACAGCTGAGCGTCTCCAGGGCCAGTAAGTCTGAGCAGACCGACCCGGGAGATGAAGAGTCAGGGTCTGGAAGCAGAGGATATAGATCTGGCTCGGATTCAGGGGATTCGGGGGCTGATCCTGCGCTGAACTCGGGGTCTCCGCTGCTCGCAGCTGTGTCTTTCTTATCAGATGTCTCTCGTTCGGTATGTGGCCATCTGCAGACCTGGCTCCTCCGTGACTGAGTTAAATTTTTTTTCACTCTAGGGCATAGTGGGTTGGAAAGGCTCGCGGTTCCTTTAAATCTCCCGCTCGCGCATGATCCCTATTTTCTACTGCGGGCTTCACAGTGGCGCCGCAATCGATCCGGCGCCGAGGCACCGCCCTCTTTCTTTCGGATTCCTCGACTTTTATCATACGTATCCCTTCTAATATACTTTCTCTGTCCTTTTCAAAGTCCCTACTTTCGGAACTGGGGTGGTGGGGGAGCAGGGGGTTACACCTCCTCCGCGGCACCTTCTGATGGAGGGGGAGAATAGGGGGGAAGAAAAGGGGGGGGGGGGGAACCCTGTGCTCGCGCGAGTTGGGGGAAACGAGTTGTAATCTTCCCCCGGTTTCAACCGACCGGGGACGTCTGTTCCTAGTTTCTCCGTTGCTACCGCGGCAGTTTTCTTTTCTGCCTTGTATCTTTTTATACAGTTCATTACTTCCCTCCGTGGTTTACCGAGTTTCTTTGCCTATTTATAATCATTAAGCACTGAGTCAAATAGTTCATCACCAAACTTTCGCCACTCACTCTCCTCAAATATTGTATAAGGATCTGCAAAAAAACTCCCTTAGCCTTCCCTACAGCCAGTAGACCTGCTAGCTGCTTTAGAGTCTCAGGCTCAATTCCCCGCTTTTATAAAAAGCACTGCAAAAAGTTCAGGGCTCAGTTCCCCGCTTTTATAAAAAGCACTGTAATAAGTCCAGGGCTACCTCTCGGTCCATTTCCATGGCCAGCCTTTTCCGGATCGTCTTCTTCTGGGTCGTCCTGTAACCTCGGTCTCCGGATCGGCCTCCCGATGCAGCAGTGTCTGGTTCGCCCCAGCGGCGGATTTCTTTCGGTTGGTCCAAGCACCCGGGTCCATCACGCCACCGCAGCAGCATTGCCCGCGCTTCCCGGCCGCTGCAGCCGGCGCCGCTCACTCGCCGTTCCGGGTCCCCGTCGACCGGGGCCCTGTATCCAGGTCCCCGCTAGTTGGGGCTCTGTATCCCGGGTCCCCGTCGACCGGGGCCCTGTATCCGGGTCCCCGTTAAACCGGGGCCCTGTATTCCGGGTCCCCGCTAGTCGGGGCCCTGTATCCAGGTCCCCGCTAGTCGGGGCCGTGTATTCTGGGTCCCCGCTAGTCGGGGCCCTGTATTCCCGGTCCCCGCTAGTCGGGGCCCTGTATTCTGGGTCCCCGCTAGTGGGGAGCCTGTAATCCGAGTCCCCGTCGACCGGGGCCCTGTCATCCGGCTCCCCGCTAGTCGGGGCCCTGTAATCCGGGTCCCCACTGACCGGGACCCTGTATCCCGGGTCCTCGCTAGTCGGGGCCCTGTAAACCGGGTCCCCAGCGACCAGGGCCCTGTAGTCCGCGTCCCTGTTCGGGCGCCATTTGTAAGCGGCGAGGAGAAGCAGACAGGCCAACCCCATATGGGTGATAAGCAACTTCTTTATTTGTGACGCAGTTCACACATATATAGGAGTGGTATTCAGCCACTCCTTCTTGGTATAACAGTATTGGTTAGCCCCCACAGCTTCCTCCACATTCTCCTCCCAGGTCCGGTTTCCGGCCACCTGTGGGGGCCACCCCCTGCCTTGCTTGCACAGTCCTCCAGAACTCTATGGTCCTGCTCTTAGAGTCATTCTGCAACAGAGCACCTCCTGTATGAAGACAGGCTGAGAAAGTTGGGGCTGTTCAGCCTGGAGAAGAGAAGGATGCGTGGAGACCTCCGAGAAGCCTTCCAGTATCTGAAGGGGGCCTATAGGGATGGTGGGGAGGGACTCTTCATTAGGGACCGTAGTGACAGGACAAGGGGTAACAGGTTGAAACTTAAACAGGGGAAGTTTAGATTGTCTGGAAGGAGGAAGTTCTTTCCTGTGAGGGTGGGGGGCCCTGGAATGGGTTGCCCAGGGAGGTTGTGAATGCTCCATCCCTGGCAGTGTTCAAGGGCAGGTTGGGCAAAGCATTGGGTGAGATGGTTTAGTGTGAGGTGTCCCTGCTCGTGGCAGGGGGGTTGGAACTGGATGATCTTAAGGCCCTTTCCAACCCAAACTCTTCTATGATTCTATAAAGAATCTGGCTGAGCAGTTGCCCTAGGTTGCAGTAACGAGGGGTGTTACCTTATTTAAGACTACAGAAGAATTACCTTTTGAAATGTTTATATTAAACAAATGCACGGAATTTAATGGCAAGTTTGTGGCAACTCAACATGCTTTCCAAATAAAGCATTCCACAGGGAATATCCGTGGGTAAGCTGATCTAGCTCTCCCTGCTTATTGCAGGTGGGGTGGACTAGATGAGCTTTGAAGGGCCCTTCCAATCCAAACTATTCCATTCTATAATTCCACACCCAGGAATGAAGTGTGGGAGTGGTACCAGAAGTAAGCATCATGTGCTCAGTGCTGTGTTTCTTGTACCTCACCTCCCAGGATCCTGTAAATGATGGCAACAGCTCTGCATTTACCAGAATGAGCCCTAAGTGCATTGACCTCTATTTTGGTCTTATTCTGAGTAACTGTCCGGGTCTTTTACATCTGGCCCTTGGTTTCATATCGACTTGCCTTTTGACATTTGAGGTCGGACATGACTGCTCTCTGACTCCTTCTCCCTCACTACCTTTGGGTCCTGGGACTCCTTCCACTAGAGCAGCTCGTTCCAAGCCCTGTCCAATGTGGCCTTGAAGACTGCCAGGGATGGGGCAGCCACAGCTTCTCTGGGCACCCTGTGCCAGCGCCTCAGCACCCTCACAGGGAAGAGCTTCTGCCTGATATCCAATCTAAATCTAACCCTTTTCAGCTTAAAGCTATTACTCCTTGTCCTGTCCCTACAGGCTCTTGTCAAAAGTCCCTTTCCAGAGAAGGCTCTGTCTTTAAACAGAGAGTTTTTGCAGATAAAGGAGTGAAAGGAAGAAAAAAGAGCTGTAGGTGGGAAATTAAACATGCAGAAACACCTAAACGGCCTCCAAAGATTTATTACTAATGGGATCTGCTCTTATCAGCCAGTCTTGATTTCAGATGCATCTCGCACAAAGCTGTTCTGCTGGGCTGGTTTCCTCGCAGGTGCCAGCAGATACTTCTGCTTTTGCTTTTCAAGAGCAAAACAGCCTCTGGTTAGACCCATCTGGTGGACTGCTGCTGCAGCTTGCCTTGACACAAGGCTTCTCTAACATCATCAGCTACTTTCTCTGCCCTGGCAAATATCCCCCATTGAGGGATGGGTCCTGGCAGTGGATCCTCACTGTGAATTTGGTGTCCTATGGCAATACCTTTGTCATAGGAAAGGCATCAAAGAGGCAGCTGAGCTGAGGTCTGACCTGGCTGCATGCAGGTTTCTGCATTTCCTTGATGGGTTCCTGCCTGCTTCTGTGTGAGGAAGATCTTTGTTCGTCAGTGAAGAATTAGCCCATTGTTGTGGTTCATTGTCTCACCCTGCTCCAGTTAGACCTGCAGACCCATCAGCCCTCCCTGTTCCCTACTCGGAAAGATGGGTGCTGCCCATATACAACACTTTCAAAGCCATGTTGGTGCAGAAGCACACAGAACAAAGGGAATGCTGAGTTTAGCTCACCGCAGTTTGTGACTCACTGCCTCTTGTTCACATACTCCTGGAAAGACGCATTTCAAATGTCCCCACTTGCTTAGTATGGACACAGGAATATCTGTCTAGGAAGTCATAGTGAAAACAAGCATTGAGCTCTGCATCCATAACATTGGAATTTAGGGTTTTCTCATGTATCCTATTGGCAATGGCCACGTGCCACAAAGTGGTGTTTCCATAAGCGCCATCAAGCAGAAAACCAAGCCCCAAAGGAAGTGTCACTGGTCCTTTTGGGTTGTACTCAACTCTCTTGAGGTCATCTACTCGGGTTGAATGGGGAGTGTTAAGGGGTAAGGCTGCATCACAAAGGGAAAGAGTAAGCCCAGAGCAGGCATATGGTGCCTTCTGACTTGCTCCATTGCATCCACGAGCTAGCTCTTGGTCTAGCAGGAGGTCTGACTCGGAGAGAGTCGCCTGCACAAAAAGCTTTTGACTTCACTTCTTAAGCACCCCAAATTTGCATCTAGCCCATGGCTCGTTCAGCATGAGCTCGTTTTCACACTGTCGATTCTCTAGTGTTAACAGCTACTTTAGGCTTGAGTAGCCTGCAGAGCATGTCTCTAACTCAGCCGTCCCTGCCAAGGAGTGAGAAAACAATTACCTCTGGTCCTCACCCTCTGTTGGCTCCTCCAACCACATCAACCAACTAAGATCTAAGATCATTATGACATCAAGTGCATCCTTCCCTCCTGTTCCTTGCTACACTGACTGTTTTCCTTTGTGCTCTCAGGACAGCATCTTGCTCTGCAGGAAAGGGGCTGCAAGTGCAGCAGGTTTTCCCAGAGGGTTACGAAACAACCCTGAAATTCCTGCTGGATTGACATGCCAAGGTCATGAGAATGAATGAAGACGGGCTGTTTGAATCCAAGTCACCTCGTGTAATCTTAGAGGCGTAAATCAAATGTTGTCGCTCTGGGCTTCGTGTTTGCACTGCCAGCGCGTTTGGTTTGGACAAAGAGGAAGAAAGCTGCGAGGGATGGCAAAGGCTGCGGATGGAAATGGAACGGCGACTCCAAGGAAAGGGAACACAGGCTTCGTGCGTCTGCCAGTGTGCCCGGGACACGAGGCGATGCGCTGGAGCTGCGGGATGGCAACGGGGCGTCGCCCGGAAACGGACAATGGACTCGGCCAATGGGCATCGAGGAGCGGCGGGCTGTGGCCAATAAATAGCGGGCAGGGGGCAGGGTGGTCTCAGTCACTGCTGCAGGTGCGGAGGGGCAGGAGGAAGGCCGCCGGCTGCCCGCTGTCTCTACTGCCCCCAGGTCAGACTCCCGTTGTGGAACACCGCAGCAGCGATGGCAACGCTCAGCCTATTTCAGCTGCTGGACGCTGCCATCAGCACCTCCAACGGGGGACGCGTGAATATCATGCAGCTGCGAATCCTACTGCGGGCTGTGCTGGAGCTCACGGGCCTTGGGGACCTGCCTGTCCCAGACTGGGGGCAGGCTGCCCAGGGGGTCAGGGCCCAGGCCCGGCATGTGAGGCAGCAGCGCCTGGAGCCAGGCGGGTGGCAGCCCAGGACAGCCCTGCTGCAGGGCACCGCTGGCAGCTCCCGACTTTACACCAGGGCTGCCGGTGTGGGGCAGCTGGAGGAGATGGAAGACGTGGACAGCAGCAGCTCTGAGGTAGGGGCTCTCCCAAGTCCCATGGGCTCCACAGCCCTGGAGCTCTGGCCCCACCATCCTCTCCATCCCTGTCTTCCCCACTCCTGACACATGGGTGGGAGCCGTGTCCACTCCTCAGGCACCTGAGAGGCACCGTCAGCACCTCATGGGCCTCATCTCCACCCCCAGTCTCCTTGGCTCGCCCCAGGGCTAAACCCGGCACTGCGGGGTACTGGAGAGGGGCCTCACCCTGCACGGCACTGAGCTGCTCAGGCACAGGCTTTTCCCGGGTGTCCCAAGGGGCAGGCCTGGAGAACCAGCTCCTGGTCTGCAGGGGCCCTCCCCTGGGGCTCAACCCCCGCCGCCCTCCTCTCCTAGGACATGGCTCTGTCCCAGCCTCTCCCGGAGGGGATCGGTGGCATGAACGAGGCAGTCGGGAAGGGGCTTGGCTTGCTGAGCTGCTGCTGGGGTCCCTGTGCCCATCGTTTCCTCCCTGCGTAACCCTGTGTCCATCACCCTGGGCGCCACCCAGCGAGGGAGGAGTGGGAAGGGGGCTCTGAGCCGGAAGTGTGAAAGTGTGTGAGTTCAGCCCGGGGCGGCTGGGGACAGAGCTGGGGACCGTGCGGGGAGCCCTGGCTCTGCCCTTGCTGCTGCACTTCTGTCCACAAACCTGCTCCCCTTTGCCGCCTCTTCCCAGGAGGACTACAGAGCCCGGTCTGCCCTCACCAAGTCCTCCACTTTGGACATGGACACCCTGCACAGGGCAAGCTCAGCACTGCGTCCCAAGGAACCAGGGACAGAGCGTGCAGCCCCTACTGCTCAGAGCACCAGCTCAACCAGCAGGTCTGCAAGTCGCAGTGTTCCGCCCAACATCTCATGGAGATGGGCTGGAGCTGCTGACCGTGAGGACAGGGCTGTATGGAGAAAGCCTTCTCTTGCTGCCACCCCTGCCTGGAGATCAAAGAAAGAAGTTGGAGCTGCTGTCGCCGCGGCCAAGGCTCCACGGAGAAAGTCTTGTCTTGTTTCCAGCAAGACCCGCAGCCCAGGGATGCGTTCCAGAAAAAGGGTTTCCTGGGCAGACCTCCAGGGAGCAGGGACGCAGCCAATAGCCCCTAGCTCCAGTGTGCATCCCAGGGCCATGGGCCAGCTGCAAGAGGCGTGTGGATCGTCAGAATCCTCCGGCTCCAGCAGTTCCTCCACCTCCTCGATGATGGAGGCTGAGTTCAAGACTCTTCACAGCCTCTATGATCTGCTAAAGAAGCAGGCGGCGCAGCTGCAAGCCACCAAGTCGGACCGCGCTGAGCTGGAGATGCTGCGGTCCGAGCTGCTGCACCAGCAGGAGGAAGGTGGGAGCTGTGAGGTCTGGTGGGATGTTTGAGAGCCTGGGTCGGGGGCTCGTTGCCCTCAGAGCCTGGCCTTGAAGGTGAGACCCCCTCACTGACAGTGTGTCCCCTTGGCCCATGTTCTTGCAGGCCAGGAGAGCATCGCCATCAAGCTTGAGGAGCTCCGTGGCCAGGCGTCCTCCCTGCAGGGCCTGGCAAGTGACTTAAAGCAGAAGGTGTGGAAGGTGAGCCGGTGGCAGTCCCCAGGGGGCACGTGGGGATGCTTGGGGGTTTGGGCAGGGAGGGGCAGAAGAAGAGCCCCTGGTCTGGGAAGACACTGGCACCATGCCCTGACTCTGCCCCACCACTGCTCCCAGCTCACGTCCGCGCTTCAGAAGCTGAAGCAGGAGCTGATGGAGATGGTGGCATGGGGGGCTTCGGAAGAGGCTGCTGGGACCTCCCCTGCCCCGCAGCTGGTTGTGCTTCTGTGAAATGTGGGGAGAGCCCCTTGCTCCTCCCCCCAGATAGGGTTGTACGAGTCAGCAGCATGGAGGGAAATTGCAGCTGTGCTGCAGATGTCCTGCTGGCACTGAGAGCCTGTGGTCACTTGCCCATTAAGCCGGGTCTGTTCCCAAGGGACAGGCACCCCCCCCCTTGCATGGCACTACCCTGTCGTCTTCCTCCCTGCATCAGGACCAGGAGGTGCTGAGCCGCTTGAAGGCCCAGGAGCAGGAGCTGCAGCAAGTCCGTCATCAGCTGCGGGAAGAGATGGCCTCCAAGGTGAGGGGTGGCCCAACCCCCCCGAGCCAAACTGGCACCTCTGGGGCTTGGAGGCCTAAGGCTGTATCCCTCTGAGGATTCCTGCTCCTGGCTTTTCTCTGGGCGCCGCAGTGCCCCAAGCTGGGGCCGCTGGCTGAGGGGAGTGTGTGTGCCTGCAGCTGGACCGCAAGGAGCTGGGGCCTTTCCAGCAGCAGCTGGAGGAGCAGTGGAAGAGAAGTCTGGAGCAGGTCACGGAGAAGGCACCGCCGAGAGAGGCTAACAATGCGGCTGGCATTAAGACGTGAGTGTGATGGGGACAGTGGTGGCTTCAGAGACAGCACTCGCCCCATTGCCACTTTGGCCTTGCCAGCACCCCCGGTTCCTATGGTGCTCTGGGTGCCCATGGCAGTAGTTCGCACTGATGGTGGTGGTTTTTGGAGCCAACCTCCAACTGCTCTCCCTCATCCTCCCGCCATTCTTCTGTAACCAGCCAGGGGGTTGGGACCTTGCTTGGGTGCTAGGCTACAAACCGGGCTGAAACCCACGTTTCCCAGCTCACCCACCCCTTTCCTCCCCTGCCCAGGCAGCCTTCCAGTGCCGATTCCCGGCGCCTGTCCTGTGACCGGCAGCTCAACGTGAGGGTGCCTGCCTCGTAAGTAGCACCTGTCCCTGGAGCATCGAGGGGCTGCACGGGTGGCACGGGAGGAGACGGATGCTGAGAGCTCCGCCTGACAGGCACAGGGTTCTGGGAGTCAGTGTGGGGGGGTTGACCCTGCTGAGACCCCTCTAATGCTCTGCCCACGAGTGGGGGGATGGGGACCCTTCCCTGAGGGCAGTGGGCAGGGGGATGCCATAGGGTGAAAGCCCGTGGATTTTGGGGCACTGCCTTGAGGCGGGCTGGATCATTTGTCCCCTGTCACCCACCGGTGGCTCTTGGTTTCCACAGGCCCGTCAAGCCCATCCCACCCGCGCCACGGCTGACCTCCCGCGTCACTGAGAAAATTCCTCGTTCCCTCAAACCAGGGGAAAGCAAGAGGTAGGGGACTTGGGACCCATCCCCTGCCAGGGTGCAGGGTGGCCCTGCCCTGGCGGGAGAGCTCTTCCCTGGGTGGGGATAGAAGGCTCTGTGGGTGCCTGGGCAGGCTGCCCACATACGCCCTGTCCCCCACCCTGGCAGACCACAGTGCTGGGTGCTGAGTCCCCCTATTTCCCATCCTGCAGGGAGCAGGCGGCTCGCTGCTGGAACCCCAGCGTGCCGTGGCAGTGCGGGGACCAGAACACTGCTCCCCAGCCTGTCTCACCCAGCACCCCACGGACTCTCAGGCCGTCCGCTGTGCTCCACAGGAAGGTAGGGATGAAGAAGGAAGGGATCTGGAGGGGGCAAATGAGGCTGGGAGTGTGATGCTGAGTATTTGGGATGGGGGGATTCGTGCCTCAGTTTCCCCAGGAGGGCTGCGTGTGGAGGGTTGCTTGGGAATGATCAATACTGCCCCGTGCTTTAGCCAGACCCCTCTCTCCTTCCCAGCAGGATGGTGACAATGCAACCGAGCTGCTGGGCAACACCAGCCGCCGGCAGGACAAGCAGCAGCCTGTGCTCAAGGGCAAGGAGGGTACAGGCAGGAGGAACCCGACCCAGGGCAGCCTTCCCCAGGCACCGCGGCTCGTCCAGCCCCTCCTGCCCCCTTCCGTCAAACTCAAACCCCAGGAGCCACACACGACTGGGCGTCCCCCGCTGAAGCCCTAGCACCCTGTGGGCCCAGCAGCCAATAAATAATTCCTCATGTTCACCCAAGCACCTGTGTGGGCTGAGTGTGGAACCCTGGCTCGGAAACTCCCCATCACACACAAGGAGGGCTCGGCAGCATCCCTGGCCTGTGGCCACGTGTCACTGCAGGAGCAGCCCCTGGCCACCCCACATACAAGCACCTGTGCCCACCAAGCTGCTGCGCTCCACTGGCACTCTCTGGCCTGGAAAAGCCCTGTTTGGGAGCCTGCGTCCCCAGAGTCTCCTGCATGACCCAGGGAACTACAGAGCAGTCAGTCTCACTTGTGTGCCTGGCAAAATCTTGGAGAAAATTCTCCTGGAAGGCATGCTAAGGCACATGAAAAACACCAAGGGGAAATGTAAGCGGCGAGGAGAAGCAGACAGGCCAACCCAATATGGGTGATAAGCAACTTCTCCTTTATTTGTGACACAGTTCACACATATATAGGAGTGGTATTCAGCCACTCCTTCTTGGCACAACAGTATTGGTTAGCCCCCACACAGCTTCCTCCACATTCTCCTCCCAGGTCCGGTCTCTGGCCACCTGTGGGGGCCACCCCCTGCCTTGCTTACACAGTCCTCCAGAACTCTATGGTCCT
The DNA here is from genome assembly GCF_033815535.1 of Pezoporus flaviventris. Lineage (NCBI taxonomy): Eukaryota > Metazoa > Chordata > Aves > Psittaciformes > Psittacidae > Pezoporus > Pezoporus flaviventris. The sequence continues at coordinate 3,682,241 of NW_026892597.1, read as the reverse complement.
GCTCTTAGAGTCATTCTGCAGCAATTCCCCCCTTTTTCTTTGTGCAAGCAAGGCACTATGGGTTATTCTGTTCACCTGTTTTATCACACAACTATAAACATGTCTAATAGCTACGATGATTAACCCAATCAATGATACATAAGTGCAATACTTTTAAACAGTGTTTGACTCAACCTGTAATGCCGCGTGAAGACAACCATCTAGTTATTCTTAGGATATTGCTCATTTACTATTGCTGGGTAAGCTGAGCCAGGGTTCTCAGCTGTGCGTGCATCGAATTAGCATAATCAGAGACTCATACAACACATTCCAACAAACTTTTCACATCCATGTCCCTGTTCCAACAACAAAAGCTTCTGCAGTGTTGCATGTCTTACAGAGTCAACGTTAAAACAAATCATAAATTGCCTTTGATGTAGGATTTGCTTAGCAACTCAGCAACCCAGTCTGCTTAGTTGAGCCAAGGCCCGGCTGAAGCACTTACAGTGATTTGGCATATTATGATTGGATACATGTTTTGAAGACCCTTAGTGACTAACATATAATTGGTTAAACACAGGTGTGAGAACTCAACCTTGAAAGCTTGCCAACAGTCCACAGTTCTCATTAACTTGGTGAATTCCAGCCTCTTATCTTGCTTGCTTAAGCTTCTTCAGGCCTCTCATGGCCTTGCTGTATCTTTCAGGACTATTCAAAGTTTATGTACCAGTTATGCATTCTCCCGTGAGAACACTGTCTCCGCATCTTCCCCCTTTATGTTCTATATATGGTTTGGGTGACCCTACTTGAGCAGGGGATCTGGGCTAGATTATGTCTCCAACATATGCCAACCAGAGACTGCCTGGTCCTGCCCTTTTTTTCTGCTGTATGGCTCTCCGGTAACAGGCTGTATAGCTCTCTGTTCCTTCACATCAAGGTCTGGCATGACGTGTGTCCCCACCGCTCCACGCCTGCTGGGTTGCAGCCAGCAGCGGAGCTAAAGGTTCTTCTTGGTGGCAAACACAGAAGCCAACCCAGTCTTGCCCTTGATTGTGGTGGCAGGCATTTGGTCAGCCTCAGTCCTTGCACCTTGCTGTCAAGGCACACTTTCACCTGCTTTATCCAGTGACAAGTCGCTACTACAGCAAGGCACACACACATTTACATTAGCAGAGTAACTATTACAGGGTGCAGCAGCAGTTGAAGATGCTGATGACAGCGAGGGACCACCCAAAGAAATTTCTTACCAGTGGAATTCTCCCCCCTCTTAATTTGTTCCATCACCTGCTTTATAACACTACCATTGTATTAAAATTTTTCTAGCTTTTGCCTTAGCATTTTCTAGCAGCTACTGCAAATTTCCATACTCTAACAACTCTTTTACAAGTGACCAATCTATACAATACAAGGTGCAGTTTCTTACTAGCAACTAGCTAGTAAATACAGGTGGTTTTATACACAAAATCACAACCTCTAATAATAGCTACTTTACAAGCACACATATTCAGGATGTTACTTTTCAGTTGCCCCCAAGTGATGTTTTGCAGTTATTTGTTCTTTCTCTTCCTCTATCTCATTCTGCTTGGGGTAATCAGGGTCAGCTCCTGTAGCTGAGGCATCAGGTTTTTCCATTCGTCTGTCCAGCTCATGGGAAGGCTTGACAAACTTTGCAGGCATTCACCATGGACCTGTAGGCAGGAGGACACAAATATACCCCCTCCCCCAGGTTATCAGTTCTTCAGAAGTAGACAGGTTAGACAGGTTAAAGTTAAATGTAACATCATTACTCTCTCCCCCCCCCCCTTTTTTTTTCCCCACTACAGTCCCACGTGCAGAACGTGGCACAAGGACCCTGTGGAGACTAACAGCAAACCAGCTCCGAGAAGCATCACTGCAGTGCGAGGTGGCAGGCTCAACCTTAGCGGGCGTCCCCGCAGAGGCTTTGCCTCCCCCACATCGTATGAGGCTTGGGCTTTTATACTGACCAAAATGCACACTCATTCCGACACAGGTAGCCTGCCTGTGCTGGAAGAAGTGGCCAGCAGTATCTACAGAGGTCTCCAAGGGTTGATAGAAACCTGGACATACTTATATTTACCAACTTCTAGTACATGAGTATCACAGAGAAACTGTATGGGCTCCCCCTGTCAATTGCAAGGAAAAAATCATAACGTATACAGCTTGAGTATAAGAGGATTTTAACGCATACGTGGTCACTGTTTGTCAGGCCTCCTTAACTATTTTGAGATCAAGAGCTTCCCACTCTTTAGCCCCCTGCTGTGTAGTAAACACAGGATCTGCAAAGATGCCCATTGCAGAAAATTCCCCAGTGATGTTCGCATCTTTGGTTACCCATTGTTACAGCTGAGCGTCTCCAGGGCCAGTAAGTCTGAGCAGACCGACCCGGGAGATGAAGAGTCAGGGTCTGGAAGCAGAGGATATAGATCTGGCTCGGATTCAGGGGATTCGGGGGCTGATCCTGCGCTGAACTCGGGGTCTCCGCTGCTCGCAGCTGTGTCTTTCTTATCAGATGCCTCTCGTTCGGTATGTGGCCATCTGCAGACCTGGCTCCTCCGTGACTGAGTTAAATTTTTTTTCACTCTAGGGCATAGTGGGTTGGAAAGGCTCGCGGTTCCTTTAAATCTCCCGCTCGCGCATGATCCCTATTTTCTACTGCGGGCTTCACAGTGGCGCCGCAATCGATCCGGCGCCGAGGCACCGCCCTCTTTCTTTCGGATTCCTCGACTTTTATCATACGTATCCCTTCTAATATACTTTCTCTGTCCTTTTCAAAGTCCCTACTTTCGGAACTGGGGTGGTGGGGAAGCAGGGGGTTACACCTCCTCTGCGGCACCTTCTGATGGAGGGGGAGAAAAGGGGGGAAGAAAAGGGGGGGGGGGGGGGGGAACCCTGTGCTCGCGCGAGTTGGGGGAAACGAGTTGTAATCTTCCCCCGGTTTCAACCGACCGGGGACGTCTGTTCCTAGTTTCTCCGTTGCTACCGCGGCAGTTTTCTTTTCTGCCTTGTATCTTTTTATACAGTTCATTACTTCCCTCCGTGGTTTACCGAGTTTCTTTGCCTATTTATAATCATTAAGCACTGAGTCAAATAGTTCATCACCAAACTTTCGCCACTCACTCTCCTCAAATATTGTATAAGGATCTGCAAAAAAACTCCCTTAGCCTTCCCTACAGCCAGTAGACCTGCTAGCTGCTTTAGAGTCTCAGGCTCAATTCCCCGCTTTTATAAAAAGCACTGCAAAACGTTCAGGGCTCAGTTCCCCGCTTTTATAAAAAGCACTGTAATAAGTCCAGGGCTACCTCTCGGTCCATTTTCATGGCCAGCCTTTTCCGGATCGTCTTCTTCTGGGTCGTCCTGTAACCTCGGTCTCCGGATCGGCCTCCCGATGCAGCAGTGTCTGGTTCGCCCCAGCGGCGGATTTCTTTCGGTTGGTCCAAGCACCCGGGTCCATCACGCCACCGCAGCAGCATTGCCCGCGCTTCCCGGCCGCTGCAGCCGGCGCCGCTCACTCGCCGTTCCGGGTCCCCGTCGACCGGGGCCCTGTATCCAGGTCCCCGCTAGTTGGGGCTCTGTATCCCGGGTCCCCGTCGACCGGGGCCCTGTATCCGGGTCCCCGTTAAACCGGGGCCCTGTATTCCGGGTCCCCGCTAGTCGGGGCCCTGTATCCAGGTCCCCGCTAGTCGGGGCCCTGTATCGCGGGTCCCCGCTAGTTGGGGCCCTGTATCCAGGTCCCCGCTAGTCGGGGCCCTGTCTTCCCGGTCCCCGCTAGTCTGGGCCCTGTATTCTGGGTCCCCGCTAGTGGGGAGCCTGTAATCCGGGTCCCCGTCGACCGGGGCCCTGTCATCCGGCTCCCCGCTAGTCGGGGCCCTGTAATCCGGGTCCCCACTGACCGGGACCCTGTATCCCGGGTCCTCGCTAGTCGGGGCCCTGTAAACCGGGTCCCCAGCGACCAGGGCCCTGTAGTCCGCGTCCCTGTTCGGGCGCCATTTGTAAGCGGCGAGGAGAAGCAGACAGGCCAACCCCATATGGGTGATAAGCAACTTCTTTATCTGTGACGCAGTTCACACATATATAGGAGTGGTATTCAGCCACTCCTTCTTGGTATAACAGTATTGGTTAGCCCCCACAGCTTCCTCCACATTCTCCTCCCAGGTCCGGTCTCCGGCCACCTGTGGGGGCCACCCCCTGCCTTGCTTGCACAGTCCTCCAGAACTCTATGGTCCTGCTCTTAGAGTCATTCTGCAACAGAGCACCTCCTGTATGAAGACAGGCTGAGAAAGTTGGGGCTGTTCAGCCTGGAGAAGAGAAGGATGCGTGGAGACCTCCGAGAAGCCTTCCAGTATCTGAAGGGGGCCTATAGGGATGGTGGGGAGGGACTCTTCATTAGGGACCGTAGTGACAGGACAAGGGGTAACAGGTTGAAACTTAAACAGGGGAAGTTTAGATTGTCTGGAAGGAGGAAGTTCTTTCCTGTGAGGGTGGGGGGCCCTGGAATGGGTTGCCCAGGGAGGTTGTGAATGCTCCATCCCTGGCAGTGTTCAAGGGCAGGTTGGGCAAAGCATTGGGTGAGATGGTTTAGTGTGAGGTGTCCCTGCTCGTGGCAGGGGGGTTGGAACTGGATGATCTTAAGGCCCTTTCCAACCCAAACTCTTCTATGATTCTATAAAGAATCTGGCTGAGCAGTTGCCCTAGGTTGCAGTAACGAGGGGTGTTACCTTATTTAAGACTACAGAAGAATTACCTTTTGAAATGTTTATATTAAACAAATGCACGGAATTTAATGGCAAGTTTGTGGCAACTCAACATGCTTTCCAAATAAAGCATTCCACAGGGAATATCCGTGGGTAAGCTGATCTAGCTCTCCCTGCTTATTGCAGGTGGGGTGGACTAGATGGGCTTTGAAGGGCCCTTCCAATCCAAACTATTCCATTCTATAATTCCACACCCAGGAATGAAGTGTGGGAGTGGTACCAGAAGTAAGCATCATGTGCTCAGTGCTGTGTTTCTTGTACCTCACCTCCCAGGATCCTGTAAATGATGGCAACAGCTCTGCATTTACCAGAATGAGCCCTAAGTGCATTGACCTCTATTTTGGTCTTATTCTGAGTAACTGTCCGGGTCTTTTACATCTGGCCCTTGGTTTCATATCGACTTGCCTTTTGACATTTGAGGTCGGACATGACTGCTCTCTGACTCCTTCTCCCTCACTACCTTTGGGTCCTGGGACTCCCTCCACTAGAGCAGCTCGCTCCAAGCCCTGTCCAATGTGGCCTTGAAGACTGCCAGGGATGGGGCAGCCACAGCTTCTCTGGGCACCCTGTGCCAGCGCCTCAGCACCCTCACAGGGAAGAGCTTCTGCCTGATATCCAATCTAAATCTAACCCTTTTCAGCTTAAAGCTATTACTCCTTGTCCTGTCCCTACAGGCTCTTGTCAAAAGTCCCTTTCCAGAGAAGGCTCTGTCTTTAAACAGAGAGTTTTTGCAGATAAAGGAGTGAAAGGAAGAAAAAAGAGCTGTAGGTAGGAAATTAAACATGCAGAAACACCTAAACGGCCTCCAAAGATTTATTACTAATGGGATCTGCTCTTATCAGCCAGTCTTGATTTCAGATGCATCTCGCACAAAGCTGTTCTGCTGGGCTGGTTTCCTCGCAGGTGCCAGCAGATACTTCTGCTTTTGCTTTTCAAGAGCAAAACAGCCTCTGGTTAGACCCATCTGGTGGACTGCTGCTGCAGCTTGCCTTGACACAAGGCTTCTCTAACATCATCAGCTACTTTCTCTGCCCTGGCAAATATCCCCCATTGAGGGATGCGTCCTGGCAGTGGATCCTCACTGTGAATTTAGTGTCCTATGGCAATACCTTTGTCATAGGAAAGGCATCAAAGAGGCAGCTGAGCTGAGGTCTGACCTGGCTGCATGCAGGTTTCTGCATTTCCTTGATGGGTTCCTGCCTGCTTCTGTGTGAGGAAGATCTTTGTTCGTCAGTGAAGAATTAGCCCATTGTTGTGGTTCATTGTCTCACCCTGCTCCAGTTAGACCTGCAGACCCATCAGCCCTCCCTGTTCCCTACTCGGAAAGATGGGTGCTGCCCATATACAACACTTTCAAAGCCATGTTGGTGCAGAAGCACACAGAACAAAGGGAATGCTGAGTTTAGCTCACCGCAGTTTGTGACTCACTGCCTCTTGTTCACATACTCCTGGAAAGACGCATTTCAAATGTCCCCACTTGCTTAGTATGGACACAGGAATATCTGTCTAGGAAGTCATAGTGAAAACAAGCATTGAGCTCTGCATCCATAACATTGGAATTTAGGGTTTTCTCATGTATCCTATTGGCAATGGCCACGTGCCACAAAGTGGTGTTTCCATAAGCGCCATCAAGCAGAAAACCAAGCCCCAAAGGAAGTGTCACTGGTCCTTTTGGGTTGTACTCAACTCTCTGAGGTCATCTACTCGGGTTGAATGGGGAGTGTTAAGGGGTAAGGCTGCATCACAAAGGGAAAGAGTAAGCCCAGAGCAGGCATATGGTGCCTTCTGACTTGCTCCATTGCATCCACGAGCTAGCTCTTGGTCTAGCAGGAGGTCTGACTCGGAGAGAGTCGCCTGCACAAAAAGCTTTTGACTTCACTTCTTAAGCACCCCAAATTTGCATCTAGCCCATGGCTCGTTCAGCATGAGCTCGTTTTCACACTGTCGATTCTCTAGTGTTAACAGCTACTTTAGGCTTGAGTAGCCTGCAGAGCATGTCTCTAACTCAGCCGTCCCTGCCAAGGAGTGAGAAAACAATTACCTCTGGTCCTCACCCTCTGTTGGCTCCTCCAACCACATCAACCAACTAAGATCTAAGATCATTATGACATCAAGTGCATCCTTCCCTCCTGTTCCTTGCTACACTGACTGTTTTCCTTTGTGCTCTCAGGACAGCATCTTGCTCTGCAGGAAAGGGGCTGCAAGTGCAGCAGGTTTTCCCAGAGGGTTACGAAACAACCCTGAAATTCCTGCTGGATTGACATGCCAAGGTCATGAGAATGAATGAAGACGGGCTGTTTGAATCCAAGTCACCTCGTGTAATCTTAGAGGCGTAAATCAAATGTTGTCGCTCTGGGCTTCGTGTTTGCACTGCCAGCGCGTTTGGTTTGGACAAAGAGGAAGAAAGCTGCGAGGGATGGCAAAGGCTGCGGATGGAAATGGAACGGCGACTCCAAGGAAAGGGAACACAGGCTTCGTGCGTCTGCCAGTGTGCCCGGGACACGAGGCGATGCGCTGGAGCTGCGGGATGGCAACGGGGCGTCGCCCGGAAACGGACAATGGACTCGGCCAATGGGCATCGAGGAGCAGCGGGCTGTGGCCAATAAATAGCGGGCAGGGGGCAGGGTGGTCTCAGTCACTGCTGCAGGTGCGGAGGGGCAGGAGGAAGGCCGCCGGCTGCCCGCTGTCTCTACTGCCCCCAGGTCAGACTCCCGTTGTGGAACACCGCAGCAGCGATGGCAACGCTCAGCCTATTTCAGCTGCTGGACGCTGCCATCAGCACCTCCAACGGGGGACGCGTGAATATCATGCAGCTGCGAATCCTACTGCGGGCTGTGCTGGAGCTCACGGGCCTTGGGGACCTGCCTGTCCCAGACTGGGGGCAGGCTGCCCAGGGGGTCAGGGCCCAGGCCCGGCATGTGAGGCAGCAGCGCCTGGAGCCAGGCGGGTGGCAGCCCAGGACAGCCCTGCTGCAGGGCACCGCTGGCAACTCCCGACTTTACACCAGGGCTGCCGGTGTGGGGCAGCTGGAGGAGATGGAAGACGTGGACAGCAGCAGCTCTGAGGTAGGGGCTCTCCCAAGTCCCATGGGCTCCACAGCCCTGGAGCTCTGGCCCCACCATCCTCTCCATCCCTGTCTTCCCCACTCCTGACACATGGGTGGGAGCCGTGTCCACTCCTCAGGCACCTGAGAGGCACCGTCAGCACCTCATGGGCCTCATCTCCACCCCCAGTCTCCTTGGCTCGCCCCAGGGCTAAACCCGGCACTGCGGGGTACTGGAGAGGGGCCTCACCCTGCACGGCACTGAGCTGCTCAGGCACAGGCTTTTCCCGGGTGTCCCAAGGGGCAGGGCCGGGGACCCAGCTCCTGGTCTGCAGGGGCCCTCCCCTGGGGCTCAACCCCCGCCGCCCTCCTCTCCTAGGACATGGCTCTGTCCCAGCCTCTCCCGGAGGGGATCGGTGGCATGAACGAGGCAGTCGGGAAGGGGCTTGGCTTGCTGAGCTGCTACTGGGGTCCCTGTGCCCATCGCCCCCTCCCTGCGTAACCCTGTGTCCATCACCCTGGGTGCCACCCAGCGAGGGAGGAGTGGGAAGGGGGCTCTGAGCGGGCAGTGTGAAAGTGTGTGAGTTCAGCCCGGGGCGGCTGGGGACAGAGCTGGGGACCGTGCGGGGAGCCCTGGCTCTGCCCTTGCTGCTGCACTTCTGTCCACAAACCTGCTCCCCTTTGCCGCCTCTTCCCAGGAGGACTACAGAGCCCGGTCTGCCCTCACCAAGTCCTCCACTTTGGACATGGACACCCTGCACAGGGCAAGCTCAGCGCTGCGTCCCAAGGAACCAGGGACAGAGCGTGCAACCCCTACTGCTCAGAGCACCAGCTCAACCAGCAGGTCTGCAAGTCGCAGTGGTCAGCCCAACATCTCATGGAGATGGGCTGGAGCTGCTGATCGTGAGGACAGGGCTGTATGGAGAAAGCCTTCTCTTGCTGCCACCCCTGCCTGGAGATCAAAGAAAGAAGTTGGAGCTGCTGTCGCCGCGCCCAAGGCTCCACGGAGAAAGTCTTGTCTTGTTTCCAGCAAGACCCGCAGCCCAGGGATGCGTTCCAGAAAAAGGGTTTCCTGGGCAGACCTCCAGGGAGCAGGGACGCAGCCAATAGCCCCTAGCTCCAGTGTGCATCCCAGGGCCATGGGCCAGCTGCAAGAGGCGTGCGGATCGTCAGAATCCTCCGGCTCCAGCAGTTCCTCCACCTCGATGATGGAGGCTGAGTTCGAGGCTCTTCACAGCCTCTATGATCAGCTAAAGAAGCAGGCGGCGCAGCTGCAAGCCACCAAGTCGGACCGCGCTGAGCTGGAGATGCTGCGGTCCGAGCTGCTGCACCAGCAGGAGGAAGGTGGGAGCTGTGAGGTCTGGTGGGATGTTTGAGAGCCTGGGTCGGGGGCTCGTTGCCCTCAGAGCCTGGCCTTGAAGGTGAGACCCCCTCACTGACAGTGTGTCCCCTTGGCCCATGTTCTTGCAGGCCAGGAGAGCATCGCCATCAAGCTTGAGGAGCTCCGTGGCCAGGCGTCCTCCCTGCAGGGCCTGGCAAGTGACTTAAAGCAGAAGGTGTGGAAGGTGAGCCGGTGGCAGTCCCCAGGGGGCACGTGGGGATGCTTGGGGGTTTGGGCAGGGAGGGGCAGAAGAAGAGCCCCTGGTCTGGGAAGACACTGGCACCATGCCCTGACTCTGCCCCACCACTGCTCCCAGCTCACGTCCGCGCTTCAGAAGCTGAAGCAGGAGCTGATGGAGATGGTGGCATGGGGGGCTTCGGAAGAGGCTGCTGGGACCTCTCCTGCCCCGCAGCTGGTTGTGCTTCTGTGAAATGTGGGGAGAGCCCCTTGCTCCTCCCCCCAGATAGGGTTGTACGAGTCAGCAGAATGGAGGGAAATTGCAGCTGTGCTGCAGATGTCCTGCTGGCACTGAGAGCCCGTGGTCACTTGCCCATTAAGCCGGGTCTGTTCCCAAGGGACAGGCACCTCCCCCTTGCATGGCACTACCCTGTCGTCTTCCTCCCTGCATCAGGACCAGGAGGTGCTGAGCCGCTTGAAGGCCCAGGAGCAGGAGCTGCAGCAAGTCCGTCATCAGCTGCGGGAAGAGATGGCCTCCAAGGTGAGGGGTGGCCCAACCCCCCCGTGCCAAACTGGCACCTCTGGGGCTTGGTGGCCCAAGGCTGTATCCCTCTGAGGATTCCTGCTCCTGGCTTTTCTCTGGGCGCCGCAGTACCCCAAGCTGGGGCTGCTGGCTGAGGGGAGTGTGTGTGCCTGCAGCTGGACCGCAAGGAGCTGGGGCCTTTCCAGCAGCAGCTGGAGGAGCAGTGGAAGAGAAGTCTGGAGCAGGTCACAGAGAAGGCACTGCCGAGAGAGGCTAACAATGCGGCTGGCATTAAGACGTGAGTGTGATGGGGACAGTGGTGGCTTCAGAGACAGCACTCGCCCCGTTGCCACTTTGGCCGTGCCAGCACCCCCGGTTCCTATGGTGCTCTGAGTGCCCATGGCAGTAGTTCGCACTGATGGTGGTGGTTTTTGGAGCCAACCTCCAACTGCTCTCCCTCATCCTCCCGCCATTCTTCTGTAAGCAGCCAGGGGGTTGGGACCTTGCTTGGTTGCTAGGCTACAAACCGGGCTGAAACCCACGTTTCCCAGCTCACCCAGCCCTTTCCTCCCCTGCCCAGGCAGCCTTCCAATGCCGATTCCCGGCGCCTGTCCTGTGACCGGCAGCTCAACGTGAGGGTGCCTGCCTCGTAAGTAGCACCTGTCCCTGGAGCATCGAGGGGCTGCACGGGTGGCACGGGAGGAGACGGATGCTGAGAGCTCCGCCTGACAGGCACAGGGTTCTGGGAGTCAGTGTGGGGGGGTTGACCCTGCTGAGACCCCTCTAATGCTCTGCCCACGAGTGGGGGGATGGGGACCCTTCCCTGAGGGCAGTGGGCAGGGGGATGCCATAGGGTGAAAGCCCATGGATTTTGGGGCACTGCCTTGAGGCGGGCTGGATCATTTGTCCCCTGTCACCCACCGGTGGCTCTTGGTTTCCACAGGCCCGTCATGCCCATCCCACCCGCGCCACGGCTGACCTCCCGCGTCACTGAGAAAATTCCTCGTTCCCTCAAACCAGGGGAAAGCAAGAGGTAGGGGACTTGGGACCCATCCCCTGCCAGGGTGCAGGGTGGCCCTGCCCTGGCGGGAGAGCTCTTCCCTGGGTGGGGATAGAAGGCTCTGTGGGTGCCAGGGCAGGCTGCCCACATACGCCCTGTCCCCCACCCTGGCAGACCACAGTGCTGGGTGCTGAGTCCCCCTATTTCCCATCCTGCAGGGAGCAGGCGGCTCGCTGCTGGAACCCCAGCGTGCCGCGGCAGTGCGGGGACCAGAACACTGCTCCCCAGCCTGTCTTACCCAGCACCCCACGGACTCTCAGGCCGTCCGCTGTGCTCCACAGGAAGGTAGGGATGAAGAAGGAAGGGATCTGGAGGGGGCAAATGAGGCTGGGAGTGTGATGCTGAGTATTTGGGATGGGGGGGGATTCGTGCCTCAGTTTCCCCAGGAGGGCTGCGTGTGGAGGGTTGCTTGGGAATGATCAATACTGCCCCGTGCTTTAGCCAGACCCCTCTCTCCTTCCCAGCAGGATGGTGACAATGCAACCGAGCTTCTGGGCAACACCAGCCGCCGGCAGGACAAGCAGCAGCCTGTGCTCAAGGGCAAGGAGGGTACAGGCAGGAGGAACCCGACCCAGGGCAGCCTTCCCCAGGCACCGCGGCTCGTCCAGCCCCTCCTGCCCCCTTCCGTCAAACTCAAACCCCAGGAGCCACGCACGACTGGGCGTCCCCCGCTGAAGCCCTAGCACCCTGTGGGCCCAGCAGCCAATAAATAATTCTTCATGTTCACCCAAGCACCTGTGTGGGCTGAGTGTGGAACCCTGGCTCGGAAACTCCCCATCACACACAAGGAGGGCTCGGCAGCATCCCTGGCCTGTGGCCACGTGTCACTGCAGGAGCAGCCCCTGGCCACCCCACATACAAGCACCTGTGCCCACCAAGCTGCTGCGCTCCACTGGCACTCTCTGGCCTGGAACTCTATGGTCCTGCTCTTAGAGTCATTCTGCAGCAATTCCCCCCTTTTTCTTTGTGCAAGCAAGGCATTATGGGTTATTCTGTTCACCTGTTTTATCACACAACTATAAACATGTCTAATAGCTATTATGATTAACCCAATCAATGATACATAAGTGCAATACTTTTAAACAGTGTTTGACTCAACCTGTAATGCCCCGTGAAGACAACCATCTAGTTATTCTTAGGATATTGCTCATTTACTATTGCTGGGTAAGCTGAGCCAGGGTTCTCAGCTGTGCGTGCATCGAATTAGCATAATCAGAGACTCATACAACACATTCCAACAAACTTTTCACATCCATGTCCCTGTTCCAACAACAAAAGGTTCTGCAGTGTTGCATGTCTTACAGAGTCAACATTAAAACAAATCATAAATTGCCTTCGATGTAGGATTTGCTTAGCAACTCAGCAACCCAGTCTGCTTAGTTGAGCCAAGGCCCGGCTGAAGCACTTACAGTGATTTGGCATATTATGATTGGATACATGTTTTGAAGACCCTTAGTGACTAACATATAATTGGTTAAACACAGGTGTGAGAACTCAACCTTGAAAGCTTGCCAACAGTCCACAGTTCTCATTAACTTGGTGAATTCCAGCCTCTTATCTTGCTTGCTTAAGCTTCTTCAGGCCTCTCATGGCCTTGCTGTATCTTTCAGGACTATTCAAAGTTTATGTACCAGTTATGCATTCTCCCGTGAGAACACTGTCTCCGCATCTTCCCCCTTTATGTTCTATATATGGTTTGGGTGACCCTACTTGAGCAGGGGATCTGGGCTAGATTATGTCTCCAACATATGCCAACCAGAGACTGCCTGGTCCTGCCCTTTTTTTCTGCTGTATGGCTCTCCGGTAACAGGCTGTATAGCTCTCTGTTCCTTCACATCAAGGTCTGGCATGACGTGTGTCCCCACCGCTCCACGCCTGCTGGGTTGCAGCCAGCAGCGGAGCTAAAGGTTCTTCTTGGTGGCAAACACAGAAGCCAACCCAGTCTTGCCCTTGATTGTGGTAGCAGGCATTTGGTCAGCCTCAGTCCTTGCACCTTGCTGTCAAGGCACAGTTTCACCTGCTTTATCCAGTGACAAGTCGCTACTACAGCAAGGCACACACACATTTACATTAGCAGAGTAACTATTACAGGGTGCAGCAGCAGTTGAAGATGCTGATGACAGCGAGGGACCACCCAAAGAAATTTCTTACCAGTGGAATTCTCCCCCCTCTTAATTTGTTCCATCACCTGCTTTATAACACTACCATTGTATTAAAATTTTTCTAGCTTTTGCCTTAGCATTTTCTAGCAGCTACTGCAAATTTCCATACTCTAACAACTCTTTTACAAGTGACCAATCTATACAATACAAGGTGCAGTTTCTTACTAGCAACTAGCTAGTAAATACAGGTGGTTTTATACACAAAATCACAACCTCTAATAATAGCTACTTTACAAGCACACATATTCAGGATGTTACTTTTCAGTTGCCCCCAAGTGATGTTTTGCAGTTATTTGTTCTTTCTCTTCCTCTATCTCATTCTGCTTGGGGTAATCAGGGTCAGCTCCTGTAGCTGAGGCATCAGGTTTTTCCATTCGTCTGTCCAGCTCATGGGAAGGCTTGACAAACTTTGCAGGCATTCACCATGGACCTGTAGGCAGGAGGACACAAATATACCCCCTCCCCCAGGTTATCAGTTCTTCAGAAGTAGACAGGTTAGACAGGTTAAAGTTAAATGTAACATCATTACTCTCTCCCCCCCCCCCTTTTTTTTTCCCCACTACAGTCCCACGTGCAGAACGTGGCACAAGGACCCTGTGGAGACTAACAGCAAACCAGCTCCGAGAAGCATCACTGCAGTGCGAGGTGGCAGGCTCAACCTTAGCGGGCGTCCCCGCAGAGGCTCTGCCTCCCCCACATCGTATGAGGCTTGGGCTTTTATACTGACCAAAATGCACACTCATTCCGACACAGGTAGCCTGCCTGTGCTGGAAGAAGTGGCCAGCAGTATCTACAGAGGTCTCCAAGGGTTGATAGAAACCTGGACATACTTATATATACCAACTTCTAGTACATGAGTATCACAGAGAAACTGTATGGGCTCCCCCTGTCAATTGCAAGGAAAAAATCATAACGTATACAGCTTGAGTATAAGAGGATTTTAACGCATACGTGGTCACTGTTTGTCAGGCCTCCTTAACTATTTTGAGATCAAGAGCTTCCCACTCTTTAGCCCCCTGCTGTGTAGTAAACACAGGATATGCAAAGATGCCCATTGCAGAAAATTCCCCAGTGATGTTCGCATCTTTGGTTACCCATTGTTACAGCTGAGCGTCTCCAGGGCCAGTAAGTCTGAGCAGACCGACCCGGGAGATGAAGAGTCAGGGTCTGGAAGCAGAGGATATAGATCTGGCTCGGATTCAGGGGATTCGGGGGCTGATCCTGCGCTGAACTCGGGGTCTCCGCTGCTCGCAGCTGTGTCTTTCTTATCAGATGTCTCTCGTTCGGTATGTGGCCATCTGCAGACCTGGCTCCTCCGTGACTGAGTTAAATTTTTTTTCACTCTAGGGCATAGTGGGTTGGAAAGGCTCGCGGTTCCTTTAAATCTCCCGCTCGCGCATGATCCCTATTTTCTACTGCGGGCTTCACAGTGGCGCCGCAATCGATCCGGCGCCGAGGCACCGCCCTCTTTCTTTCGGATTCCTCGACTTTTATCATACGTATCCCTTCTAATATACTTTCTCTGTCCTTTTCAAAGTCCCTACTTTCGGAACTGGGGTGGTGGGGAAGCAGGGGGTTACACCTCCTCCGCGGCACCTTCTGATGGAGGGGGAGAAAAGGGGGGAAGAAAAGGGGGGGGGGGGGAACCCTGTGCTCGCGCGAGTTGGGGGAAACGAGTTGTAATCTTCCCCCGGTTTCAACCGACCGGGGACGTCTGTTCCTAGTTTCTCCGTTGCTACCGCGGCAGTTTTCTTTTCTGCCTTGTATCTTTTTATACAGTTCATTACTTCCCTCCGTGGTTTACCGAGTTTCTTTGCCTATTTATAATCATTAAGCACTGAGTCAAATAGTTCATCACCAAACTTTCGCCACTCACTCTCCTCAAATATTGTATAAGGATCTGCAAAAAAACTCCCTTAGCCTTCCCTACAGCCAGTAGACCTGCTAGCTGCTTTAGAGTCTCAGGCTCAATTCCCCGCTTTTATAAAAAGCACTGCAAAACGTTCAGGGCTCAGTTCCCCGCTTTTATAAAAAGCACTGTAATAAGTCCAGGGCTACCTCTCGGTCCATTTTCATGGCCAGCCTTTTCCGGATCGTCTTCTTCTGGGTCGTCCTGTAACCTCGGTCTCCGGATCGGCCTCCCGATGCAGCAGTGTCTGGTTCGCCCCAGCGGCGGATTTCTTTCGGTTGGTCCAAGCACCCGGGTCCATCACGCCACCGCAGCAGCATTGCCCGCGCTTCCCGGCCGCTGCAGCCGGCGCCGCTCACTCGCCGTTCCGGGTCCCCGTCGACCGGGGCCCTGTATCCAGGTCCCCGCTAGTTGGGGCTCTGTATCCCGGGTCCCCGTCGACCGGGGCCCTGTATCTGGGTCCCCTTTAAACCGGGGCCCTGTATTCCGGGTCCCCGCTAGTCGGGGCCCTGTATCCAGGTCCCCGCTAGTCGGGGCCCTGTATCGCGGGTCCCCGCTAGTCGGGGCCCTGTATCCAGGTCCCCGCTAGTCGGGGCCCTGTCTTCCCGGTCCCCGCTAGTCTGGGCCCTGTATTCTGGGTCCCCGCTAGTGGGGAGCCTGTAATCCGGGTCCCCGTCGACCGGGGCCCTGTCATCCGGCTCCCCGCTAGTCGGGGCCCTGTAATCCGGGTCCCCACTGACCGGGACCCTGTATCCCGGGTCCTCGCTAGTCGGGGCCCTGTAAACCAGGTCCACAGCGACCAGGGCCCTGTAGTCCGCGTCCCTGTTCGGGCGCCATTTGTAATCGGCGAGGAGAAGCAGACAGGCCAACCCCATATGGGTGATAAGCAACTTCTTTATTTGTGACGCAGTTCACACATATATAGGAGTGGTATTCAGCCACTCCTTCTTGGTATAACAGTATTGGTTAGCCCCCACAGCTTCCTCCACATTCTCCTCCCAGGTCCGGTCTCCGGCCACCTGTGGGGGCCACCCCCTGCCTTGCTTGCACAGTCCTCCAGAACTCTATGGTCCTGCTCTTAGAGTCATTCTGCAACAGAGCACCTCCTGTATGAAGACAGGCTGAGAAAGTTGGGGCTGTTCAGCCTGGAGAAGAGAAGGATGCGTGGAGACCTCCGAGAAGCCTTCCAGTATCTGAAGGGGGCCTATAGGGATGGTGGGGAGGGACTCTTCATTAGGGACCGTAGTGACAGGACAAGGGGTAACAGGTTGAAACTTAAACAGGGGAAGTTTAGATTGTCTGGAAGGAGGAAGTTCTTTCCTGTGAGGGTGGGGGGCCCTGGAATGGGTTGCCCAGGGAGGTTGTGAATGCTCCATCCCTGGCAGTGTTCAAGGGCAGGTTGGGCAAAGCATTGGGTGAGATGGTTTAGTGTGAGGTGTCCCTGCTCGTGGCAGGGGGGTTGGAACTGGATGATCTTAAGGCCCTTTCCAACCCAAACTCTTCTATGATTCTATAAAGAATCTGGCTGAGCAGTTGCCCTAGGTTGCAGTAACGAGGGGTGTTACCTTATTTAAGACTACAGAAGAATTACCTTTTGAAATGTTTATATTAAACAAATGCACGGAATTTAATGGCAAGTTTGTGGCAACTCAACATGCTTTCCAAATAAAGCATTCCACAGGGAATATCCGTGGGTAAGCTGATCTAGCTCTCCCTGCTTATTGCAGGTGGGGTGGACTAGATGGGCTTTGAAGGGCCCTTCCAATCCAAACTATTCCATTCTATAATTCCACACCCAGGAATGAAGTGTGGGAGTGGTACCAGAAGTAAGCATCATGTGCTCAGTGCTGTGTTTCTTGTACCTCACCTCCCAGGATCCTGTAAATGATGGCAACAGCTCTGCATTTACCAGAATGAGCCCTAAGTGCATTGACCTCTATTTTGGTCTTATTCTGAGTAACTGTCCGGGTCTTTTACATCTGGCCCTTGGTTTCATATCGACTTGCCTTTTGACATTTGAGGTCGGACATGACTGCTCTCTGACTCCTTCTCCCTCACTACCTTTGGGTCCTGGGACTCCTTCCACTAGAGCAGCTCGCTCCAAGCCCTGTCCAATGTGGCCTTGAAGACTGCCAGGGATGGGGCAGCCACAGCTTCTCTGGGCACCCTGTGCCAGCGCCTCAGCACCCTCACAGGGAAGAGCTTCTGCCTGATATCCAATCTAAATCTAACCCTTTTCAGCTTAAAGCTATTACTCCTTGTCCTGTCCCTACAGGCTCTTGTCAAAAGTCCCTTTCCAGAGAAGGCTCTGTCTTTAAACAGAGAGTTTTTGCAGATAAAGGAGTGAAAGGAAGAAAAAAGAGCTGTAGGTAGGAAATTAAACATGCAGAAACACCTAAACGGCCTCCAAAGATTTATTACTAATGGGATCTGCTCTTATCAGCCAGTCTTGATTTCAGATGCATCTCGCACAAAGCTGTTCTGCTGGGCTGGTTTCCTCGCAGGTGCCAGCAGATACTTCTGCTTTTGCTTTTCAAGAGCAAAACAGCCTCTGGTTAGACCCATCTGGTGGACTGCTGCTGCAGCTTGCCTTGACACAAGGCTTCTCTAACATCATCAGCTACTTTCTCTGCCCTGGCAAATATCCCCCATTGAGGGATGGGTCCTGGCAGTGGATCCTCACTGTGAATTTAGTGTCCTATGGCAATACCTTTGTCATAGGAAAGGCATCAAAGAGGCAGCTGAGCTGAGGTCTGACCTGGCTGCATGCAGGTTTCTGCATTTCCTTGATGGGTTCCTGCCTGCTTCTGTGTGAGGAAGATCTTTGTTCGTCAGTGAAGAATTAGCCCATTGTTGTGGTTCATTGTCTCACCCTGCTCCAGTTAGACCTGCAGACCCATCAGCCCTCCCTGTTCCCTACTCGGAAAGATGGGTGCTGCCCATATACAACACTTTCAAAGCCATGTTGGTGCAGAAGCACACAGAACAAAGGGAATGCTGAGTTTAGCTCACCGCAGTTTGTGACTCACTGCCTCTTGTTCACATACTCCTGGAAAGACGCATTTCAAATGTCCCCACTTGCTTAGTATGGACACAGGAATATCTGTCTAGGAAGTCATAGTGAAAACAAGCATTGAGCTCTGCATCCATAACATTGGAATTTAGGGTTTTCTCATGTATCCTATTGGCAATGGCCACGTGCCACAAAGTGGTGTTTCCATAAGCGCCATCAAGCAGAAAACCAAGCCCCAAAGGAAGTGTCACTGGTCCTTTTGGGTTGTACTCAACTCTCTGAGGTCATCTACTCGGGTTGAATGGGGAGTGTTAAGGGGTAAGGCTGCATCACAAAGGGAAAGAGTAAGCCCAGAGCAGGCATATGGTGCCTTCTGACTTGCTCCATTGCATCCACGAGCTAGCTCTTGGTCTAGCAGGAGGTCTGACTCGGAGAGAGTCGCCTGCACAAAAAGCTTTTGACTTCACTTCTTAAGCACCCCAAATTTGCATCTAGCCCATGGCTCGTTCAGCATGAGCTCGTTTTCACACTGTCGATTCTCTAGTGTTAACAGCTACTTTAGGCTTGAGTAGCCTGCAGAGCATGTCTCTAACTCAGCCGTCCCTGCCAAGGAGTGAGAAAACAATTACCTCTGGTCCTCACCCTCTGTTGGCTCCTCCAACCACATCAACCAACTAAGATCTAAGATCATTATGACATCAAGTGCATCCTTCCCTCCTGTTCCTTGCTACACTGACTGTTTTCCTTTGTGCTCTCAGGACAGCATCTTGCTCTGCAGGAAAGGGGCTGCAAGTGCAGCAGGTTTTCCCAGAGGGTTACGAAACAACCCTGAAATTCCTGCTGGATTGACATGCCAAGGTCATGAGAATGAATGAAGACGGGCTGTTTGAATCCAAGTCACCTCGTGTAATCTTAGAGGCGTAAATCAAATGTTGTCGCTCTGGGCTTCGTGTTTGCACTGCCAGCGCGTTTGGTTTGGACAAAGAGGAAGAAAGCTGCGAGGGATGGCAAAGGCTGCGGATGGAAATGGAACGGCGACTCCAAGGAAAGGGAACACAGGCTTCGTGCGTCTGCCAGTGTGCCCGGGACACGAGGCGATGCGCTGGAGCTGCGGGATGGCAACGGGGCGTCGCCCGGAAACGGACAATGGACTCGGCCAATGGGCATCGAGGAGCAGCGGGCTGTGGCCAATAAATAGCGGGCAGGGGGCAGGGTGGTCTCAGTCACTGCTGCAGGTGCGGAGGGGCAGGAGGAAGGCCGCCGGCTGCCCGCTGTCTCTACTGCCCCCAGGTCAGACTCCCGTTGTGGAACACCGCAGCAGCGATGGCAACGCTCAGCCTATTTCAGCTGCTGGACGCTGCCATCAGCACCTCCAACGGGGGACGCGTGAATATCATGCAGCTGCGAATCCTACTGCGGGCTGTGCTGGAGCTCACGGGCCTTGGGGACCTGCCTGTCCCAGACTGGGGGCAGGCTGCCCAGGGGGTCAGGGCCCAGGCCCGGCATGTGAGGCAGCAGCGCCTGGAGCCAGGCGGGTGGCAGCCCAGGACAGCCCTGCTGCAGGGCACCGCTGGCAACTCCCGACTTTACACCAGGGCTGCCGGTGTGGGGCAGCTGGAGGAGATGGAAGACGTGGACAGCAGCAGCTCTGAGGTAGGGGCTCTCCCAAGTCCCATGGGCTCCACAGCCCTGGAGCTCTGGCCCCACCATCCTCTCCATCCCTGTCTTCCCCACTCCTGACACATGGGTGGGAGCCGTGTCCACTCCTCAGGCACCTGAGAGGCACCGTCAGCACCTCATGGGCCTCATCTCCACCCCCAGTCTCCTTGGCTCGCCCCAGGGCTAAACCCGGCACTGCGGGGTACTGGAGAGGGGCCTCACCCTGCACGGCACTGAGCTGCTCAGGCACAGGCTTTTCCCGGGTGTCCCAAGGGGCAGGGCCGGGGACCCAGCTCCTGGTCTGCAGGGGCCCTCCCCTGGGGCTCAACCCCCGCCGCCCTCCTCTCCTAGGACATGGCTCTGTCCCAGCCTCTCCCGGAGGGGATCGGTGGCATGAACGAGGCAGTCGGGAAGGGGCTTGGCTTGCTGAGCTGCTGCTGGGGTCCCTGTGCCCATCGCCCCCTCCCTGCGTAACCCTGTGTCCATCACCCTGGGTGCCACCCAGCGAGGGAGGAGTGGGAAGGGGGCTCTGAGCGGGCAGTGTGAAAGTGTGTGAGTTCAGCCCGGGGCGGCTGGGGACAGAGCTGGGGACCGTGCGGGGAGCCCTGGCTCTGCCCTTGCTGCTGCACTTCTGTCCACAAACCTGCTCCCCTTTGCCGCCTCTTCCCAGGAGGACTACAGAGCCCGGTCTGCCCTCACCAAGTCCTCCACTTTGGACATGGACACCCTGCACAGGGCAAGCTCAGCGCTGCGTCCCAAGGAACCAGGGACAGAGCGTGCAACCCCTACTGCTCAGAGCACCAGCTCAACCAGCAGGTCTGCAAGTCGCAGTGGTCAGCCCAACATCTCATGGAGATGGGCTGGAGCTGCTGATCGTGAGGACAGGGCTGTATGGAGAAAGCCTTCTCTTGCTGCCACCCCTGCCTGGAGATCAAAGAAAGAAGTTGGAGCTGCTGTCGCCGCGCCCAAGGCTCCACGGAGAAAGTCTTGTCTTGTTTCCAGCAAGACCCGCAGCCCAGGGATGCGTTCCAGAAAAAGGGTTTCCTGGGCAGACCTCCAGGGAGCAGGGACGCAGCCAATAGCCCCTAGCTCCAGTGTGCATCCCAGGGCCATGGGCCAGCTGCAAGAGGCGTGCGGATCGTCAGAATCCTCCGGCTCCAGCAGTTCCTCCACCTCGATGATGGAGGCTGAGTTCGAGGCTCTTCACAGCCTCTATGATCAGCTAAAGAAGCAGGCGGCGCAGCTGCAAGCCACCAAGTCGGACCGCGCTGAGCTGGAGATGCTGCGGTCCGAGCTGCTGCACCAGCAGGAGGAAGGTGGGAGCTGTGAGGTCTGGTGGGATGTTTGAGAGCCTGGGTCGGGGGCTCGTTGCCCTCAGAGCCTGGCCTTGAAGGTGAGACCCCCTCACTGACAGTGTGTCCCCTTGGCCCATGTTCTTGCAGGCCAGGAGAGCATCGCCATCAAGCTTGAGGAGCTCCGTGGCCAGGCGTCCTCCCTGCAGGGCCTGGCAAGTGACTTAAAGCAGAAGGTGTGGAAGGTGAGCCGGTGGCAGTCCCCAGGGGGCACGTGGGGATGCTTGGGGGTTTGGGCAGGGAGGGGCAGAAGAAGAGCCCCTGGTCTGGGAAGACACTGGCACCATGCCCTGACTCTGCCCCACCACTGCTCCCAGCTCACGTCCGCGCTTCAGAAGCTGAAGCAGGAGCTGATGGAGATGGTGGCATGGGGGGCTTCGGAAGAGGCTGCTGGGACCTCTCCTGCCCCGCAGCTGGTTGTGCTTCTGTGAAATGTGGGGAGAGCCCCTTGCTCCTCCCCCCAGATAGGGTTGTACGAGTCAGCAGAATGGAGGGAAATTGCAGCTGTGCTGCAGATGTCCTGCTGGCACTGAGAGCCCGTGGTCACTTGCCCATTAAGCCGGGTCTGTTCCCAAGGGACAGGCACCTCCCCCTTGCATGGCACTACCCTGTCGTCTTCCTCCCTGCATCAGGACCAGGAGGTGCTGAGCCGCTTGAAGGCCCAGGAGCAGGAGCTGCAGCAAGTCCGTCATCAGCTGCGGGAAGAGATGGCCTCCAAGGTGAGGGGTGGCCCAACCCCCCCGTGCCAAACTGGCACCTCTGGGGCTTGGTGGCCCAAGGCTGTATCCCTCTGAGGATTCCTGCTCCTGGCTTTTCTCTGGGCGCCGCAGTGCCCCAAGCTGGGGCTGCTGGCTGAGGGGAGTGTGTGTGCCTGCAGCTGGACCGCAAGGAGCTGGGGCCTTTCCAGCAGCAGCTGGAGGAGCAGTGGAAGAGAAGTCTGGAGCAGGTCACAGAGAAGGCACTGCCGAGAGAGGCTAACAATGCGGCTGGCATTAAGACGTGAGTGTGATGGGGACAGTGGTGGCTTCAGAGACAGCACTCGCCCCGTTGCCACTTTGGCCGTGCCAGCACCCCCGGTTCCTATGGTGCTCTGAGTGCCCATGGCAGTAGTTCGCACTGATGGTGGTGGTTTTTGGAGCCAACCTCCAACTGCTCTCCCTCATCCTCCCGCCATTCTTCTGTAAACAGCCAGGGGGTTGGGACCTTGCTTGGTTGCTAGGCTACAAACCGGGCTGAAACCCACGTTTCCCAGCTCACCCAGCCCTTTCCTCCCCTGCCCAGGCAGCCTTCCAATGCCGATTCCCGGCGCCTGTCCTGTGACCGGCAGCTCAACGTGAGGGTGCCTGCCTCGTAAGTAGCACCTGTCCCTGGAGCATCGAGGGGCTGCACGGGTGGCACGGGAGGAGACGGATGCTGAGAGCTCCGCCTGACAGGCACAGGGTTCTGGGAGTCAGTGTGGGGGGGTTGACCCTGCTGAGACCCCTCTAATGCTCTGCCCACGAGTGGGGGGATGGGGACCCTTCCCTGAGGGCAGTGGGCAGGGGGATGCCATAGGGTGAAAGCCCGTGGATTTTGGGGCACTGCCTTGAGGCGGGCTGGATCATTTGTCCCCTGTCACCCACCGGTGGCTCTTGGTTTCCACAGGCCCGTCATGCCCATCCCACCCGCGCCACGGCTGACCTCCCGCGTCACTGAGAAAATTCCTCGTTCCCTCAAACCAGGGGAAAGCAAGAGGTAGGGGACTTGGGACCCATCCCCTGCCAGGGTGCAGGGTGGCCCTGCCCTGGCGGGAGAGCTCTTCCCTGGGTGGGGATAGAAGGCTCTGTGGGTGCCAGGGCAGGCTGCCCACATACGCCCTGTCCCCCACCCTGGCAGACCACAGTGCTGGGTGCTGAGTCCCCCTATTTCCCATCCTGCAGGGAGCAGGCGGCTCGCTGCTGGAACCCCAGCGTGCCGCGGCAGTGCGGGGACCAGAACACTGCTCCCCAGCCTGTCTTACCCAGCACCCCACGGACTCTCAGGCCGTCCGCTGTGCTCCACAGGAAGGTAGGGATGAAGAAGGAAGGGATCTGGAGGGGGCAAATGAGGCTGGGAGTGTGATGCTGAGTATTTGGGATGGGGGGGGATTCGTGCCTCAGTTTCCCCAGGAGGGCTGCGTGTGGAGGGTTGCTTGGGAATGATCAATACTGCCCCGTGCTTTAGCCAGACCCCTCTCTCCTTCCCAGCAGGATGGTGACAATGCAACCGAGCTTCTGGGCAACACCAGCCGCCGGCAGGACAAGCAGCAGCCTGTGCTCAAGGGCAAGGAGGGTACAGGCAGGAGGAACCCGACCCAGGGCAGCCTTCCCCAGGCACCGCGGCTCGTCCAGCCCCTCCTGCCCCCTTCCGTCAAACTCAAACCCCAGGAGCCACGCACGACTGGGCGTCCCCCGCTGAAGCCCTAGCACCCTGTGGGCCCAGCAGCCAATAAATAATTCTTCATGTTCACCCAAGCACCTGTGTGGGCTGAGTGTGGAACCCTGGCTCGGAAACTCCCCATCACACACAAGGAGGGCTCGGCAGCATCCCTGGCCTGTGGCCACGTGTCACTGCAGGAGCAGCCCCTGGCCACCCCACATACAAGCACCTGTGCCCACCAAGCTGCTGCGCTCCACTGGCACTCTCTGGCCTGGAACTCTATGGTCCTGCTCTTAGAGTCATTCTGCAGCAATTCCCCCCTTTTTCTTTGTGCAAGCAAGGCATTATGGGTTATTCTGTTCACCTGTTTTATCACACAACTATAAACATGTCTAATAGCTATTATGATTAACCCAATCAATGATACATAAGTGCAATACTTTTAAACAGTGTTTGACTCAACCTGTAATGCCCCGTGAAGACAACCATCTAGTTATTCTTAGGATATTGCTCATTTACTATTGCTGGGTAAGCTGAGCCAGGGTTCTCAGCTGTGCGTGCATCGAATTAGCATAATCAGAGACTCATACAACACATTCCAACAAACTTTTCACATCCATGTCCCTGTTCCAACAACAAAAGGTTCTGCAGTGTTGCATGTCTTACAGAGTCAACATTAAAACAAATCATAAATTGCCTTCGATGTAGGATTTGCTTAGCAACTCAGCAACCCAGTCTGCTTAGTTGAGCCAAGGCCCGGCTGAAGCACTTACAGTGATTTGGCATATTATGATTGGATACATGTTTTGAAGACCCTTAGTGACTAACATATAATTGGTTAAACACAGGTGTGAGAACTCAACCTTGAAAGCTTGCCAACAGTCCACAGTTCTCATTAACTTGGTGAATTCCAGCCTCTTATCTTGCTTGCTTAAGCTTCTTCAGGCCTCTCATGGCCTTGCTGTATCTTTCAGGACTATTCAAAGTTTATGTACCAGTTATGCATTCTCCCGTGAGAACACTGTCTCCGCATCTTCCCCCTTTATGTTCTATATATGGTTTGGGTGACCCTACTTGAGCAGGGGATCTGGGCTAGATTATGTCTCCAACATATGCCAACCAGAGACTGCCTGGTCCTGCCCTTTTTTTCTGCTGTATGGCTCTCCGGTAACAGGCTGTATAGCTCTCTGTTCCTTCACATCAAGGTCTGGCATGACGTGTGTCCCCACCGCTCCACGCCTGCTGGGTTGCAGCCAGCAGCGGAGCTAAAGGTTCTTCTTGGTGGCAAACACAGAAGCCAACCCAGTCTTGCCCTTGATTGTGGTAGCAGGCATTTGGTCAGCCTCAGTCCTTGCACCTTGCTGTCAAGGCACAGTTTCACCTGCTTTATCCAGTGACAAGTCGCTACTACAGCAAGGCACACACACATTTACATTAGCAGAGTAACTATTACAGGGTGCAGCAGCAGTTGAAGATGCTGATGACAGCGAGGGACCACCCAAAGAAATTTCTTACCAGTGGAATTCTCCCCCCTCTTAATTTGTTCCATCACCTGCTTTATAACACTACCATTGTATTAAAATTTTTCTAGCTTTTGCCTTAGCATTTTCTAGCAGCTACTGCAAATTTCCATACTCTAACAACTCTTTTACAAGTGACCAATCTATACAATACAAGGTGCAGTTTCTTACTAGCAACTAGCTAGTAAATACAGGTGGTTTTATACACAAAATCACAACCTCTAATAATAGCTACTTTACAAGCACACATATTCAGGATGTTACTTTTCAGTTGCCCCCAAGTGATGTTTTGCAGTTATTTGTTCTTTCTCTTCCTCTATCTCATTCTGCTTGGGGTAATCAGGGTCAGCTCCTGTAGCTGAGGCATCAGGTTTTTCCATTCGTCTGTCCAGCTCATGGGAAGGCTTGACAAACTTTGCAGGCATTCACCATGGACCTGTAGGCAGGAGGACACAAATATACCCCCTCCCCCAGGTTATCAGTTCTTCAGAAGTAGACAGGTTAGACAGGTTAAAGTTAAATGTAACATCATTACTCTCTCCCCCCCCCCCTTTTTTTTTCCCCACTACAGTCCCACGTGCAGAACGTGGCACAAGGACCCTGTGGAGACTAACAGCAAACCAGCTCCGAGAAGCATCACTGCAGTGCGAGGTGGCAGGCTCAACCTTAGCGGGCATCCCCGCAGAGGCTTTGCCTCCCCCACATCGTATGAGGCTTGGGCTTTTATACTGACCAAAATGCACACTCATTCCGACACAGGTAGCCTGCCTGTGCTGGAAGAAGTGGCCAGCAGTATCTACAGAGGTCTCCAAGGGTTGATAGAAACCTGGACATACTTATATTTACCAACTTCTAGTACATGAGTATCACAGAGAAACTGTATGGGCTCCCCCTGTCAATTGCAAGGAAAAAATCATAACGTATACAGCTTGAGTATAAGAGGATTTTAACGCATACGTGGTCACTGTTTGTCAGGCCTCCTTAACTATTTTGAGATCAAGAGCTTCCCACTCTTTAGCCCCCTGCTGTGTAGTAAACACAGGATCTGCAAAGATGCCCATTGCAGAAAATTCCCCAGTGATGTTCGCATCTTTGGTTACCCATTGTTACAGCTGAGCGTCTCCAGGGCCAGTAAGTCTGAGCAGACCGACCCGGGAGATGAAGAGTCAGGGTCTGGAAGCAGAGGATATAGATCTGGCTCGGATTCAGGGGATTCGGGGGCTGATCCTGCGCTGAACTCGGGGTCTCCGCTGCTCGCAGCTGTGTCTTTCTTATCAGATGCCTCTCGTTCGGTATGTGGCCATCTGCAGACCTGGCTCCTCCGTGACTGAGTTAAATTTTTTTTCACTCTAGGGCATAGTGGGTTGGAAAGGCTCGCGGTTCCTTTAAATCTCCCGCTCGCGCATGATCCCTATTTTCTACTGCGGGCTTCACAGTGGCGCCGCAATCGATCCGGCGCCGAGGCACCGCCCTCTTTCTTTCGGATTCCTCGACTTTTATCATACGTATCCCTTCTAATATACTTTCTCTGTCCTTTTCAAAGTCCCTACTTTCGGAACTGGGGTGGTGGGGAAGCAGGGGGTTACACCTCCTCCGCGGCACCTTCTGATGGAGGGGGAGAAAAGGGGGGAAGAAAAGGGGGGGGGGGGGGGAACCCTGTGCTCGCGCGAGTTGGGGGAAACGAGTTGTAATCTTCCCCCGGTTTCAACCGACTGGGGACGTCTGTTCCTAGTTTCTCCGTTGCTACCGCGGCAGTTTTCTTTTCTGCCTTGTATCTTTTGATACAGTTCATTACTTCCCTCCGTGGTTTACCGAGTTTCTTTGCCTATTTATAATCATTAAGCACTGAGTCAAATAGTTCATCACCAAACTTTCGCCACTCACTCTCCTCAAATATTGTATAAGGATCTGCAAAAAAACTCCCTTAGCCTTCCCTACAGCCAGTAGACCTGCTAGCTGCTTTAGAGTCTCAGGCTCAATTCCCCGCTTTTATAAAAAGCACTGCAAAACGTTCAGGGCTCAGTTCCCCGCTTTTATAAAAAGCACTGTAATAAGTCCAGGGCTACCTCTCGGTCCATTTTCATGGCCAGCCTTTTCCGGATCGTCTTCTTCTGGGTCGTCCTGTAACCTCGGTCTCCGGATCGGCCTCCCGATGCAGCAGTGTCTGGTTCGCCCCAGCGGCGGATTTCTTTCGGTTGGTCCAAGCACCCGGGTCCATCACGCCACCGCAGCAGCATTGCCCGCGCTTCCCGGCCGCTGCAGCCGGCGCCGCTCACTCGCCGTTCCGGGTCCCCGTCGACCGGGGCCCTGTATCCAGGTCCCCGCTAGTTGGGGCTCTGTATCCCGGGTCCCCGTCGACCGGGGCCCTGTATCCGGGTCCCCTTTAAACCGGGGCCCTGTATTCCGGGTCCCCGCTAGTCGGGGCCCTGTATCCAGGTCCCCGCTAGTCGGGGCCCTGTATCGCGGGTCCCCGCTAGTCGGGGCCCTGTATCGCGGGTCCCCGCTAGTCGGGGCCCTGTATCCAGGTCCCCGCTAGTCGGGGCCCTGTATTCCCGGTCCCCGCTAGTCTGGGCCCTGTATTCTGGGTCCCCGCTAGTGGGGAGCCTGTAATCCGGGTCCCCGTCGACCGGGGCCCTGTCATCCGGCTCCCCGCTAGTCGGGGCCCTGTAATCCGGGTCCCCACTGACCGGGACCCTGTATCCCGGGTCCTCGCTAGTCGGGGCCCTGTAAACCGGGTCCCCAGCGACCAGGGCCCTGTAGTCCGCGTCCCTGTTCGGGCGCCATTTGTAAGCGGCGAGGAGAAGCAGACAGGCCAACCCCATATGGGTGATAAGCAACTTCTTTATTTGTGACGCAGTTCACACATATATAGGAGTGGTATTCAGCCACTCCTTCTTGGTATAACAGTATTGGTTAGCCCCCACAGCTTCCTCCACATTCTCCTCCCAGGTCCGGTTTCCGGCCACCTGTGGGGGCCACCCCCTGCCTTGCTTGCACAGTCCTCCAGAACTCTATGGTCCTGCTCTTAGAGTCATTCTGCAACAGAGCACCTCCTGTATGAAGACAGGCTGAGAAAGTTGGGGCTGTTCAGCCTGGAGAAGAGAAGGATGCGTGGAGACCTCCGAGAAGCCTTCCAGTATCTGAAGGGGGCCTATAGGGATGGTGGGGAGGGACTCTTCATTAGGGACCGTAGTGACAGGACAAGGGGTAACAGGTTGAAACTTAAACAGGGGAAGTTTAGATTGTCTGGAAGGAGGAAGTTCTTTCCTGTGAGGGTGGGGGGCCCTGGAATGGGTTGCCCAGGGAGGTTGTGAATGCTCCATCCCTGGCAGTGTTCAAGGGCAGGTTGGGCAAAGCATTGGGTGAGATGGTTTAGTGTGAGGTGTCCCTGCTCGTGGCAGGGGGGTTGGAACTGGATGATCTTAAGGCCCTTTCCAACCCAAACTCTTCTATGATTCTATAAAGAATCTGGCTGAGCAGTTGCCCTAGGTTGCAGTAACGAGGGGTGTTACCTTATTTAAGACTACAGAAGAATTACCTTTTGAAATGTTTATATTAAACAAATGCACGGAATTTAATGGCAAGTTTGTGGCAACTCAACATGCTTTCCAAATAAAGCATTCCACAGGGAATATCCGTGGGTAAGCTGATCTAGCTCTCCCTGCTTATTGCAGGTGGGGTGGACTAGATGGGCTTTGAAGGGCCCTTCCAATCCAAACTATTCCATTCTATAATTCCACACCCAGGAATGAAGTGTGGGAGTGGTACCAGAAGTAAGCATCATGTGCTCAGTGCTGTGTTTCTTGTACCTCACCTCCCAGGATCCTGTAAATGATGGCAACAGCTCTGCATTTACCAGAATGAGCCCTAAGTGCATTGACCTCTATTTTGGTCTTATTCTGAGTAACTGTCCGGGTCTTTTACATCTGGCCCTTGGTTTCATATCGACTTGCCTTTTGACATTTGAGGTCGGACATGACTGCTCTCTGACTCCTTCTCCCTCACTACCTTTGGGTCCTGGGACTCCCTCCACTAGAGCAGCTCGCTCCAAGCCCTGTCCAATGTGGCCTTGAAGACTGCCAGGGATGGGGCAGCCACAGCTTCTCTGGGCACCCTGTGCCAGCGCCTCAGCACCCTCACAGGGAAGAGCTTCTGCCTGATATCCAATCTAAATCTAACCCTTTTCAGCTTAAAGCTATTACTCCTTGTCCTGTCCCTACAGGCTCTTGTCAAAAGTCCCTTTCCAGAGAAGGCTCTGTCTTTAAACAGAGAGTTTTTGCAGATAAAGGAGTGAAAGGAAGAAAAAAGAGCTGTAGGTGGGAAATTAAACATGCAGAAACACCTAAACGGCCTCCAAAGATTTATTACTAATGGGATCTGCTCTTATCAGCCAGTCTTGATTTCAGATGCATCTCGCACAAAGCTGTTCTGCTGGGCTGGTTTCCTCGCAGGTGCCAGCAGATACTTCTGCTTTTGCTTTTCAAGAGCAAAACAGCCTCTGGTTAGACCCATCTGGTGGACTGCTGCTGCAGCTTGCCTTGACACAAGGCTTCTCTAACATCATCAGCTACTTTCTCTGCCCTGGCAAATATCCCCCATTGAGGGATGGGTCCTGGCAGTGGATCCTCACTGTGAATTTGGTGTCCTATGGCAATACCTTTGTCATAGGAAAGGCATCAAAGAGGCAGCTGAGCTGAGGTCTGACCTGGCTGCATGCAGGTTTCTGCATTTCCTTGATGGGTTCCTGCCTGCTTCTGTGTGAGGAAGATCTTTGTTCGTCAGTGAAGAATTAGCCCATTGTTGTGGTTCATTGTCTCACCCTGCTCCAGTTAGACCTGCAGACCCATCAGCCCTCCCTGTTCCCTACTCGGAAAGATGGGTGCTGCCCATATACAACACTTTCAAAGCCATGTTGGTGCAGAAGCACACAGAACAAAGGGAATGCTGAGTTTAGCTCACCGCAGTTTGTGACTCACTGCCTCTTGTTCACATACTCCTGGAAAGACGCATTTCAAATGTCCCCACTTGCTTAGTATGGACACAGGAATATCTGTCTAGGAAGTCATAGTGAAAACAAGCATTGAGCTCTGCATCCATAACATTGGAATTTAGGGTTTTCTCATGTATCCTATTGGCAATGGCCACGTGCCACAAAGTGGTGTTTCCATAAGCGCCATCAAGCAGAAAACCAAGCCCCAAAGGAAGTGTCACTGGTCCTTTTGGGTTGTACTCAACTCTCTTGAGGTCATCTACTCGGGTTGAATGGGGAGTGTTAAGGGGTAAGGCTGCATCACAAAGGGAAAGAGTAAGCCCAGAGCAGGCATATGGTGCCTTCTGACTTGCTCCATTGCATCCACGAGCTAGCTCTTGGTCTAGCAGGAGGTCTGACTCGGAGAGAGTCGCCTGCACAAAAAGCTTTTGACTTCACTTCTTAAGCACCCCAAATTTGCATCTAGCCCATGGCTCGTTCAGCATGAGCTCGTTTTCACACTGTCGATTCTCTAGTGTTAACAGCTACTTTAGGCTTGAGTAGCCTGCAGAGCATGTCTCTAACTCAGCCGTCCCTGCCAAGGAGTGAGAAAACAATTACCTCTGGTCCTCACCCTCTGTTGGCTCCTCCAACCACATCAACCAACTAAGATCTAAGATCATTATGACATCAAGTGCATCCTTCCCTCCTGTTCCTTGCTACACTGACTGTTTTCCTTTGTGCTCTCAGGACAGCATCTTGCTCTGCAGGAAAGGGGCTGCAAGTGCAGCAGGTTTTCCCAGAGGGTTACGAAACAACCCTGAAATTCCTGCTGGATTGACATGCCAAGGTCATGAGAATGAATGAAGACGGGCTGTTTGAATCCAAGTCACCTCGTGTAATCTTAGAGGCGTAAATCAAATGTTGTCGCTCTGGGCTTCGTGTTTGCACTGCCAGCGCGTTTGGTTTGGACAAAGAGGAAGAAAGCTGCGAGGGATGGCAAAGGCTGCGGATGGAAATGGAACGGCGACTCCAAGGAAAGGGAACACAGGCTTCGTGCGTCTGCCAGTGTGCCCGGGACACGAGGCGATGCGCTGGAGCTGCGGGATGGCAACGGGGCGTCGCCCGGAAACGGACAATGGACTCGGCCAATGGGCATCGAGGAGCAGCGGGCTGTGGCCAATAAATAGCGGGCAGGGGGCAGGGTGGTCTCAGTCACTGCTGCAGGTGCGGAGGGGCAGGAGGAAGGCCGCCGGCTGCCCGCTGTCTCTACTGCCCCCAGGTCAGACTCCCGTTGTGGAACACCGCAGCAGCGATGGCAACGCTCAGCCTATTTCAGCTGCTGGACGCTGCCATCAGCACCTCCAACGGGGGACGCGTGAATATCATGCAGCTGCGAATCCTACTGCGGGCTGTGCTGGAGCTCACGGGCCTTGGGGACCTGCCTGTCCCAGACTGGGGGCAGGCTGCCCAGGGGGTCAGGGCCCAGGCCCGGCATGTGAGGCAGCAGCGCCTGGAGCCAGGCGGGTGGCAGCCCAGGACAGCCCTGCTGCAGGGCACCGCTGGCAACTCCCGACTTTACACCAGGGCTGCCGGTGTGGGGCAGCTGGAGGAGATGGAAGACGTGGACAGCAGCAGCTCTGAGGTAGGGGCTCTCCCAAGTCCCATGGGCTCCACAGCCCTGGAGCTCTGGCCCCACCATCCTCTCCATCCCTGTCTTCCCCACTCCTGACACATGGGTGGGAGCCGTGTCCACTCCTCAGGCACCTGAGAGGCACCGTCAGCACCTCATGGGCCTCATCTCCACCCCCAGTCTCCTTGGCTCGCCCCAGGGCTAAACCCGGCACTGCGGGGTACTGGAGAGGGGCCTCACCCTGCACGGCACTGAGCTGCTCAGGCACAGGCTTTTCCCGGGTGTCCCAAGGGGCAGGGCCGGGGACCCAGCTCCTGGTCTGCAGGGGCCCTCCCCTGGGGCTCAACCCCCGCCGCCCTCCTCTCCTAGGACATGGCTCTGTCCCAGCCTCTCCCGGAGGGGATCGGTGGCATGAACGAGGCAGTCGGGAAGGGGCTTGGCTTGCTGAGCTGCTGCTGGGGTCCCTGTGCCCATCGCCCCCTCCCTGCGTAACCCTGTGTCCATCACCCTGGGTGCCACCCAGCGAGGGAGGAGTGGGAAGGGGGCTCTGAGCGGGCAGTGTGAAAGTGTGTGAGTTCAGCCCGGGGCGGCTGGGGACAGAGCTGGGGACCGTGCGGGGAGCCCTGGCTCTGCCCTTGCTGCTGCACTTCTGTCCACAAACCTGCTCCCCTTTGCCGCCTCTTCCCAGGAGGACTACAGAGCCCGGTCTGCCCTCACCAAGTCCTCCACTTTGGACATGGACACCCTGCACAGGGCAAGCTCAGCGCTGCATCCCAAGGAACCAGGGACAGAGCGTGCAGCCCCTACTGCTCAGAGCACCAGCTCAACCAGCAGGTCTGCAAGTCGCAGTGGTCAGCCCAACATCTCATGGAGATGGGCTGGAGCTGCTGACCGTGAGGACAGGGCTGTATGGAGAAAGCCTTCTCTTGCTGCCACCCCTGCCTGGAGATCAAAGAAAGAAGTTGGAGCTGCTGTCGCCGCGGCCAAGGCTCCACGGAGAAAGTCTTGTCTTGTTTCCAGCAAGACCCGCAGCCCAGGGATGCGTTCCAGAAAAAGGGTTTCCTGGGCAGACCTCCAGGGAGCAGGGACGCAGCCAATAGCCCCTAGCTCCAGTGTGCATCCCAGGGCCATGGGCCAGCTGCAAGAGGCGTGCGGATCGTCAGAATCCTCCGGCTCCAGCAGTTCCTCCACCTCGATGATGGAGGCTGAGTTCAAGACTCTTCACAGCCTCTATGATCAGCTAAAGAAGCAGGCGGCGCAGCTGCAAGCCACCAAGTCGGACCGCGCTGAGCTGGAGATGCTGCGGTCCGAGCTGCTGCACCAGCAGGAGGAAGGTGGGAGCTGTGAGGTCTGGTGGGATGTTTGAGAGCCTGGGTCGGGGGCTCGTTGCCCTCAGAGCCTGGCCTTGAAGGTGAGACCCCCTCACTGACAGTGTGTCCCCTTGGCCCATGTTCTTGCAGGCCAGGAGAGCATCGCCATCAAGCTTGAGGAGCTCCGTGGCCAGGCGTCCTCCCTGCAGGGCCTGGCAAGTGACTTAAAGCAGAAGGTGTGGAAGGTGAGCCGGTGGCAGTCCCCAGGGGGCACGTGGGGATGCTTGGGGGTTTGGGCAGGGAGGGGCAGAAGAAGAGCCCCTGGTCTGGGAAGACACTGGCACCATGCCCTGACTCTGCCCCACCACTGCTCCCAGCTCACGTCCGCGCTTCAGAAGCTGAAGCAGGAGCTGATGGAGATGGTGGCATGGGGGGCTTCGGAAGAGG
Organism: Pezoporus flaviventris; assembly: GCF_033815535.1. Lineage (NCBI taxonomy): Eukaryota > Metazoa > Chordata > Aves > Psittaciformes > Psittacidae > Pezoporus > Pezoporus flaviventris. The sequence continues at coordinate 3,648,935 of NW_026892597.1, read as the reverse complement.
CTGCTGGGACCTCCCCTGCCCCGCAGCTGGTTGTGCTTCTGTGAAATGTGGGGAGAGCCCCTTGCTCCTCCCCCCAGATAGGGTTGTACGAGTCAGCAGCATGGAGGGAAATTGCAGCTGTGCTGCAGATGTCCTGCTGGCACTGAGAGCCCGTGGTCACTTGCCCATTAAGCCGGGTCTGTTCCCAAGGGACAGGCACCCCCCCCTTGCATGGCACTACCCTGTCGTCTTCCTCCCTGCATCAGGACCAGGAGGTGCTGAGCCGCTTGAAGGCCCAGGAGCAGGAGCTGCAGCAAGTCCGTCATCAGCTGCGGGAAGAGATGGCCTCCAAGGTGAGGGGTGGCCCAACCCCCCCGAGCCAAACTGGCACCTCTGGGGCTTGGTGGCCCAAGGCTGTATCCCTCTGAGGATTCCTGCTCCTGGCTTTTCTCTGGGCGCCGCAGTGCCCCAAGCTGGGGCCGCTGGCTGAGGGGAGTGTGTGTGCCTGCAGCTGGACCGCAAGGAGCTGGGGCCTTTCCAGCAGCAGCTGGAGGAGCAGTGGAAGAGAAGTCTGGAGCAGGTCACGGAGAAGGCACCGCCGAGAGAGGCTAACAATGCGGCTGGCATTAAGACGTGAGTGTGATGGGGACAGTGGTGGCTTCAGAGACAGCACTCGCCCCGTTGCCACTTTGGCCGTGCTAGCACCCCCGGTTCCTATGGTGCTCTGAGTGCCCATGGCAGTAGTTCGCACTGATGGTGGTGGTTTTTGGAGCCAACCTCCAACTGCTCTCCCTCATCCTCCCGCCATTCTTCTGTAACCAGCCAGGGGGTTGGGACCTTGCTTGGGTGCTAGGCTACAAACCGGGCTGAAACCCACGTTTCCCAGCTCACCCACCCCTTTCCTCCCCTGCCCAGGCAGCCTTCCAGTGCCAATTCCCGGCGCCTGTCCTGTGACCGGCAGCTCAACGTGAGGGTGCCTGCCTCGTAAGTAGCACCTGTCCCTGGAGCATCGAGGGGCTGCACGGGTGGCACGGGAGGAGACGGATGCTGAGAGCTCCGCCTGACAGGCACAGGGTTCTGGGAGTCAGTCTGGGGGGGTTGACCCTGCTGAGACCCCTCTAATGCTCTGCCCACGAGTGGGGGGATGGGGACCCTTCCCTGAGGGCAGTGGGCAGGGGGATGCCATAGGGTGAAAGCCCGTGGATTTTGGGGCACTGCCTTGAGGCGGGCTGGATCATTTGTCCCCTGTCACCCACCGGTGGCTCTTGGTTTCCACAGGCCCGTCGTGCCCATCCCACCCGCGCCACGGCTGACCTCCCGCGTCACTGAGAAAATTCCTCGTTCCCTCAAACCAGGGGAAAGCAAGAGGTAGGGGACTTGGGACCCATCCCCTGCCAGGGTGCAGGGTGGCCCTGCCCTGGCGGGAGAGCTCTTCCCTGGGTGGGGATAGAAGGCTCTGTGGGTGCCAGGGCAGGCTGCCCACATACGCCCTGTCCCCCACCCTGGCAGACCACAGTGCTGGGTGCTGAGTCCCCCTATTTCCCATCCTGCAGGGAGCAGGCGGCTCGCTGCTGGAACCCCAGCGTGCCGCGGCAGTGCGGGGACCAGAACACTGCTCCCCAGCCTGTCTCACCCAGCACCCCACGGACTCTCAGGCCGTCCGCTGTGCTCCACAGGAAGGTGGGGATGAAGAAGGAAGGGATCTGGAGGGGGCAAATGAGGCTGGGAGTGTGATGCTGAGTATTTGGGATGGGGGGATTCGTGCCTCAGTTTCCCCAGGAGGGCTGCGTGTGGAGGGTTGCTTGGGAATGATCAATACTGCCCCGTGCTTTAGCCAGACCCCTCTCTCCTTCCCAGCAGGATGGTGACAATGCAACCGAGCTGCTGGGCAACACCAGCCGCCAGCAGGACAAGCAGCAGCCTGTGCTCAAGGGCAAGGAGGGTACAGGCAGGAGGAACCCGACCCAGGGCAGCCTTCCCCAGGCACCGCGGCTCGTCCAGCCCCTCCTGCCCCCTTCCGTCAAACTCAAACCCCAGGAGCCACGCACGACTGGGCGTCCCCCGCTGAAGCCCTGGCACCCTGTGGGCCCAGCAGCCAATAAATAATTCCTCATGTTCACCCAAGCACCTGTGCGGGCTGAGTGTGGAACCCTGGCTCGGAAACTCCCCATCACACACAAGGAGGGCTCGGCAGCATCCCTGGCCTGTGGCCACGTGTCACTGCAGGAGCAGCCCCTGGCCACCCCACATACAAGCACCTGTGCCCACCAAGCTGCTGCGCTCCACTGGCACTCTCTGGCCTGGAAAAGCCCTGTTTGGGAGCCTGCGTCCCCAGAGTCTCCTGCATGACCCAGGGAACTACAGAGCAGTCAGTCTCACTTGTGTGCCTGGCAAAATCTTGGAGAAAATTCTCCTGGAAGGCATGCTAAGGCACATGAAAAACACCAAGGGGAAATGTAAGCGGCGAGGAGAAGCAGACAGGCCAACCCAATATGGGTGATAAGCAACTTCTCCTTTATTTGTGACACAGTTCACACATATATAGGAGTGGTATTCAGCCACTCCTTCTTGGCACAACAGTATTGGTTAGCCCCCACACAGCTTCCTCCACATTCTCCTCCCAGGTCCGGTCTCTGGCCACCTGTGGGGGCCACCCCCTGCCTTGCTTGCACAGTCCTCCAGAACTCTATGGTCCTGCTCTTAGAGTCATTCTGCAACAATTCCCCCCTTTTTCTTTGTGCAAGCAAGGCACTATGGGTTATTCTGTTCACCTGTTTTATCACACAACTATAAACATGTCTAATAGCTACGATGATTAACCCAATCAATGATACATAAGTGCAATACTTTTAAACAGTGTTTGACTCAACCTGTAGTGCCCCGTGAAGACAACCATCTAGTTATTCTTAGGATATTGCTCATTTACTATTGCTGGGTAAGCTGAGCCAGGGTTCTCAGCTGTGCGTGCATCGAATTAGCATAATCAGAGACTCATACAACACATTCCAACAAACTTTTCACATCCATGTCCCTGTTCCAACAACAAAAGGTTCTGCAGTGTTGCATGTCTTACAGAGTCAACATTAAAACAAATCATAAATTGCCTTTGATGTAGGATTTGCTTAGCAACTCAGCAACCCAGTCTGCTTAGTTGAGCCAAGGCCCGGCTGAAGCACTTACAGTGATTTGGCATATTATGATTGGATACATGTTTTGAAGACCCTTAGTGACTAACATATAATTGCTTAAACACAGGCGTGAGAACTCAACCTTGAAAGCTTGCCAACAGTCCACAGTTCTCATTAACTTGGTGAATTCCAGCCTCTTATCTTGCTTGCTTAAGCTTCTTCAGGCCTCTCATGGCCTTGCTGTATCTTTCAGGACTATTCAAAGTTTATGTACCAGTTATGCATTCTCCCGTGAGAACACTGTCTCCGCATCTTCCCCCTTTATGTTCTATATATGGTTTGGGTGACCCTACTTGAGCAGGGGATCTGGGCTAGATTATGTCTCCAACATATGCCAACCAGAGACTGCCTGGTCCTGCCCTTTTTTTCTGCTGTATGGCTCTCCGGTAACAGGCTGTATAGCTCTCTGTTCCTTCACATCAAGGTCTGGCATGACGTGTGTCCCCACCGCTCCACGCCTGCTGGGTTGCAGCCAGCAGCGGAGCTAAAGGTTCTTCTTGGTGGCAAACACAGAAGCCAACCCAGTCTTGCCCTTGATTGTGGTGGCAGGCATTTGGTCAGCCTCAGTCCTTGCACCTTGCTGTCAAGGCACAGTTTCACCTGCTTTATCCAGTGACAAGTCGCTACTACAGCAAGGCACACACACATTTACATTAGCAGAGTAACTATTACAGGGTGCAGCAGCAGTTGAAGATGCTGATGACAGCGAGGGACCACCCAAAGAAATTTCTTACCAGTGGAATTCTCCCCCCTCTTAATTTGTTCCATCACCTGCTTTATAACACTACCATTGTATTAAAATTTTTCTAGCTTTTGCCTTAGCATTTTCTAGCAGCTACTGCAAATTTCCATACTCTAACAACTCTTTTACAAGTGACCAATCTATACAATACAAGGTGCAGTTTCTTACTAGCAACTAGCTAGTAAATACAGGTGGTTTTATACACAAAATCACAACCTCTAATAATAGCTACTTTACAAGCACACATATTCAGGATGTTACTTTTCAGTTGCCCCCAAGTGATGTTTTGCAGTTATTTGTTCTTTCTCTTCCTCTATCTCATTCTGCTTGGGGTAATCAGGGTCAGCTCCTGTAGCTGAGGCATCAGGTTTTTCCATTCGTCTGTCCAGCTCATGGGAAGGCTTGACAAACTTTGCAGGCATTCACCATGGACCTGTAGGCAGGAGGACACAAATATACCCCCTCCCCCAGGTTATCAGTTCTTCAGAAGTAGACAGGTTAGACAGGTTAAAGTTAAATGTAACATCATTACTCTCTCCCCCCCCCCCCCCCCTTTTTTTTTCCCACTACAGTCCCACGTGCAGAACGTGGCACAAGGACCCTGTGGAGACTAACAGCAAACCAGCTCCGAGAAGCATCACTGCAGTGCGAGGTGGCAGGCTCAACCTTAGCGGGCGTCCCCGCAGAGGCTCTGCCTCCCCCACATCGTATGAGGCTTGGGCTTTTATACTGACCAAAATGCACACTCATTCCGACACAGGTAGCCTGCCTGTGCTGGAAGAAGTGGCCAGCAGTATCTACAGAGGTCTCCAAGGGTTGATAGAAACCTGGACATACTTATATTTACCAACTTCTAGTACATGAGTATCACAGAGAAACTGTATGGGCTCCCCCTGTCAATTGCAAGGAAAAAATCATAACGTATACAGCTTGAGTATAAGAGGATTTTAACGCATACGTGGTCACTGTTTGTCAGGCCTCCTTAACTATTTTGAGATCAAGAGCTTCCCACTCTTTAGCCCCCTGCTGTGTAGTAAACACAGGATATGCAAAGATGCCCATTGCAGAAAATTCCCCAGTGATGTTCGCATCTTTGGTTACCCATTGTTACAGCTGAGCGTCTCCAGGGCCAGTAAGTCTGAGCAGACCGACCCGGGAGATGAAGAGTCAGGGTCTGGAAGCAGAGGATATAGATCTGGCTCGGATTCAGGGGATTCGGGGGCTGATCCTGCGCTGAACTCGGGGTCTCCGCTGCTCGCAGCTGTGTCTTTCTTATCAGATGTCTCTCGTTCGGTATGTGGCCATCTGCAGACCTGGCTCCTCCGTGACTGAGTTAAATTTTTTTTCACTCTAGGGCATAGTGGGTTGGAAAGGCTCGCGGTTCCTTTAAATCTCCCGCTCGCGCATGATCCCTATTTTCTACTGCGGGCTTCACAGTGGCGCCGCAATCAATCCGGCGCCGAGGCACCGCCCTCTTTCTTTCGGATTCCTCGACTTTTATCATACGTATCCCTTCTAATATACTTTCTCTGTCCTTTTCAAAGTCCCTACTTTCGGAACTGGGGTGGTGGGGAAGCAGGGGGTTACACCTCCTCCGCGGCACCTTCTGATGGAGGGGGAGAAAAGGGGGGAAGAAAAGGGGGGGGGGGGGAACCCTGTGCTCGCGCGAGTTGGGGGAAACGAGTTGTAATCTTCCCCCGGTTTCAACCGACCGGGGACGTCTGTTCCTAGTTTCTCCGTTGCTACCGCGGCAGTTTTCTTTTCTGCCTTGTATCTTTTGATACAGTTCATTACTTCCCTCCGTGGTTTACCGAGTTTCTTTGCCTATTTATAATCATTAAGCACTGAGTCAAATAGTTCATCACCAAACTTTCGCCACTCACTCTCCTCAAATATTGTATAAGGATCTGCAAAAAAACTCCCTTAGCCTTCCCTACAGCCAGTAGACCTGCTAGCTGCTTTAGAGTCTCAGGCTCAATTCCCCGCTTTTATAAAAAGCACTGCAAAAAGTTCAGGGCTCAGTTCCCCGCTTTTATAAAAAGCACTGTAATAAGTCCAGGGCTACCTCTCGGTCCATTTTCATGGCCAGCCTTTTCCGGATCGTCTTCTTCTGGGTCGTCCTGTAACCTCGGTCTCCGGATCGGCCTCCCGATGCAGCAGTGTCTGGTTCGCCCCAGCGGCGGATTTCTTTCGGTTGGTCCAAGCACCCGGGTCCATCACGCCACCGCAGCAGCATTGCCCGCGCTTCCCGGCCGCTGCAGCCGGCGCCGCTCACTCGCCGTTCCGGGTCCCCGTCGACCGGGGCCCTGTATCCAGGTCCCCGCTAGTTGGGGCTCTGTATCCCGGGTCCCCGTCGACCGGGGCCCTGTATCCGGGTCCCCGTTAAACCGGGGCCCTGTATTCCGGGTCCCCAGCGACCAGGGCCCTGTAGTCCGCGTCCCTGTTCGGGCGCCATTTGTAAGTGGCGAGGAGAAGCAGACAGGCCAACCCCATATGGGTGATAAGCAACTTCTTTATTTGTGACGCAGTTCACACATATATAGGAGTGGTATTCAGCCACTCCTTCTTGGTATAACAGTATTGGTTAGCCCCCACAGCTTCCTCCACATTCTCCTCCCAGGTCCGGTCTCCGGCCACCTGTGGGGGCCACCCCCTGCCTTGCTTGCACAGTCCTCCAGAACTCTATGGTCCTGCTCTTAGAGTCATTCTGCAACAGAGCACCTCCTGTATGAAGACAGGCTGAGAAAGTTGGGGCTGTTCAGCCTGGAGAAGAGAAGGATGCGTGGAGACCTCCGAGAAGCCTTCCAGTATCTGAAGGGGGCCTATAGGGATGGTGGGGAGGGACTCTTCATTAGGGACAGTAGTGACAGGACAAGGGGTAACAGGTTGAAACTTAAACAGGGGAAGTTTAGATTGTCTGGAAGGAGGAAGTTCTTTCCTGTGAGGGTGGGGGGCCCTGGAATGGGTTGCCCAGGGAGGTTGTGAATGCTCCATCCCTGGCAGTGTTCAAGGGCAGGTTGGGCAAAGCATTGGGTGAGATGGTTTAGTGTGAGGTGTCCCTGCTCGTGGCAGGGGGGTTGGAACTGGATGATCTTAAGGCCCTTTCCAACCCAAACTCTTCTATGATTCTATAAAGAATCTGGCTGAGCAGTTGCCCTAGGTTGCAGTAACGAGGGGTGTTACCTTATTTAAGACTACAGAAGAATTACCTTTTGAAATGTTTATATTAAACAAATGCACGGAATTTAATGGCAAGTTTGTGGCAACTCAACATGCTTTCCAAATAAAGCATTCCACAGGGAATATCCGTGGGTAAGCTGATCTAGCTCTCCCTGCTTATTGCAGGTGGGGTGGACTAGATGGGCTTTGAAGGGCCCTTCCAATCCAAACTATTCCATTCTATAATTCCACACCCAGGAATGAAGTGTGGGAGTGGTACCAGAAGTAAGCATCATGTGCTCAGTGCTGTGTTTCTTGTACCTCACCTCCCAGGATCCTGTAAATGATGGCAACAGCTCTGCATTTACCAGAATGAGCCCTAAGTGCATTGACCTCTATTTTGGTCTTATTCTGAGTAACTGTCCGGGTCTTTTACATCTGGCCCTTGGTTTCATATCGACTTGCCTTTTGACATTTGAGGTCGGACATGACTGCTCTCTGACTCCTTCTCCCTCACTACCTTTGGGTCCTGGGACTCCTTCCACTAGAGCAGCTCGCTCCAAGCCCTGTCCAATGTGGCCTTGAAGACTGCCAGGGATGGGGCAGCCACAGCTTCTCTGGGCACCCTGTGCCAGCGCCTCAGCACCCTCACAGGGAAGAGCTTCTGCCTGATATCCAATCTAAATCTAACCCTTTTCAGCTTAAAGCTATTACTCCTTGTCCTGTCCCTACAGGCTCTTGTCAAAAGTCCCTTTCCAGAGAAGGCTCTGTCTTTAAACAGAGAGTTTTTGCAGATAAAGGAGTGAAAGGAAGAAAAAAGAGCTGTAGGTGGGAAATTAAACATGCAGAAACACCTAAACGGCCTCCAAAGATTTATTACTAATGGGATCTGCTCTTATCAGCCAGTCTTGATTTCAGATGCATCTCGCACAAAGCTGTTCTGCTGGGCTGGTTTCCTCGCAGGTGCCAGCAGATACTTCTGCTTTTGCTTTTCAAGAGCAAAACAGCCTCTGGTTAGACCCATCTGGTGGACTGCTGCTGCAGCTTGCCTTGACACAAGGCTTCTCTAACATCATCAGCTACTTTCTCTGCCCTGGCAAATATCCCCCATTGAGGGATGGGTCCTGGCAGTGGATCCTCACTGTGAATTTGGTGTCCTATGGCAATACCTTTGTCATAGGAAAGGCATCAAAGAGGCAGCTGAGCTGAGGTCTGACCTGGCTGCATGCAGGTTTCTGCATTTCCTTGATGGGTTCCTGCCTGCTTCTGTGTGAGGAAGATCTTTGTTCGTCAGTGAAGAATTAGCCCATTGTTGTGGTTCATTGTCTCACCCTGCTCCAGTTAGACCTGCAGACCCATCAGCCCTCCCTGTTCCCTACTCGGAAAGATGGGTGCTGCCCATATACAACACTTTCAAAGCCATGTTGGTGCAGAAGCACACAGAACAAAGGGAATGCTGAGTTTAGCTCACCGCAGTTTGTGACTCACTGCCTCTTGTTCACATACTCCTGGAAAGACGCATTTCAAATGTCCCCACTTGCTTAGTATGGACACAGGAATATCTGTCTAGGAAGTCATAGTGAAAACAAGCATTGAGCTCTGCATCCATAACATTGGAATTTAGGGTTTTCTCATGTATCCTATTGGCAATGGCCACGTGCCACAAAGTGGTGTTTCCATAAGCGCCATCAAGCAGAAAACCAAGCCCCAAAGGAAGTGTCACTGGTCCTTTTGGGTTGTACTCAACTCTCTGAGGTCATCTACTCGGGTTGAATGGGGAGTGTTAAGGGGTAAGGCTGCATCACAAAGGGAAAGAGTAAGCCCAGAGCAGGCATATGGTGCCTTCTGACTTGCTCCATTGCATCCACGAGCTAGCTCTTGGTCTAGCAGGAGGTCTGACTCGGAGAGAGTCGCCTGCACAAAAAGCTTTTGACTTCACTTCTTAAGCACCCCAAATTTGCATCTAGCCCATGGCTCGTTCAGCATGAGCTCGTTTTCACACTGTCGATTCTCTAGTGTTAACAGCTACTTTAGGCTTGAGTAGCCTGCAGAGCATGTCTCTAACTCAGCCGTCCCTGCCAAGGAGTGAGAAAACAATTACCTCTGGTCCTCACCCTCTGTTGGCTCCTCCAACCACATCAACCAACTAAGATCTAAGATCATTATGACATCAAGTGCATCCTTCCCTCCTGTTCCTTGCTACACTGACTGTTTTCCTTTGTGCTCTCAGGACAGCATCTTGCTCTGCAGGAAAGGGGCTGCAAGTGCAGCAGGTTTTCCCAGAGGGTTACGAAACAACCCTGAAATTCCTGCTGGATTGACATGCCAAGGTCATGAGAATGAATGAAGACGGGCTGTTTGAATCCAAGTCACCTCGTGTAATCTTAGAGGCGTAAATCAAATGTTGTCGCTCTGGGCTTCGTGTTTGCACTGCCAGCGCGTTTGGTTTGGACAAAGAGGAAGAAAGCTGCGAGGAAAGGCAAAGGCTGCGGATGGAAATGGAACGGCGACTCCAAGGAAAGGGAACACAGGCTTCGTGCGTCTGCCAGTGTGCCCGGGACACGAGGCGATGCGCTGGAGCTGCGGGATGGCAACGGGGCGTCGCCCGGAAACGGACAATGGACTCGGCCAATGGGCATCGAGGAGCAGCGGGCTGTGGCCAATAAATAGCGGGCAGGGGGCAGGGTGGTCTCAGTCACTGCTGCAGGTGCGGAGGGGCAGGAGGAAGGCCGCCGGCTGCCCGCTGTCTCTACTGCCCCCAGGTCAGACTCCCGTTGTGGAACACCGCAGCAGCGATGGCAACGCTCAGCCTATTTCAGCTGCTGGACGCTGCCATCAGCACCTCCAACGGGGGACGCGTGAATATCATGCAGCTGCGAATCCTACTGCGGGCTGTGCTGGAGCTCACGGGCCTTGGGGACCTGCCTGTCCCAGACTGGGGGCAGGCTGCCCAGGGGGTCAGGGCCCAGGCCCGGCATGTGAGGCAGCAGCGCCTGGAGCCAGGCGGGTGGCAGCCCAGGACAGCCCTGCTGCAGGGCACCGCTGGCAGCTCCCGACTTTACACCAGGGCTGCCGGTGTGGGGCAGCTGGAGGAGATGGAAGACGTGGACAGCAGCAGCTCTGAGGTAGGGGCTCTCCCAAGTCCCATGGGCTCCACAGCCCTGGAGCTCTGGCCCCACCATCCTCTCCATCCCTGTCTTCCCCACTCCTGACACATGGGTGGGAGCCGTGTCCACTCCTCAGGCACCTGAGAGGCACCGTCAGCACCTCATGGGCCTCATCTCCACCCCCAGTCTCCTTGGCTCGCCCCAGGGCTAAACCCGGCACTGCGGGGTACTGGAGAGGGGCCTCACCCTGCACGGCACTGAGCTGCTCAGGCACAGGCTTTTCCCGGGTGTCCCAAGGGGCAGGCCTGGAGAACCAGCTCCTGGTCTGCAGGGGCCCTCCCCTGGGGCTCAACCCCCGCCGCCCTCCTCTCCTAGGACATGGCTCTGTCCCAGCCTCTCCCGGAGGGGATCGGTGGCATGAACGAGGCAGTCGGGAAGGGGCTTGGCTTGCTGAGCTGCTGCTGGGGTCCCTGTGCCCATCGTTTCCTCCCTGCGTAACCCTGTGTCCATCACCCTGGGCGCCACCCAGCGAGGGAGGAGTGGGAAGGGGGCTCTGAGCCGGAAGTGTGAAAGTGTGTGAGTTCAGCCCGGGGCGGCTGGGGACAGAGCTGGGGACCGTGCGGGGAGCCCTGGCTCTGCCCTTGCTGCTGCACTTCTGTCCACAAACCTGCTCCCCTTTGCCGCCTCTTCCCAGGAGGACTACAGAGCCCGGTCTGCCCTCACCAAGTCCTCCACTTTGGACATGGACACCCTGCACAGGGCAAGCTCAGCACTGCGTCCCAAGGAACCAGGGACAGAGCGTGCAGCCCCTACTGCTCAGAGCACCAGCTCAACCAGCAGGTCTGCAAGTCGCAGTGTTCCGCCCAACATCTCATGGAGATGGGCTGGAGCTGCTGACCGTGAGGACAGGGCTGTATGGAGAAAGCCTTCTCTTGCTGCCACCCCTGCCTGGAGATCAAAGAAAGAAGTTGGAGCTGCTGTCGCCGCGGCCAAGGCTCCACGGAGAAAGTCTTGTCTTGTTTCCAGCAAGACCCGCAGCCCAGGGATGCGTTCCAGAAAAAGGGTTTCCTGGGCAGACCTCCAGGGAGCAGGGACGCAGCCAATAGCCCCTAGCTCCAGTGTGCATCCCAGGGCCATGGGCCAGCTGCAAGAGGCGTGTGGATCGTCAGAATCCTCCGGCTCCAGCAGTTCCTCCACCTCCTCGATGATGGAGGCTGAGTTCAAGACTCTTCACAGCCTCTATGATCTGCTAAAGAAGCAGGCGGCGCAGCTGCAAGCCACCAAGTCGGACCGCGCTGAGCTGGAGATGCTGCGGTCCGAGCTGCTGCACCAGCAGGAGGAAGGTGGGAGCTGTGAGGTCTGGTGGGATGTTTGAGAGCCTGGGTCGGGGGCTCGTTGCCCTCAGAGCCTGGCCTTGAAGGTGAGACCCCCTCACTGACAGTGTGTCCCCTTGGCCCATGTTCTTGCAGGCCAGGAGAGCATCGCCATCAAGCTTGAGGAGCTCCGTGGCCAGGCGTCCTCCCTGCAGGGCCTGGCAAGTGACTTAAAGCAGAAGGTGTGGAAGGTGAGCCGGTGGCAGTCCCCAGGGGGCACGTGGGGATGCTTGGGGGTTTGGGCAGGGAGGGGCAGAAGAAGAGCCCCTGGTCTGGGAAGACACTGGCACCATGCCCTGACTCTGCCCCACCACTGCTCCCAGCTCACGTCCGCGCTTCAGAAGCTGAAGCAGGAGCTGATGGAGATGGTGGCATGGGGGGCTTCGGAAGAGGCTGCTGGGACCTCCCCTGCCCCGCAGCTGGTTGTGCTTCTGTGAAATGTGGGGAGAGCCCCTTGCTCCTCCCCCCAGATAGGGTTGTACGAGTCAGCAGCATGGAGGGAAATTGCAGCTGTGCTGCAGATGTCCTGCTGGCACTGAGAGCCCGTGGTCACTTGCCCATTAAGCCGGGTCTGTTCCCAAGGGACAGGCACCCCCCCCTTGCATGGCACTACCCTGTCGTCTTCCTCCCTGCATCAGGACCAGGAGGTGCTGAGCCGCTTGAAGGCCCAGGAGCAGGAGCTGCAGCAAGTCCGTCATCAGCTGCGGGAAGAGATGGCCTCCAAGGTGAGGGGTGGCCCAACCCCCCCGAGCCAAACTGGCACCTCTGGGGCTTGGTGGCCCAAGGCTGTATCCCTCTGAGGATTCCTGCTCCTGGCTTTTCTCTGGGCGCCGCAGTGCCCCAAGCTGGGGCCGCTGGCTGAGGGGAGTGTGTGTGCCTGCAGCTGGACCGCAAGGAGCTGGGGCCTTTCCAGCAGCAGCTGGAGGAGCAGTGGAAGAGAAGTCTGGAGCAGGTCACGGAGAAGGCACCGCCGAGAGAGGCTAACAATGCGGCTGGCATTAAGACGTGAGTGTGATGGGGACAGTGGTGGCTTCAGAGACAGCACTCGCCCCGTTGCCACTTTGGCCGTGCCAGCACCCCCGGTTCCTATGGTGCTCTGAGTGCCCATGGCAGTAGTTCGCACTGATGGTGGTGGTTTTTGGAGCCAACCTCCAACTGCTCTCCCTCATCCTCCCGCCATTCTTCTGTAAGCAGCCAGGGGGTTGGGACCTTGCTTGGGTGCTAGGCTACAAACCGGGCTGAAACCCACGTTTCCCAGCTCACCCAGCCCTTTCCTCCCCTGCCCAGGCAGCCTTCCAATGCCGATTCCCGGCGCCTGTCCTGTGACCGGCAGCTCAACGTGAGGGTGCCTGCCTCGTAAGTAGCACCTGTCCCTGGAGCATCGAGGGGCTGCACGGGTGGCACGGGAGGAGACGGATGCTGAGAGCTCCGCCTGACAGGCACAGGGTTCTGGGAGTCAGTGTGGGGGGGTTGACCCTGCTGAGACCCCTCTAATGCTCTGCCCACGAGTGGGGGGATGGGGACCCTTCCCTGAGGGCAGTGGGCAGGGGGATGCCATAGGGTGAAAGCCCGTGGATTTTGGGGCACTGCCTTGAGGCGGGCTGGATCATTTGTCCCCTGTCACCCACCGGTGGCTCTTGGTTTCCACAGGCCCGTCAAGCCCATCCCACCCGCGCCACGGCTGACCTCCCGCGTCACTGAGAAAATTCCTCGTTCCCTCAAACCAGGGGAAAGCAAGAGGTAGGGGACTTGGGACCCATCCCCTGCCAGGGTGCAGGGTGGCCCTGCCCTGGCGGGAGAGCTCTTCCCTGGGTGGGGATAGAAGGCTCTGTGGGTGCCTGGGCAGGCTGCCCACATACGCCCTGTCCCCCACCCTGGCAGACCACAGTGCTGGGTGCTGAGTCCCCCTATTTCCCATCCTGCAGGGAGCAGGCGGCTCGCTGCTGGAACCCCAGCGTGCCGCGGCAGTGCGGGGACCAGAACACTGCTCCCCAGCCTGTCTCACCCAGCACCCCACGGACTCTCAGGCCGTCCGCTGTGCTCCACAGGAAGGTAGGGATGAAGAAGGAAGGGATCTGGAGGGGGCAAATGAGGCTGGGAGTGTGATGCTGAGTATTTGGGATGGGGGGATTCGTGCCTCAGTTTCCCCAGGAGGGCTGCGTGTGGAGGGTTGCTTGGGAATGATCAATACTGCCCCGTGCTTTAGCCAGACCCCTCTCTCCTTCCCAGCAGGATGGTGACAATGCAACCGAGCTGCTGGGCAACACCAGCCGCCGGCAGGACAAGCAGCAGCCTGTGCTCAAGGGCAAGGAGGGTACAGGCAGGAGGAACCCGACCCAGGGCAGCCTTCCCCAGGCACCGCGGCTCGTCCAGCCCCTCCTGCCCCCTTCCGTCAAACTCAAACCCCAGGAGCCACGCACGACTGGGCGTCCCCCGCTGAAGCCCTAGCACCCTGTGGGCCCAGCAGCCAATAAATAATTCCTCATGTTCACCCAAGCACCTGTGTGGGCTGAGTGTGGAACCCTGGCTCGGAAACTCCCCATCACACACAAGGAGGGCTCGGCAGCATCCCTGGCCTGTGGCCACGTGTCACTGCAGGAGCAGCCCCTGGCCACCCCACATACAAGCACCTGTGCCCACCAAGCTGCTGCGCTCCACTGGCACTCTCTGGCCTGGAAAAGCCCTGTTTGGGAGCCTGCGTCCCCAGAGTCTCCTGCATGACCCAGGGAACTACAGAGCAGTCAGTCTCACTTGTGTGCCTGGCAAAATCTTGGAGAAAATTCTCCTGGAAGGCATGCTAAGGCACATGAAAAACACCAAGGGGAAATGTAAGCGGCGAGGAGAAGCAGACAGGCCAACCCAATATGGGTGATAAGCAACTTCTCCTTTATTTGTGACACAGTTCACACATATATAGGAGTGGTATTCAGCCACTCCTTCTTGGCACAACAGTATTGGTTAGCCCCCACACAGCTTCCTCCACATTCTCCTCCCAGGTCCGGTCTCTGGCCACCTGTGGGGGCCACCCCCTGCCTTGCTTGCACAGTCCTCCAGAACTCTATGGTCCTGCTCTTAGAGTCATTCTGCAACAATTCCCCCCTTTTTCTTTGTGCAAGCAAGGCACTATGGGTTATTCTGTTCACCTGTTTTATCACACAACTATAAACATGTCTAATAGCTACGATGATTAACCCAATCAATGATACATAAGTGCAATACTTTTAAACAGTGTTTGACTCAACCTGTAATGCCGCGTGAAGACAACCATCTAGTTATTCTTAGGATATTGCTCATTTACTATTGCTGGGTAAGCTGAGCCAGGGTTCTCAGCTGTGCGTGCATCGAATTAGCATAATCAGAGACTCATACAACACATTCCAACAAACTTTTCACATCCATGTCCCTGTTCCAACAACAAAAGCTTCTGCAGTGTTGCATGTCTTACAGAGTCAACATTAAAACAAATCATAAATTGCCTTTGATGTAGGATTTGCTTAGCAACTCAGCAACCCAGTCTGCTTAGTTGAGCCAAGGCCCGGCTGAAGCACTTACAGTGATTTGGCATATTATGATTGGATACATGTTTTGAAGACCCTTAGTGACTAACATATAATTGGTTAAACACAGGTGTGAGAACTCAACCTTGAAAGCTTGCCAACAGTCCACAGTTCTCATTAACTTGGTGAATTCCAGCCTCTTATCTTGCTTGCTTAAGCTTCTTCAGGCCTCTCATGGCCTTGCTGTATCTTTCAGGACTATTCAAAGTTTATGTACCAGTTATGCATTCTCCCGTGAGAACACTGTCTCCGCATCTTCCCCCTTTATGTTCTATATATGGTTTGGGTGACCCTACTTGAGCAGGGGATCTGGGCTAGATTATGTCTCCAACATATGCCAACCAGAGACTGCCTGGTCCTGCCCTTTTTTTCTGCTGTATGGCTCTCCGGTAACAGGCTGTATAGCTCTCTGTTCCTTCACATCAAGGTCTGGCATGACGTGTGTCCCCACCGCTCCACGCCTGCTGGGTTGCAGCCAGCAGCGGAGCTAAAGGTTCTTCTTGGTGGCAAACACAGAAGCCAACCCAGTCTTGCCCTTGATTGTGGTGGCAGGCATTTGGTCAGCCTCAGTCCTTGCACCTTGCTGTCAAGGCACACTTTCACCTGCTTTATCCAGTGACAAGTCGCTACTACAGCAAGGCACACACACATTTACATTAGCAGAGTAACTATTACAGGGTGCAGCAGCAGTTGAAGATGCTGATGACAGCGAGGGACCACCCAAAGAAATTTCTTACCAGTGGAATTCTCCCCCCTCTTAATTTGTTCCATCACCTGCTTTATAACACTACCATTGTATTAAAATTTTTCTAGCTTTTGCCTTAGCATTTTCTAGCAGCTACTGCAAATTTCCATACTCTAACAACTCTTTTACAAGTGACCAATCTATACAATACAAGGTGCAGTTTCTTACTAGCAACTAGCTAGTAAATACAGGTGGTTTTATACACAAAATCACAACCTCTAATAATAGCTACTTTACAAGCACACATATTCAGGATGTTACTTTTCAGTTGCCCCCAAGTGATGTTTTGCAGTTATTTGTTCTTTCTCTTCCTCTATCTCATTCTGCTTGGGGTAATCAGGGTCAGCTCCTGTAGCTGAGGCATCAGGTTTTTCCATTCGTCTGTCCAGCTCATGGGAAGGCTTGACAAACTTTGCAGGCATTCACCATGGACCTGTAGGCAGGAGGACACAAATATACCCCCTCCCCCAGGTTATCAGTTCTTCAGAAGTAGACAGGTTAGACAGGTTAAAGTTAAATGTAACATCATTACTCTCTCCCCCCCCCCCTTTTTTTTTCCCCACTACAGTCCCACGTGCAGAACGTGGCACAAGGACCCTGTGGAGACTAACAGCAAACCAGCTCCGAGAAGCATCACTGCAGTGCGAGGTGGCAGGCTCAACCTTAGCGGGCGTCCCCGCAGAGGCTCTGCCTCCCCCACATCGTATGAGGCTTGGGCTTTTATACTGACCAAAATGCACACTCATTCCGACACAGGTAGCCTGCCTGTGCTGGAAGAAGTGGCCAGCAGTATCTACAGAGGTCTCCAAGGGTTGATAGAAACCTGGACATACTTATATATACCAACTTCTAGTACATGAGTATCACAGAGAAACTGTATGGGCTCCCCCTGTCAATTGCAAGGAAAAAATCATAACGTATACAGCTTGAGTATAAGAGGATTTTAACGCATACGTGGTCACTGTTTGTCAGGCCTCCTTAACTATTTTGAGATCAAGAGCTTCCCACTCTTTAGCCCCCTGCTGTGTAGTAAACACAGGATATGCAAAGATGCCCATTGCAGAAAATTCCCCAGTGATGTTCGCATCTTTGGTTACCCATTGTTACAGCTGAGCGTCTCCAGGGCCAGTAAGTCTGAGCAGACCGACCCGGGAGATGAAGAGTCAGGGTCTGGAAGCAGAGGATATAGATCTGGCTCGGATTCAGGGGATTCGGGGGCTGATCCTGCGCTGAACTCGGGGTCTCCGCTGCTCGCAGCTGTGTCTTTCTTATCAGATGTCTCTCGTTCGGTATGTGGCCATCTGCAGACCTGGCTCCTCCGTGACTGAGTTAAATTTTTTTTCACTCTAGGGCATAGTGGGTTGGAAAGGCTCGCGGTTCCTTTAAATCTCCCGCTCGCGCATGATCCCTATTTTCTACTGCGGGCTTCACAGTGGCGCCGCAATCGATCCGGCGCCGAGGCACCGCCCTCTTTCTTTCGGATTCCTCGACTTTTATCATACGTATCCCTTCTAATATACTTTCTCTGTCCTTTTCAAAGTCCCTACTTTCGGAACTGGGGTGGTGGGGAAGCAGGGGGTTACACCTCCTCCGCGGCACCTTCTGATGGAGGGGGAGAAAAGGGGGGAAGAAAAGGGGGGGGGGGGGGGAACCCTGTGCTCGCGCGAGTTGGGGGAAACGGGTTGTAATCTTCCCCCGGTTTCAACCGACCGGGGACGTCTGTTCCTAGTTTCTCCGTTGCTACCGCGGCAGTTTTCTTTTCTGCCTTGTATCTTTTTATACAGTTCATTACTTCCCTCCGTGGTTTACCGAGTTTCTTTGCCTATTTATAATCATTAAGCACTGAGTCAAATAGTTCATCACCAAACTTTCGCCACTCACTCTCCTCAAATATTGTATAAGGATCTGCAAAAAAACTCCCTTAGCCTTCCCTACAGCCAGTAGACCTGCTAGCTGCTTTAGAGTCTCAGGCTCAATTCCCCGCTTTTATAAAAAGCACTGCAAAACGTTCAGGGCTCAGTTCCCCGCTTTTATAAAAAGCACTGTAATAAGTCCAGGGCTACCTCTCGGTCCATTTTCATGGCCAGCCTTTTCCGGATCGTCTTCTTCTGGGTCGTCCTGTAACCTCGGTCTCCGGATCGGCCTCCCGATGCAGCAGTGTCTGGTTCGCCCCAGCGGCGGATTTCTTTCGGTTGGTCCAAGCACCCGGGTCCATCACGCCACCGCAGCAGCATTGCCCGCGCTTCCCGGCCGCTGCAGCCGGCGCCGCTCACTCGCCGTTCCGGGTCCCCGTCGACCGGGGCCCTGTATCCAGGTCCCCGCTAGTTGGGGCTCTGTATCCCGGGTCCCCGTCGACCGGGGCCCTGTATCCGGGTCCCCTTTAAACCGGGGCCCTGTATTCCGGGTCCCCGCTAGTCGGGGCCCTGTATCCAGGTCCCCGCTAGTCGGGGCCCTGTATCGCGGGTCCCCGCTAGTCGGGGCCCTGTATCCAGGTCCCCGCTAGTCGGGGCCCTGTATTCCCGGTCCCCGCTAGTCTGGGCCCTGTATTCTGGGTCCCCGCTAGTGGGGAGCCTGTAATCCGGGTCCCCGTCGACCGGGGCCCTGTCATCCGGCTCCCCGCTAGTCGGGGCCCTGTAATCCGGGTCCCCACTGACCGGGACCCTGTATCCCGGGTCCTCGCTAGTCGGGGCCCTGTAAACCGGGTCCCCAGCGACCAGGGCCCTGTAGTCCCCGTCCCTGTTCGGGCGCCATTTGTAAGCGGCGAGGAGAAGCAGACAGGCCAACCCCATATGGGTGATAAGCAACTTCTTTATTTGTGACGCAGTTCACACATATATAGGAGTGGTATTCAGCCACTCCTTCTTGGTATAACAGTATTGGTTAGCCCCCACAGCTTCCTCCACATTCTCCTCCCAGGTCCGGTTTCCGGCCACCTGTGGGGGCCACCCCCTGCCTTGCTTGCACAGTCCTCCAGAACTCTATGGTCCTGCTCTTAGAGTCATTCTGCAACAGAGCACCTCCTTTATGAAGACAGGCTGAGAAAGTTGGGGCTGTTCAGCCTGGAGAAGAGAAGGATGCGTGGAGACCTCCGAGAAGCCTTCCAGTATCTGAAGGGGGCCTATAGGGATGGTGGGGAGGGACTCTTCATTAGGGACCGTAGTGACAGGACAAGGGGTAACAGGTTGAAACTTAAACAGGGGAAGTTTAGATTGTCTGGAAGGAGGAAGTTCTTTCCTGTGAGGGTGGGGGGCCCTGGAATGGGTTGCCCAGGGAGGTTGTGAATGCTCCATCCCTGGCAGTGTTCAAGGGCAGGTTGGGCAAAGCATTGGGTGAGATGGTTTAGTGTGAGGTGTCCCTGCTCGTGGCAGGGGGGTTGGAACTGGATGATCTTAAGGCCCTTTCCAACCCAAACTCTTCTATGATTCTATAAAGAATCTGGCTGAGCAGTTGCCCTAGGTTGCAGTAACGAGGGGTGTTACCTTATTTAAGACTACAGAAGAATTACCTTTTGAAATGTTTATATTAAACAAATGCACGGAATTTAATGGCAAGTTTGTGGCAACTCAACATGCTTTCCAAATAAAGCATTCCACAGGGAATATCCGTGGGTAAGCTGATCTAGCTCTCCCTGCTTATTGCAGGTGGGGTGGACTAGATGGGCTTTGAAGGGCCCTTCCAATCCAAACTATTCCATTCTATAATTCCACACCCAGGAATGAAGTGTGGGAGTGGTACCAGAAGTAAGCATCATGTGCTCAGTGCTGTGTTTCTTGTACCTCACCTCCCAGGATCCTGTAAATGATGGCAACAGCTCTGCATTTACCAGAATGAGCCCTAAGTGCATTGACCTCTATTTTGGTCTTATTCTGAGTAACTGTCCGGGTCTTTTACATCTGGCCCTTGGTTTCATATCGACTTGCCTTTTGACATTTGAGGTCGGACATGACTGCTCTCTGACTCCTTCTCCCTCACTACCTTTGGGTCCTGGGACTCCCTCCACTAGAGCAGCTCGCTCCAAGCCCTGTCCAATGTGGCCTTGAAGACTGCCAGGGATGGGGCAGCCACAGCTTCTCTGGGCACCCTGTGCCAGCGCCTCAGCACCCTCACAGGGAAGAGCTTCTGCCTGATATCCAATCTAAATCTAACCCTTTTCAGCTTAAAGCTATTACTCCTTGTCCTGTCCCTACAGGCTCTTGTCAAAAGTCCCTTTCCAGAGAAGGCTCTGTCTTTAAACAGAGAGTTTTTGCAGATAAAGGAGTGAAAGGAAGAAAAAAGAGCTGTAGGTGGGAAATTAAACATGCAGAAACACCTAAACGGCCTCCAAAGATTTATTACTAATGGGATCTGCTCTTATCAGCCAGTCTTGATTTCAGATGCATCTCGCACAAAGCTGTTCTGCTGGGCTGGTTTCCTCGCAGGTGCCAGCAGATACTTCTGCTTTTGCTTTTCAAGAGCAAAACAGCCTCTGGTTAGACCCATCTGGTGGACTGCTGCTGCAGCTTGCCTTGACACAAGGCTTCTCTAACATCATCAGCTACTTTCTCTGCCCTGGCAAATATCCCCCATTGAGGGATGGGTCCTGGCAGTGGATCCTCACTGTGAATTTGGTGTCCTATGGCAATACCTTTGTCATAGGAAAGGCATCAAAGAGGCAGCTGAGCTGAGGTCTGACCTGGCTGCATGCAGGTTTCTGCATTTCCTTGATGGGTTCCTGCCTGCTTCTGTGTGAGGAAGATCTTTGTTCGTCAGTGAAGAATTAGCCCATTGTTGTGGTTCATTGTCTCACCCTGCTCCAGTTAGACCTGCAGACCCATCAGCCCTCCCTGTTCCCTACTCGGAAAGATGGGTGCTGCCCATATACAACACTTTCAAAGCCATGTTGGTGCAGAAGCACACAGAACAAAGGGAATGCTGAGTTTAGCTCACCGCAGTTTGTGACTCACTGCCTCTTGTTCACATACTCCTGGAAAGACGCATTTCAAATGTCCCCACTTGCTTAGTATGGACACAGGAATATCTGTCTAGGAAGTCATAGTGAAAACAAGCATTGAGCTCTGCATCCATAACATTGGAATTTAGGGTTTTCTCATGTATCCTATTGGCAATGGCCACGTGCCACAAAGTGGTGTTTCCATAAGCGCCATCAAGCAGAAAACCAAGCCCCAAAGGAAGTGTCACTGGTCCTTTTGGGTTGTACTCAACTCTCTGAGGTCATCTACTCGGGTTGAATGGGGAGTGTTAAGGGGTAAGGCTGCATCACAAAGGGAAAGAGTAAGCCCAGAGCAGGCATATGGTGCCTTCTGACTTGCTCCATTGCATCCACGAGCTAGCTCTTGGTCTAGCAGGAGGTCTGACTCGGAGAGAGTCGCCTGCACAAAAAGCTTTTGACTTCACTTCTTAAGCACCCCAAATTTGCATCTAGCCCATGGCTCGTTCAGCATGAGCTCGTTTTCACACTGTCGATTCTCTAGTGTTAACAGCTACTTTAGGCTTGAGTAGCCTGCAGAGCATGTCTCTAACTCAGCCGTCCCTGCCAAGGAGTGAGAAAACAATTACCTCTGGTCCTCACCCTCTGTTGGCTCCTCCAACCACATCAACCAACTAAGATCTAAGATCATTATGACATCAAGTGCATCCTTCCCTCCTGTTCCTTGCTACACTGACTGTTTTCCTTTGTGCTCTCAGGACAGCATCTTGCTCTGCAGGAAAGGGGCTGCAAGTGCAGCAGGTTTTCCCAGAGGGTTACGAAACAACCCTGAAATTCCTGCTGGATTGACATGCCAAGGTCATGAGAATGAATGAAGACGGGCTGTTTGAATCCAAGTCACCTCGTGTAATCTTAGAGGCGTAAATCAAATGTTGTCGCTCTGGGCTTCGTGTTTGCACTGCCAGCGCGTTTGGTTTGGACAAAGAGGAAGAAAGCTGCGAGGGATGGCAAAGGCTGCGGATGGAAATGGAACGGCGACTCCAAGGAAAGGGAACACAGGCTTCGTGCGTCTGCCAGTGTGCCCGGGACACAGCTGCGGGATGGCAACGGGGCGTCGCCCGGAAACGGACAATGGACTCAGCCAATGGGCATCGAGGAGCAGCGGGCTGTGGCCAATAAATAGCGGGCAGGGGGCAGGGTGGTCTCAGTCACTGCTGCAGGTGCGGAGGGGCAGGAGGAAGGCCGCCGGCTGCCCGCTGTCTCTACTGCCCCCAGGTCAGACTCCCGTTGTGGAACACCGCAGCAGCGATGGCAACGCTCAGCCTATTTCAGCTGCTGGACGCTGCCATCAGCACCTCCAACGGGGGACGCGTGAATATCATGCAGCTGCGAATCCTACTGCGGGCTGTGCTGGAGCTCACGGGCCTTGGGGACCTGCCTGTCCCAGACTGGGGGCAGGCTGCCCAGGGGGTCAGGGCCCAGGCCCGGCATGTGAGGCAGCAGCGCCTGGAGCCAGGCGGGTGGCAGCCCAGGACAGCCCTGCTGCAGGGCACCGCTGGCAACTCCCGACTTTACACCAGGGCTGCCGGTGTGGGGCAGCTGGAGGAGATGGAAGACGTGGACAGCAGCAGCTCTGAGGTAGGGGCTCTCCCAAGTCCCATGGGCTCCACAGCCCTGGAGCTCTGGCCCCACCATCCTCTCCATCCCTGTCTTCCCCACTCCTGACACATGGGTGGGAGCCGTGTCCACTCCTCAGGCACCTGAGAGGCACCGTCAGCACCTCATGGGCCTCATCTCCACCCCCAGTCTCCTTGGCTCGCCCCAGGGCTAAACCCGGCACTGCAGGGTACTGGAGAGGGGCCTCACCCTGCACGGCACTGAGCTGCTCAGGCACAGGCTTTTCCCGGGTGTCCCAAGGGGCAGGGCCGGGGACCCAGATCCTGGTCTGCAGGGGCCCTCCCCTGGGGCTCAACCCCCGCCGCCCTCCTCTCCTAGGACATGGCTCTGTCCCAGCCTCTCCCGGAGGGGATCGGTGGCATGAACGAGGCAGTCGGGAAGGGGCTTGGCTTGCTGAGCTGCTGCTGGGGTCCCTGTGCCCATCGCCCCCTCCCTGCGTAACCCTGTGTCCATCACCCTGGGTGCCACCCAGCGAGGGAGGAGTGGGAAGGGGGCTCTGAGCGGGCAGTGTGAAAGTGTGTGAGTTCAGCCCGGGGCGGCTGGGGACAGAGCTGGGGACCGTGCGGGGAGCCCTGGCTCTGCCCTTGCTGCTGCACTTCTGTCCACAAACCTGCTCCCCTTTGCCGCCTCTTCCCAGGAGGACTACAGAGCCCGGTCTGCCCTCACCAAGTCCTCCACTTTGGACATGGACACCCTGCACAGGGCAAGCTCAGCGCTGCGTCCCAAGGAACCAGGGACAGAGCGTGCAGCCCCTACTGCTCAGAGCACCAGCTCAACCAGCAGGTCTGCAAGTCGCAGTGTTCCGCCCAACATCTCATGGAGATGGGCTGGAGCTGCTGACCGTGAGGACAGGGCTGTATGGAGAAAGCCTTCTCTTGCTGCCACCCCTGCCTGGAGATCAAAGAAAGAAGTTGGAGCTGCTGTCGCCGCGGCCAAGGCTCCACGGAGAAAGTCTTGTCTTGTTTCCAGCAAGACCCGCAGCCCAGGGATGCGTTCCAGAAAAAGGGTTTCCTGGGCAGACCTCCAGGGAGCAGGGACGCAGCCAATAGCCCCTAGCTCCAGTGTGCATCCCAGGGCCATGGGCCAGCTGCAAGAGGCGTGTGGATCGTCAGAATCCTCCGGCTCCAGCAGTTCCTCCACCTCCTCGATGATGGAGGCTGAGTTCAAGACTCTTCACAGCCTCTATGATCAGCTAAAGAAGCAGGCGGCGCAGCTGCAAGCCACCAAGTCGGACCGCGCTGAGCTGGAGATGCTGCGGTCCGAGCTGCTGCACCAGCAGGAGGAAGGTGGGAGCTGTGAGGTCTGGTGGGATGTTTGAGAGCCTGGGTCGGGGGCTCGTTGCCCTCAGAGCCTGGCCTTGAAGGTGAGACCCCCTCACTGACAGTGTGTCCCCTTGGCCCATGTTCTTGCAGGCCAGGAGAGCATCGCCATCAAGCTTGAGGAGCTCCGTGGCCAGGCGTCCTCCCTGCAGGGCCTGGCAAGTGACTTAAAGCAGAAGGTGTGGAAGGTGAGCCGGTGGCAGTCCCCAGGGGGCACGTGGGGATGCTTGGGGGTTTGGGCAGGGAGGGGCAGAAGAAGAGCCCCTGGTCTGGGAAGACACTGGCACCATGCCCTGACTCTGCCCCACCACTGCTCCCAGCTCCCGTCCGCGCTTCAGAAGCTGAAGCAGGAGCTGATGGAGATGGTGGCATGGGGGGCTTCGGAAGAGGCTGCTGGGACCTCCCCTGCCCCGCAGCTGGTTGTGCTTCTGTGAAATGTGGGGAGAGCCCCTTGCTCCTCCCCCCAGATAGGGTTGTACGAGTCAGCAGCATGGAGGGAAATTGCAGCTGTGCTGCAGATGTCCTGCTGGCACTGAGAGCCCGTGGTCACTTGCCCATTAAGCCGGGTCTGTTCCCAAGGGACAGGCACCCCCCCCTTGCATGGCACTACCCTGTCGTCTTCCTCCCTGCATCAGGACCAGGAGGTGCTGAGCCGCTTGAAGGCCCAGGAGCAGGAGCTGCAGCAAGTCCGTCATCAGCTGCGGGAAGAGATGGCCTCCAAGGTGAGGGGTGGCCCAACCCCCCCGAGCCAAACTGGCACCTCTGGGGCTTGGTGGCCCAAGGCTGTATCCCTCTGAGGATTCCTGCTCCTGGCTTTTCTCTGGGCGCCGCAGTGCCCCAAGCTGGGGCCGCTGGCTGAGGGGAGTGTGTGTGCCTGCAGCTGGACCGCAAGGAGCTGGGGCCTTTCCAGCAGCAGCTGGAGGAGCAGTGGAAGAGAAGTCTGGAGCAGGTCACGGAGAAGGCACCGCCGAGAGAGGCTAACAATGCGGCTGGCATTAAGACGTGAGTGTGATGGGGACAGTGGTGGCTTCAGAGACAGCACTCGCCCCGTTGCCACTTTGGCCGTGCCAGCACCCCCGGTTCCTATGGTGCTCTGAGTGCCCATGGCAGTAGTTCGCACTGATGGTGGTGGTTTTTGGAGCCAACCTCCAACTGCTCTCCCTCATCCTCCCGCCATTCTTCTGTAAGCAGCCAGGGGGTTGGGACCTTGCTTGGGTGCTAGGCTACAAACCGGGCTGAAACCCACGTTTCCCAGCTCACCCAGCCCTTTCCTCCCCTGCCCAGGCAGCCTTCCAATGCCGATTCCCGGCGCCTGTCCTGTGACCGGCAGCTCAACGTGAGGGTGCCTGCCTCGTAAGTAGCACCTGTCCCTGGAGCATCGAGGGGCTGCACGGGTGGCACGGGAGGAGACGGATGCTGAGAGCTCCGCCTGACAGGCACAGGGTTCTGGGAGTCAGTCTGGGGGGGTTGACCCTGCTGAGACCCCTCTAATGCTCTGCCCACGAGTGGGGGGATGGGGACCCTTCCCTGAGGGCAGTGGGCAGGGGGATGCCATAGGGTGAAAGCCCGTGGATTTTGGGGCACTGCCTTGAGGCGGGCTGGATCATTTGTCCCCTGTCACCCACCGGTGGCTCTTGGTTTCCACAGGCCCGTCAAGCCCATCCCACCCGCGCCACGGCTGACCTCCCGCGTCACTGAGAAAATTCCTCGTTCCCTCAAACCAGGGGAAAGCAAGAGGTAGGGGACTTGGGACCCATCCCCTGCCAGGGTGCAGGGTGGCCCTGCCCTGGCGGGAGAGCTCTTCCCTGGGTGGGGATAGAAGGCTCTGTGGGTGCCTGGGCAGGCTGCCCACATACGCCCTGTCCCCCACCCTGGCAGACCACAGTGCTGGGTGCTGAGTCCCCCTATTTCCCATCCTGCAGGGAGCAGGCGGCTCGCTGCTGGAACCCCAGCGTGCCGTGGCAGTGCGGGGACCAGAACACTGCTCCCCAGCCTGTCTCACCCAGCACCCCACGGACTCTCAGGCCGTCCGCTGTGCTCCACAGGAAGGTAGGGATGAAGAAGGAAGGGATCTGGAGGGGGCAAATGAGGCTGGGAGTGTGATGCTGAGTATTTGGGATGGGGGGATTCGTGCCTCAGTTTCCCCAGGAGGGCTGCGTGTGGAGGGTTGCTTGGGAATGATCAATACTGCCCCGTGCTTTAGCCAGACCCCTCTCTCCTTCCCAGCAGGATGGTGACAATGCAACCGAGCTGCTGGGCAACACCAGCCGCCGGCAGGACAAGCAGCAGCCTGTGCTCAAGGGCAAGGAGGGTACAGGCAGGAGGAACCCGACCCAGGGCAGCCTTCCCCAGGCACCGCGGCTCGTCCAGCCCCTCCTGCCCCCTTCCGTCAAACTCAAACCCCAGGAGCCACGCACGACTGGGCGTCCCCCGCTGAAGCCCTAGCACCCTGTGGGCCCAGCAGCCAATAAATAATTCCTCATGTTCACCCAAGCACCTGTGTGGGCTGAGTGTGGAACCCTGGCTCGGAAACTCCCCATCACACACAAGGAGGGCTCGGCAGCATCCCTGGCCTGTGGCCACGTGTCACTGCAGGAGCAGCCCCTGGCCACCCCACATACAAGCACCTGTGCCCACCAAGCTGCTGCGCTCCACTGGCACTCTCTGGCCTGGAAAAGCCCTGTTTGGGAGCCTGCGTCCCCAGAGTCTCCTGCATGACCCAGGGAACTACAGAGCAGTCAGTCTCACTTGTGTGCCTGGCAAAATCTTGGAGAAAATTCTCCTGGAAGGCATGCTAAGGCACATGAAAAACACCAAGGGGAAATGTAAGCGGCGAGGAGAAGCAGACAGGCCAACCCAATATGGGTGATAAGCAACTTCTCCTTTATTTGTGACGCAGTTCACACATATATAGGAGTGGTATTCAGCCACTCCTTCTTGGCACAACAGTATTGGTTAGCCCCCACACAGCTTCCTCCACATTCTCCTCCCAGGTCCGGTCTCTGGCCACCTGTGGGGGCCACCCCCTGCCTTGCTTGCACAGTCCTCCAGAACTCTATGGTCCTGCTCTTAGAGTCATTCTGCAACAATTCCCCCCTTTTTCTTTGTGCAAGCAAGGCACTATGGGTTATTCTGTTCACCTGTTTTATCACACAACTATAAACATGTCTAATAGCTACGATGATTAACCCAATCAATGATACCTAAGTGCAATACTTTTAAACAGTGTTTGACTCAACCTGTAATGCCGCGTGAAGACAACCATCTAGTTATTCTTAGGATATTGCTCATTTACTATTGCTGGGTAAGCTGAGCCAGGGTTCTCAGCTGTGCGTGCATCGAATTAGCATAATCAGAGACTCATACAACACATTCCAACAAACTTTTCACATCCATGTCCCTGTTCCAACAACAAAAGCTTCTGCAGTGTTGCATGTCTTACAGAGTCAACATTAAAACAAATCATAAATTGCCTTTGATGTAGGATTTGCTTAGCAACTCAGCAACCCAGTCTGCTTAGTTGAGCCAAGGCCCGGCTGAAGCACTTACAGTGATTTGGCATATTATGATTGGATACATGTTTTGAAGACCCTTAGTGACTAACATATAATTGGTTAAACACAGGTGTGAGAACTCAACCTTGAAAGCTTGCCAACAGTCCACAGTTCTCATTAACTTGGTGAATTCCAGCCTCTTATCTTGCTTGCTTAAGCTTCTTCAGGCCTCTCATGGCCTTGCTGTATCTTTCAGGACTATTCAAAGTTTATGTACCAGTTATGCATTCTCCCGTGAGAACACTGTCTCCGCATCTTCCCCCTTTATGTTCTATATATGGTTTGGGTGACCCTACTTGAGCAGGGGATCTGGGCTAGATTATGTCTCCAACATATGCCAACCAGAGACTGCCTGGTCCTGCCCTTTTTTTCTGCTGTATGGCTCTCCGGTAACAGGCTGTATAGCTCTCTGTTCCTTCACATCAAGGTCTGGCATGACGTGTGTCCCCACCGCTCCACGCCTGCTGGGTTGCAGCCAGCAGCGGAGCTAAAGGTTCTTCTTGGTGGCAAACACAGAAGCCAACCCAGTCTTGCCCTTGATTGTGGTGGCAGGCATTTGGTCAGCCTCAGTCCTTGCACCTTGCTGTCAAGGCACAGTTTCACCTGCTTTATCCAGTGACAAGTCGCTACTACAGCAAGGCACACACACATTTACATTAGCAGAGTAACTATTACAGGGTGCAGCAGCAGTTGAAGATGCTGATGACAGCGAGGGACCACCCAAAGAAATTTCTTACCAGTGGAATTCTCCCCCCTCTTAATTTGTTCCATCACCTGCTTTATAACACTACCATTGTATTAAAATTTTTCTAGCTTTTGCCTTAGCATTTTCTAGCAGCTACTGCAAATTTCCATACTCTAACAACTCTTTTACAAGTGACCAATCTATACAATACAAGGTGCAGTTTCTTACTAGCAACTAGCTAGTAAATACAGGTGGTTTTATACACAAAATCACAACCTCTAATAATAGCTACTTTACAAGCACACATATTCAGGATGTTACTTTTCAGTTGCCCCCAAGTGATGTTTTGCAGTTATTTGTTCTTTCTCTTCCTCTATCTCATTCTGCTTGGGGTAATCAGGGTCAGCTCCTGTAGCTGAGGCATCAGGTTTTTCCATTCGTCTGTCCAGCTCATGGGAAGGCTTGACAAACTTTGCAGGCATTCACCATGGACCTGTAGGCAGGAGGACACAAATATACCCCCTCCCCCAGGTTATCAGTTCTTCAGAAGTAGACAGGTTAGACAGGTTAAAGTTAAATGTAACATCATTACTCTCTCCCCCCCCCCCTTTTTTTTTCCCCACTACAGTCCCACGTGCAGAACGTGGCACAAGGACCCTGTGGAGACTAACAGCAAACCAGCTCCGAGAAGCATCACTGCAGTGCGAGGTGGCAGGCTCAACCTTAGCGGGCGTCCCCGCAGAGGCTCTGCCTCCCCCACATCGTATGAGGCTTGGGCTTTTATACTGACCAAAATGCACACTCATTCCGACACAGGTAGCCTGCCTGTGCTGGAAGAAGTGGCCAGCAGTATCTACAGAGGTCTCCAAGGGTTGATAGAAACCTGGACATACTTATATATACCAACTTCTAGTACATGAGTATCACAGAGAAACTGTATGGGCTCCCCCTGTCAATTGCAAGGAAAAAATCATAACGTATACAGCTTGAGTATAAGAGGATTTTAACGCATACGTGGTCACTGTTTGTCAGGCCTCCTTAACTATTTTGAGATCAAGAGCTTCCCACTCTTTAGCCCCCTGCTGTGTAGTAAACACAGGATATGCAAAGATGCCCATTGCAGAAAATTCCCCAGTGATGTTCGCATCTTTGGTTACCCATTGTTACAGCTGAGCGTCTCCAGGGCCAGTAAGTCTGAGCAGACCGACCCGGGAGATGAAGAGTCAGGGTCTGGAAGCAGAGGATATAGATCTGGCTCGGATTCAGGGGATTCGGGGGCTGATCCTGCGCTGAACTCGGGGTCTCCGCTGCTCGCAGCTGTGTCTTTCTTATCAGATGTCTCTCGTTCGGTATGTGGCCATCTGCAGACCTGGCTCCTCCGTGACTGAGTTAAATTTTTTTTCACTCTAGGGCATAGTGGGTTGGAAAGGCTCGCGGTTCCTTTAAATCTCCCGCTCGCGCATGATC
Organism: Pezoporus flaviventris; assembly: GCF_033815535.1. Taxonomy (NCBI): domain Eukaryota; kingdom Metazoa; phylum Chordata; class Aves; order Psittaciformes; family Psittacidae; genus Pezoporus; species Pezoporus flaviventris. The sequence goes on along the minus strand of NW_026892597.1, from coordinate 3,619,456 downwards.
CCTATTTTCTACTGCGGGCTTCACAGTGGCGCCGCAATCGATCCGGCGCCGAGGCACCGCCCTCTTTCTTTCGGATTCCTCGACTTTTATCATACGTATCCCTTCTAATATACTTTCTCTGTCCTTTTCAAAGTCCCTACTTTCGGAACTGGGGTGGTGGGGAAGCAGGGGGTTACACCTCCTCCGCGGCACCTTCTGATGGAGGGGGAGAAAAGGGGGGAAGAAAAGGGGGGGGGGGGGAACCCTGTGCTCGCGCGAGTTGGGGGAAACGAGTTGTAATCTTCCCCCGGTTTCAACCGACCGGGGACGTCTGTTCCTAGTTTCTCCGTTGCTACCGCGGCAGTTTTCTTTTCTGCCTTGTATCTTTTTATACAGTTCATTACTTCCCTCCGTGGTTTACCGAGTTTCTTTGCCTATTTATAATCATTAAGCACTGAGTCAAATAGTTCATCACCAAACTTTCGCCACTCACTCTCCTCAAATATTGTATAAGGATCTGCAAAAAAACTCCCTTAGCCTTCCCTACAGCCAGTAGACCTGCTAGCTGCTTTAGAGTCTCAGGCTCAATTCCCCGCTTTTATAAAAAGCACTGCAAAACGTTCAGGGCTCAGTTCCCCGCTTTTATAAAAAGCACTGTAATAAGTCCAGGGCTACCTCTCGGTCCATTTTCATGGCCAGCCTTTTCCGGATCGTCTTCTTCTGGGTCGTCCTGTAACCTCGGTCTCCGGATCGGCCTCCCGATGCAGCAGTGTCTGGTTCGCCCCAGCGGCGGATTTCTTTCGGTTGGTCCAAGCACCCGGGTCCATCACGCCACCGCAGCAGCATTGCCCGCGCTTCCCGGCCGCTGCAGCCGGCGCCGCTCACTCGCCGTTCCGGGTCCCCGTCGACCGGGGCCCTGTATCCAGGTCCCCGCTAGTTGGGGCTCTGTATCCCGGGTCCCCGTCGACCGGGGCCCTGTATCTGGGTCCCCTTTAAACCGGGGCCCTGTATTCCGGGTCCCCGCTAGTCGGGGCCCTGTATCCAGGTCCCCGCTAGTCGGGGCCCTGTATCGCGGGTCCCCGCTAGTCGGGGCCCTGTATCCAGGTCCCCGCTAGTCGGGGCCCTGTATTCCCGGTCCCCGCTAGTCTGGGCCCTGTATTCTGGGTCCCCGCTAGTGGGGAGCCTGTAATCCGGGTCCCCGTCGACCGGGGCCCTGTCATCCGGCTCCCCGCTAGTCGGGGCCCTGTAATCCGGGTCCCCACTGACCGGGACCCTGTATCCCGGGTCCTCGCTAGTCGGGGCCCTGTAAACCGGGTCCCCAGCGACCAGGGCCCTGTAGTCCCCGTCCCTGTTCGGGCGCCATTTGTAAGCGGCGAGGAGAAGCAGACAGGCCAACCCCATATGGGTGATAAGCAACTTCTTTATTTGTGACGCAGTTCACACATATATAGGAGTGGTATTCAGCCACTCCTTCTTGGTATAACAGTATTGGTTAGCCCCCACAGCTTCCTCCACATTCTCCTCCCAGGTCCGGTTTCCGGCCACCTGTGGGGGCCACCCCCTGCCTTGCTTGCACAGTCCTCCAGAACTCTATGGTCCTGCTCTTAGAGTCATTCTGCAACAGAGCACCTCCTGTATGAAGACAGGCTGAGAAAGTTGGGGCTGTTCAGCCTGGAGAAGAGAAGGATGCGTGGAGACCTCCGAGAAGCCTTCCAGTATCTGAAGGGGGCCTATAGGGATGGTGGGGAGGGACTCTTCATTAGGGACCGTAGTGACAGGACAAGGGGTAACAGGTTGAAACTTAAACAGGGGAAGTTTAGATTGTCTGGAAGGAGGAAGTTCTTTCCTGTGAGGGTGGGGGGCCCTGGAATGGGTTGCCCAGGGAGGTTGTGAATGCTCCATCCCTGGCAGTGTTCAAGGGCAGGTTGGGCAAAGCATTGGGTGAGATGGTTTAGTGTGAGGTGTCCCTGCTCGTGGCAGGGGGGTTGGAACTGGATGATCTTAAGGCCCTTTCCAACCCAAACTCTTCTATGATTCTATAAAGAATCTGGCTGAGCAGTTGCCCTAGGTTGCAGTAACGAGGGGTGTTACCTTATTTAAGACTACAGAAGAATTACCTTTTGAAATGTTTATATTAAACAAATGCACGGAATTTAATGGCAAGTTTGTGGCAACTCAACATGCTTTCCAAATAAAGCATTCCACAGGGAATATCCGTGGGTAAGCTGATCTAGCTCTCCCTGCTTATTGCAGGTGGGGTGGACTAGATGGGCTTTGAAGGGCCCTTCCAATCCAAACTATTCCATTCTATAATTCCACACCCAGGAATGAAGTGTGGGAGTGGTACCAGAAGTAAGCATCATGTGCTCAGTGCTGTGTTTCTTGTACCTCACCTCCCAGGATCCTGTAAATGATGGCAACAGCTCTGCATTTACCAGAATGAGCCCTAAGTGCATTGACCTCTATTTTGGTCTTATTCTGAGTAACTGTCCGGGTCTTTTACATCTGGCCCTTGGTTTCATATCGACTTGCCTTTTGACATTTGAGGTCGGACATGACTGCTCTCTGACTCCTTCTCCCTCACTACCTTTGGGTCCTGGGACTCCCTCCACTAGAGCAGCTCGCTCCAAGCCCTGTCCAATGTGGCCTTGAAGACTGCCAGGGATGGGGCAGCCACAGCTTCTCTGGGCACCCTGTGCCAGCGCCTCAGCACCCTCACAGGGAAGAGCTTCTGCCTGATATCCAATCTAAATCTAACCCTTTTCAGCTTAAAGCTATTACTCCTTGTCCTGTCCCTACAGGCTCTTGTCAAAAGTCCCTTTCCAGAGAAGGCTCTGTCTTTAAACAGAGAGTTTTTGCAGATAAAGGAGTGAAAGGAAGAAAAAAGAGCTGTAGGTGGGAAATTAAACATGCAGAAACACCTAAACGGCCTCCAAAGATTTATTACTAATGGGATCTGCTCTTATCAGCCAGTCTTGATTTCAGATGCATCTCGCACAAAGCTGTTCTGCTGGGCTGGTTTCCTCGCAGGTGCCAGCAGATACTTCTGCTTTTGCTTTTCAAGAGCAAAACAGCCTCTGGTTAGACCCATCTGGTGGACTGCTGCTGCAGCTTGCCTTGACACAAGGCTTCTCTAACATCATCAGCTACTTTCTCTGCCCTGGCAAATATCCCCCATTGAGGGATGGGTCCTGGCAGTGGATCCTCACTGTGAATTTGGTGTCCTATGGCAATACCTTTGTCATAGGAAAGGCATCAAAGAGGCAGCTGAGCTGAGGTCTGACCTGGCTGCATGCAGGTTTCTGCATTTCCTTGATGGGTTCCTGCCTGCTTCTGTGTGAGGAAGATCTTTGTTCGTCAGTGAAGAATTAGCCCATTGTTGTGGTTCATTGTCTCACCCTGCTCCAGTTAGACCTGCAGACCCATCAGCCCTCCCTGTTCCCTACTCGGAAAGATGGGTGCTGCCCATATACAACACTTTCAAAGCCATGTTGGTGCAGAAGCACACAGAACAAAGGGAATGCTGAGTTTAGCTCACCGCAGTTTGTGACTCACTGCCTCTTGTTCACATACTCCTGGAAAGACGCATTTCAAATGTCCCCACTTGCTTAGTATGGACACAGGAATATCTGTCTAGGAAGTCATAGTGAAAACAAGCATTGAGCTCTGCATCCATAACATTGGAATTTAGGGTTTTCTCATGTATCCTATTGGCAATGGCCACGTGCCACAAAGTGGTGTTTCCATAAGCGCCATAAAGCAGAAAACCAAGCCCCAAAGGAAGTGTCACTGGTCCTTTCGGGTTGTACTCAACTCTCTGAGGTCATCTACTCGGGTTGAACGGGGAGTGTTAAGGGGTAAGGCTGCATCACAAAGGGAAAGAGTAAGCCCAGAGCAGGCATATGGTGCCTTCTGACTTGCTCCATTGCATCCACGAGCTAGCTCTTGGTCTAGCAGGAGGTCTGACTCGGAGAGAGTCGCCTGCACAAAAAGCTTTTGACTTCACTTCTTAAGCACCCCAAATTTGCATCTAGCCCATGGCTCGTTCAGCATGAGCTCGTTTTCACACTGTCGATTCTCTAGTGTTAACAGCTACTTTAGGCTTGAGTAGCCTGCAGAGCATGTCTCTAACTCAGCCGTCCCTGCCAAGGAGTGAGAAAACAATTACCTCTGGTCCTCACCCTCTGTTGGCTCCTCCAACCACATCAACCAACTAAGATCTAAGATCATTATGACATCAAGTGCATCCTTCCCTCCTGTTCCTTGCTACACTGACTGTTTTCCTTTGTGCTCTCAGGACAGCATCTTGCTCTGCAGGAAAGGGGCTGCAAGTGCAGCAGGTTTTCCCAGAGGGTTACGAAACAACCCTGAAATTCCTGCTGGATTGACATGCCAAGGTCATGAGAATGAATGAAGACGGGCTGTTTGAATCCAAGTCACCTCGTGTAATCTTAGAGGCGTAAATCAAATGTTGTCGCTCTGGGCTTCGTGTTTGCACTGCCAGCGCGTTTGGTTTGGACAAAGAGGAAGAAAGCTGCGAGGGATGGCAAAGGCTGCGGATGGAAATGGAACGGCGACTCCAAGGAAAGGGAACACAGGCTTCGTGCGTCTGCCAGTGTGCCCGGGACACGAGGCGATGCGCTGGAGCTGCGGGATGGCAACGGGGCGTCGCCCGGAAACGGACAATGGACTCGGCCAATGGGCATCGAGGAGCAGCGGGCTGTGGCCAATAAATAGCGGGCAGGGGGCAGGGTGGTCTCAGTCACTGCTGCAGGTGCGGAGGGGCAGGAGGAAGGCCGCCGGCTGCCCGCTGTCTCTACTGCCCCCAGGTCAGACTCCCGTTGTGGAACACCGCAGCAGCGATGGCAACGCTCAGCCTATTTCAGCTGCTGGACGCTGCCATCAGCACCTCCAACGGGGGACGCGTGAATATCATGCAGCTGCGAATCCTACTGCGGGCTGTGCTGGAGCTCACGGGCCTTGGGGACCTGCCTGTCCCAGACTGGGGGCAGGCTGCCCAGGGGGTCAGGGCCCAGGCCCGGCATGTGAGGCAGCAGCGCCTGGAGCCAGGCGGGTGGCAGCCCAGGACAGCCCTGCTGCAGGGCACCGCTGGCAACTCCCGACTTTACACCAGGGCTGCCGGTGTGGGGCAGCTGGAGGAGATGGAAGACGTGGACAGCAGCAGCTCTGAGGTAGGGGCTCTCCCAAGTCCCATGGGCTCCACAGCCCTGGAGCTCTGGCCCCACCATCCTCTCCATCCCTGTCTTCCCCACTCCTGACACATGGGTGGGAGCCGTGTCCACTCCTCAGGCACCTGAGAGGCACCGTCAGCACCTCATGGGCCTCATCTCCACCCCCAGTCTCCTTGGCTCGCCCCAGGGCTAAACCCGGCACTGCGGGGTACTGGAGAGGGGCCTCACCCTGCACGGCACTGAGCTGCTCAGGCACAGGCTTTTCCCGGGTGTCCCAAGGGGCAGGGCCGGGGACCCAGCTCCTGGTCTGCAGGGGCCCTCCCCTGGGGCTCAACCCCCGCCGCCCTCCTCTCCTAGGACATGGCTCTGTCCCAGCCTCTCCCGGAGGGGATCGGTGGCATGAACGAGGCAGTCGGGAAGGGGCTTGGCTTGCTGAGCTGCTGCTGGGGTCCCTGTGCCCATCGCCCCCTCCCTGCGTAACCCTGTGTCCATCACCCTGGGTGCCACCCAGCGAGGGAGGAGTGGGAAGGGGGCTCTGAGCGGGCAGTGTGAAAGTGTGTGAGTTCAGCCCGGGGCGGCTGGGGACAGAGCTGGGGACCGTGCGGGGAGCCCTGGCTCTGCCCTTGCTGCTGCACTTCTGTCCACAAACCTGCTCCCCTTTGCCGCCTCTTCCCAGGAGGACTACAGAGCCCGGTCTGCCCTCACCAAGTCCTCCACTTTGGACATGGACACCCTGCACAGGGCAAGCTCAGCGCTGCGTCCCAAGGAACCAGGGACAGAGCGTGCAGCCCCTACTGCTCAGAGCACCAGCTCAACCAGCAGGTCTGCAAGTCGCAGTGGTCAGCCCAACATCTCATGGAGATGGGCTGGAGCTGCTGACCGTGAGGACAGGGCTGTATGGAGAAAGCCTTCTCTTGCTGCCACCCCTGCCTGGAGATCAAAGAAAGAAGTTGGAGCTGCTGTCGCCGCGGCCAAGGCTCCACGGAGAAAGTCTTGTCTTGTTTCCAGCAAGACCCGCAGCCCAGGGATGCGTTCCAGAAAAAGGGTTTCCTGGGCAGACCTCCAGGGAGCAGGGACGCAGCCAATAGCCCCTAGCTCCAGTGTGCATCCCAGGGCCATGGGCCAGCTGCAAGAGGCGTGCGGATCGTCAGAATCCTCCGGCTCCAGCAGTTCCTCCACCTCGATGATGGAGGCTGAGTTCGAGACTCTTCACAGCCTCTATGATCAGCTAAAGAAGCAGGCGGCGCAGCTGCAAGCCACCAAGTCGGACCGCGCTGAGCTGGAGATGCTGCGGTCCGAGCTGCTGCACCAGCAGGAGGAAGGTGGGAGCTGTGAGGTCTGGTGGGATGTTTGAGAGCCTGGGTCGGGGGCTCGTTGCCCTCAGAGCCTGGCCTTGAAGGTGAGACCCCCTCACTGACAGTGTGTCCCCTTGGCCCATGTTCTTGCAGGCCAGGAGAGCATCGCCATCAAGCTTGAGGAGCTCCGTGGCCAGGCGTCCTCCCTGCAGGGCCTGGCAAGTGACTTAAAGCAGAAGGTGTGGAAGGTGAGCCGGTGGCAGTCCCCAGGGGGCACGTGGGGATGCTTGGGGGTTTGGGCAGGGAGGGGCAGAAGAAGAGCCCCTGGTCTGGGAAGACACTGGCACCATGCCCTGACTCTGCCCCACCACTGCTCCCAGCTCACGTCCGCGCTTCAGAAGCTGAAGCAGGAGCTGATGGAGATGGTGGCATGGGGGGCTTCGGAAGAGGCTGCTGGGACCTCCCCTGCCCCGCAGCTGGTTGTGCTTCTGTGAAATGTGGGGAGAGCCCCTTGCTCCTCCCCCCAGATAGGGTTGTACGAGTCAGCAGCATGGAGGGAAATTGCAGCTGTGCTGCAGATGTCCTGCTGGCACTGAGAGCCCGTGGTCACTTGCCCATTAAGCCGGGTCTGTTCCCAAGGGACAGGCACCCCCCCCTTGCATGGCACTACCCTGTCGTCTTCCTCCCTGCATCAGGACCAGGAGGTGCTGAGCCGCTTGAAGGCCCAGGAGCAGGAGCTGCAGCAAGTCCGTCATCAGCTGCGGGAAGAGATGGCCTCCAAGGTGAGGGGTGGCCCAACCCCCCCGAGCCAAACTGGCACCTCTGGGGCTTGGTGGCCCAAGGCTGTATCCCTCTGAGGATTCCTGCTCCTGGCTTTTCTCTGGGCGCCGCAGTGCCCCAAGCTGGGGCCGCTGGCTGAGGGGAGTGTGTGTGCCTGCAGCTGGACCGCAAGGAGCTGGGGCCTTTCCAGCAGCAGCTGGAGGAGCAGTGGAAGAGAAGTCTGGAGCAGGTCACGGAGAAGGCACCGCCGAGAGAGGCTAACAATGCGGCTGGCATTAAGACGTGAGTGTGATGGGGACAGTGGTGGCTTCAGAGACAGCACTCGCCCCGTTGCCACTTTGGCCGTGCCAGCACCCCCGGTTCCTATGGTGCTCTGAGTGCCCATGGCAGTAGTTCGCACTGATGGTGGTGGTTTTTGGAGCCAACCTCCAACTGCTCTCCCTCATCCTCCCGCCATTCTTCTGTAACCAGCCAGGGGGTTGGGACCTTGCTTGGGTGCTAGGCTACAAACCGGGCTGAAACCCACGTTTCCCAGCTCACCCAGCCCTTTCCTCCCCTGCCCAGGCAGCCTTCCAATGCCGATTCCCGGCGCCTGTCCTGTGACCGGCAGCTCAACGTGAGGGTGCCTGCCTCGTAAGTAGCACCTGTCCCTGGAGCATCGAGGGGCTGCACGGGTGGCACGGGAGGAGACGGATGCTGAGAGCTCTGCCTGACAGGCACAGGGTTCTGGGAGTCAGTGTGGGGGGGTTGACCCTGCTGAGACCCCTCTAATGCTCTGCCCACGAGTGGGGGGATGGGGACCCTTCCCTGAGGGCAGTGGGCAGGGGGATGCCATAGGGTGAAAGCCCATGGATTTTGGGGCACTGCCTTGAGGCGGGCTGGATCATTTGTCCCCTGTCACCCACCGGTGGCTCTTGGTTTCCACAGGCCCGTCGTGCCCATCCCACCCGCGCCACGGCTGACCTCCCGCGTCACTGAGAAAATTCCTCGTTCCCTCAAACCAGGGGAAAGCAAGAGGTAGGGGACTTGGGACCCATCCCCTGCCAGGGTGCAGGGTGGCCCTGCCCTGGCGGGAGAGCTCTTCCCTGGGTGGGGATAGAAGGCTCTGTGGGTGCCAGGGCAGGCTGCCCACATACGCCCTGTCCCCCACCCTGGCAGACCACAGTGCTGGGTGCTGAGTCCCCCTATTTCCCATCCTGCAGGGAGCAGGCGGCTCGCTGCTGGAACCCCAGCGTGCCGTGGCAGTGCGGGGGCCAGAACACTGCTCCCCAGCCTGTCTCACCCAGCACCCCATGGACTCTCAGGCCGTCCGCTGTGCTCCACAGGAAGGTAGGGATGAAGAAGGAAGGGATCTGGAGGGGGCAAATGAGGCTGGGAGTGTGATGCTGAGTATTTGGAATGGGGGGGATTCGTGCCTCAGTTTCCCCAGGAGGGCTGCGTGTGGAGGGTTGCTTGGGAATGATCAATACTGCCCCGTGCTTTAGCCAGACCCCTCTCTCCTTCCCAGCAGGATGGTGACAATGCAACCGAGCTGCTGGGCAACACCAGCCGCCGGCAGGACAAGCAGCAGCCTGTGCTCAAGGGCAAGGAGGGTACAGGCAGGAGGAACCCGACCCAGGGCAGCCTTCCCCAGGCACCACGGCTCGTCCAGCCCCTCCTGCCCCTTCCGTCAAACTCAAACCCCAGGAGCCACGCACAACTGGGCGTCCCCCGCTGAAGCCCTAGCACCCTGTGGGCCCAGCAGCCAATAAATAATTCCTCATGTTCACCCAAGCACCTGTGTGGGCTGAGTGTGGAACCCTGGCTCGGAAACTCCCCATCACACACAAGGAGGGCTCGGCAGCATCCCTGGCCTGTGGCCACGTGTCACTGCAGGAGCAGCCCCTGGCCACCCCACATACAAGCACCTGTGCCCACCAAGCTGCTGCGCTCCCCTGGCACTCTCTGGCCTGGAACTCTATGGTCCTGCTCTTAGAGTCATTCTGCAGCAATTCCCCCCTTTTTCTTTGTGCAAGCAAGGCATTATGGGTTATTCTGTTCACCTGTTTTATCACACAACTATAAACATGTCTAATAGCTATTATGATTAACCCAATCAATGATACATAAGTGCAATACTTTTAAACAGTGTTTGACTCAACCTGTAATGCCGCGTGAAGACAACCATCTAGTTATTCTTAGGATATTGCTCATTTACTATTGCTGGGTAAGCTGAGCCAGGGTTCTCAGCTGTGCGTGCATCGAATTAGCATAATCAGAGACTCATACAACACATTCCAACAAACTTTTCACATCCATGTCCCTGTTCCAACAACAAAAGGTTCTGCAGTGTTGCATGTCTTACAGAGTCAACATTAAAACAAATCATAAATTGCCTTCGATGTAGGATTTGCTTAGCAACTCAGCAACCCAGTCTGCTTAGTTGAGCCAAGGCCCGGCTGAAGCACTTACAGTGATTTGGCATATTATGATTGGATACATGTTTTGAAGACCCTTAGTGACTAACATATAATTGGTTAAACACAGGTGTGAGAACTCAACCTTGAAAGCTTGCCAACAGTCCACAGTTCTCATTAACTTGGTGAATTCCAGCCTCTTATCTTGCTTGCTTAAGCTTCTTCAGGCCTCTCATGGCCTTGCTGTATCTTTCAGGACTATTCAAAGTTTATGTACCAGTTATGCATTCTCCCGTGAGAACACTGTCTCCGCATCTTCCCCCTTTATGTTCTATATATGGTTTGGGTGACCCTACTTGAGCAGGGGATCTGGGCTAGATTATGTCTCCAACATATGCCAACCAGAGACTGCCTGGTCCTGCCCTTTTTTTCTGCTGTATGGCTCTCCGGTAACAGGCTGTATAGCTCTCTGTTCCTTCACATCAAGGTCTGGCATGACGTGTGTCCCCACCGCTCCACGCCTGCTGGGTTGCAGCCAGCAGCGGAGCTAAAGGTTCTTCTTGGTGGCAAACACAGAAGCCAACCCAGTCTTGCCCTTGATTGTGGTGGCAGGCATTTGGTCAGCCTCAGTCCTTGCACCTTGCTGTCAAGGCACAGTTTCACCTGCTTTATCCAGTGACAAGTCGCTACTACAGCAAGGCACACACACATTTACATTAGCAGAGTAACTATTACAGGGTGCAGCAGCAGTTGAAGATGCTGATGACAGCGAGGGACCACCCAAAGAAATTTCTTACCAGTGGAATTCTCCCCCCTCTTAATTTGTTCCATCACCTGCTTTATAACACTACCATTGTATTAAAATTTTTCTAGCTTTTGCCTTAGCATTTTCTAGCAGCTACTGCAAATTTCCATACTCTAACAACTCTTTTACAAGTGACCAATCTATACAATACAAGGTGCAGTTTCTTACTAGCAACTAGCTAGTAAATACAGGTGGTTTTATACACAAAATCACAACCTCTAATAATAGCTACTTTACAAGCACACATATTCAGGATGTTACTTTTCAGTTGCCCCCAAGTGATGTTTTGCAGTTATTTGTTCTTTCTCTTCCTCTATCTCATTCTGCTTGGGGTAATCAGGGTCAGCTCCTGTAGCTGAGGCATCAGGTTTTTCCATTCGTCTGTCCAGCTCATGGGAAGGCTTGACAAACTTTGCAGGCATTCACCATGGACCTGTAGGCAGGAGGACACAAATATACCCCCTCCCCCAGGTTATCAGTTCTTCAGAAGTAGACAGGTTAGACAGGTTAAAGTTAAATGTAACATCATTACTCTCTCCCCCCCCCCCTTTTTTTTTCCCCACTACAGTCCCACGTGCAGAACGTGGCACAAGGACCCTGTGGAGACTAACAGCAAACCAGCTCCGAGAAGCATCACTGCAGTGCGAGGTGGCAGGCTCAACCTTAGCGGGCGTCCCCGCAGAGGCTCTGCCTCCCCCACATCGTATGAGGCTTGGGCTTTTATACTGACCAAAATGCACACTCATTCCGACACAGGTAGCCTGCCTGTGCTGGAAGAAGTGGCCAGCAGTATCTACAGAGGTCTCCAAGGGTTGATAGAAACCTGGACATACTTATATATACCAACTTCTAGTACATGAGTATCACAGAGAAACTGTATGGGCTCCCCCTGTCAATTGCAAGGAAAAAATCATAACGTATACAGCTTGAGTATAAGAGGATTTTAACGCATACGTGGTCACTGTTTGTCAGGCCTCCTTAACTATTTTGAGATCAAGAGCTTCCCACTCTTTAGCCCCCTGCTGTGTAGTAAACACAGGATATGCAAAGATGCCCATTGCAGAAAATTCCCCAGTGATGTTCGCATCTTTGGTTACCCATTGTTACAGCTGAGCGTCTCCAGGGCCAGTAAGTCTGAGCAGACCGACCCGGGAGATGAAGAGTCAGGGTCTGGAAGCAGAGGATATAGATCTGGCTCGGATTCAGGGGATTCGGGGGCTGATCCTGCGCTGAACTCGGGGTCTCCGCTGCTCGCAGCTGTGTCTTTCTTATCAGATGTCTCTCGTTCGGTATGTGGCCATCTGCAGACCTGGCTCCTCCGTGACTGAGTTAAATTTTTTTTCACTCTAGGGCATAGTGGGTTGGAAAGGCTCGCGGTTCCTTTAAATCTCCCGCTCGCGCATGATCCCTATTTTCTACTGCGGGCTTCACAGTGGCGCCGCAATCGATCCGGCGCCGAGGCACCGCCCTCTTTCTTTCGGATTCCTCGACTTTTATCATACGTATCCCTTCTAATATACTTTCTCTGTCCTTTTCAAAGTCCCTACTTTCGGAACTGGGGTGGTGGGGAAGCAGGGGGTTACACCTCCTCCGCGGCACCTTCTGATGGAGGGGGAGAAAAGGGGGGAAGAAAAGGGGGGGGGGGGGAACCCTGTGCTCGCGCGAGTTGGGGGAAACGAGTTGTAATCTTCCCCCGGTTTCAACCGACCGGGGACGTCTGTTCCTAGTTTCTCCGTTGCTACCGCGGCAGTTTTCTTTTCTGCCTTGTATCTTTTTATACAGTTCATTACTTCCCTCCGTGGTTTACCGAGTTTCTTTGCCTATTTATAATCATTAAGCACTGAGTCAAATAGTTCATCACCAAACTTTCGCCACTCACTCTCCTCAAATATTGTATAAGGATCTGCAAAAAAACTCCCTTAGCCTTCCCTACAGCCAGTAGACCTGCTAGCTGCTTTAGAGTCTCAGGCTCAATTCCCCGCTTTTATAAAAAGCACTGCAAAACGTTCAGGGCTCAGTTCCCCGCTTTTATAAAAAGCACTGTAATAAGTCCAGGGCTACCTCTCGGTCCATTTTCATGGCCAGCCTTTTCCGGATCGTCTTCTTCTGGGTCGTCCTGTAACCTCGGTCTCCGGATCGGCCTCCCGATGCAGCAGTGTCTGGTTCGCCCCAGCGGCGGATTTCTTTCGGTTGGTCCAAGCACCCGGGTCCATCACGCCACCGCAGCAGCATTGCCCGCGCTTCCCGGCCGCTGCAGCCGGCGCCGCTCACTCGCCGTTCCGGGTCCCCGTCGACCGGGGCCCTGTATCCAGGTCCCCGCTAGTTGGGGCTCTGTATCCCGGGTCCCCGTCGACCGGGGCCCTGTATCTGGGTCCCCTTTAAACCGGGGCCCTGTATTCCGGGTCCCCGCTAGTCGGGGCCCTGTATCCAGGTCCCCGCTAGTCGGGGCCCTGTATCGCGGGTCCCCGCTAGTCGGGGCCCTGTATCCAGGTCCCCGCTAGTCGGGGCCCTGTATTCCCGGTCCCCGCTAGTCTGGGCCCTGTATTCTGGGTCCCCGCTAGTGGGGAGCCTGTAATCCGGGTCCCCGTCGACCGGGGCCCTGTCATCCGGCTCCCCGCTAGTCGGGGCCCTGTAATCCGGGTCCCCACTGACCGGGACCCTGTATCCCGGGTCCTCGCTAGTCGGGGCCCTGTAAACCGGGTCCCCAGCGACCAGGGCCCTGTAGTCCCCGTCCCTGTTCGGGCGCCATTTGTAAGCGGCGAGGAGAAGCAGACAGGCCAACCCCATATGGGTGATAAGCAACTTCTTTATTTGTGACGCAGTTCACACATATATAGGAGTGGTATTCAGCCACTCCTTCTTGGTATAACAGTATTGGTTAGCCCCCACAGCTTCCTCCACATTCTCCTCCCAGGTCCGGTTTCCGGCCACCTGTGGGGGCCACCCCCTGCCTTGCTTGCACAGTCCTCCAGAACTCTATGGTCCTGCTCTTAGAGTCATTCTGCAACAGAGCACCTCCTGTATGAAGACAGGCTGAGAAAGTTGGGGCTGTTCAGCCTGGAGAAGAGAAGGATGCGTGGAGACCTCCGAGAAGCCTTCCAGTATCTGAAGGGGGCCTATAGGGATGGTGGGGAGGGACTCTTCATTAGGGACCGTAGTGACAGGACAAGGGGTAACAGGTTGAAACTTAAACAGGGGAAGTTTAGATTGTCTGGAAGGAGGAAGTTCTTTCCTGTGAGGGTGGGGGGCCCTGGAATGGGTTGCCCAGGGAGGTTGTGAATGCTCCATCCCTGGCAGTGTTCAAGGGCAGGTTGGGCAAAGCATTGGGTGAGATGGTTTAGTGTGAGGTGTCCCTGCTCGTGGCAGGGGGGTTGGAACTGGATGATCTTAAGGCCCTTTCCAACCCAAACTCTTCTATGATTCTATAAAGAATCTGGCTGAGCAGTTGCCCTAGGTTGCAGTAACGAGGGGTGTTACCTTATTTAAGACTACAGAAGAATTACCTTTTGAAATGTTTATATTAAACAAATGCACGGAATTTAATGGCAAGTTTGTGGCAACTCAACATGCTTTCCAAATAAAGCATTCCACAGGGAATATCCGTGGGTAAGCTGATCTAGCTCTCCCTGCTTATTGCAGGTGGGGTGGACTAGATGGGCTTTGAAGGGCCCTTCCAATCCAAACTATTCCATTCTATAATTCCACACCCAGGAATGAAGTGTGGGAGTGGTACCAGAAGTAAGCATCATGTGCTCAGTGCTGTGTTTCTTGTACCTCACCTCCCAGGATCCTGTAAATGATGGCAACAGCTCTGCATTTACCAGAATGAGCCCTAAGTGCATTGACCTCTATTTTGGTCTTATTCTGAGTAACTGTCCGGGTCTTTTACATCTGGCCCTTGGTTTCATATCGACTTGCCTTTTGACATTTGAGGTCGGACATGACTGCTCTCTGACTCCTTCTCCCTCACTACCTTTGGGTCCTGGGACTCCCTCCACTAGAGCAGCTCGCTCCAAGCCCTGTCCAATGTGGCCTTGAAGACTGCCAGGGATGGGGCAGCCACAGCTTCTCTGGGCACCCTGTGCCAGCGCCTCAGCACCCTCACAGGGAAGAGCTTCTGCCTGATATCCAATCTAAATCTAACCCTTTTCAGCTTAAAGCTATTACTCCTTGTCCTGTCCCTACAGGCTCTTGTCAAAAGTCCCTTTCCAGAGAAGGCTCTGTCTTTAAACAGAGAGTTTTTGCAGATAAAGGAGTGAAAGGAAGAAAAAAGAGCTGTAGGTGGGAAATTAAACATGCAGAAACACCTAAACGGCCTCCAAAGATTTATTACTAATGGGATCTGCTCTTATCAGCCAGTCTTGATTTCAGATGCATCTCGCACAAAGCTGTTCTGCTGGGCTGGTTTCCTCGCAGGTGCCAGCAGATACTTCTGCTTTTGCTTTTCAAGAGCAAAACAGCCTCTGGTTAGACCCATCTGGTGGACTGCTGCTGCAGCTTGCCTTGACACAAGGCTTCTCTAACATCATCAGCTACTTTCTCTGCCCTGGCAAATATCCCCCATTGAGGGATGGGTCCTGGCAGTGGATCCTCACTGTGAATTTGGTGTCCTATGGCAATACCTTTGTCATAGGAAAGGCATCAAAGAGGCAGCTGAGCTGAGGTCTGACCTGGCTGCATGCAGGTTTCTGCATTTCCTTGATGGGTTCCTGCCTGCTTCTGTGTGAGGAAGATCTTTGTTCGTCAGTGAAGAATTAGCCCATTGTTGTGGTTCATTGTCTCACCCTGCTCCAGTTAGACCTGCAGACCCATCAGCCCTCCCTGTTCCCTACTCGGAAAGATGGGTGCTGCCCATATACAACACTTTCAAAGCCATGTTGGTGCAGAAGCACACAGAACAAAGGGAATGCTGAGTTTAGCTCACCGCAGTTTGTGACTCACTGCCTCTTGTTCACATACTCCTGGAAAGACGCATTTCAAATGTCCCCACTTGCTTAGTATGGACACAGGAATATCTGTCTAGGAAGTCATAGTGAAAACAAGCATTGAGCTCTGCATCCATAACATTGGAATTTAGGGTTTTCTCATGTATCCTATTGGCAATGGCCACGTGCCACAAAGTGGTGTTTCCATAAGCGCCATCAAGCAGAAAACCAAGCCCCAAAGGAAGTGTCACTGGTCCTTTTGGGTTGTACTCAACTCTCTGAGGTCATCTACTCGGGTTGAATGGGGAGTGTTAAGGGGTAAGGCTGCATCACAAAGGGAAAGAGTAAGCCCAGAGCAGGCATATGGTGCCTTCTGACTTGCTCCATTGCATCCACGAGCTAGCTCTTGGTCTAGCAGGAGGTCTGACTCGGAGAGAGTCGCCTGCACAAAAAGCTTTTGACTTCACTTCTTAAGCACCCCAAATTTGCATCTAGCCCATGGCTCGTTCAGCATGAGCTCGTTTTCACACTGTCGATTCTCTAGTGTTAACAGCTACTTTAGGCTTGAGTAGCCTGCAGAGCATGTCTCTAACTCAGCCGTCCCTGCCAAGGAGTGAGAAAACAATTACCTCTGGTCCTCACCCTCTGTTGGCTCCTCCAACCACATCAACCAACTAAGATCTAAGATCATTATGACATCAAGTGCATCCTTCCCTCCTGTTCCTTGCTACACTGACTGTTTTCCTTTGTGCTCTCAGGACAGCATCTTGCTCTGCAGGAAAGGGGCTGCAAGTGCAGCAGGTTTTCCCAGAGGGTTACGAAACAACCCTGAAATTCCTGCTGGATTGACATGCCAAGGTCATGAGAATGAATGAAGACGGGCTGTTTGAATCCAAGTCACCTCGTGTAATCTTAGAGGCGTAAATCAAATGTTGTCGCTCTGGGCTTCGTGTTTGCACTGCCAGCGCGTTTGGTTTGGACAAAGAGGAAGAAAGCTGCGAGGGATGGCAAAGGCTGCGGATGGAAATGGAACGGCGACTCCAAGGAAAGGGAACACAGGCTTCGTGCGTCTGCCAGTGTGCCCGGGACACGAGGCGATGCGCTGGAGCTGCGGGATGGCAACGGGGCGTCGCCCGGAAACGGACAATGGACTCGGCCAATGGGCATTGAGGAGCAGCGGGCTGTGGCCAATAAATAGCGGGCAGGGGGCAGGGTGGTCTCAGTCACTGCTGCAGGTGCGGAGGGGCAGGAGGAAGGCCGCCGGCTGCCCGCTGTCTCTACTGCCCCCAGGTCAGACTCCCGTTGTGGAACACCGCAGCAGCGATGGCAACGCTCAGCCTATTTCAGCTGCTGGACGCTGCCATCAGCACCTCCAACGGGGGACGCGTGAATATCATGCAGCTGCGAATCCTACTGCGGGCTGTGCTGGAGCTCACGGGCCTTGGGGACCTGCCTGTCCCAGACTGGGGGCAGGCTGCCCAGGGGGTCAGGGCCCAGGCCCGGCATGTGAGGCAGCAGCGCCTGGAGCCAGGCGGGTGGCAGCCCAGGACAGCCCTGCTGCAGGGCACCGCTGGCAACTCCCGACTTTACACCAGGGCTGCCGGTGTGGGGCAGCTGGAGGAGATGGAAGACGTGGACAGCAGCAGCTCTGAGGTAGGGGCTCTCCCAAGTCCCATGGGCTCCACAGCCCTGGAGCTCTGGCCCCACCATCCTCTCCATCCCTGTCTTCCCCACTCCTGACACATGGGTGGGAGCCGTGTCCACTCCTCAGGCACCTGAGAGGCACCGTCAGCACCTCATGGGCCTCATCTCCACCCCCAGTCTCCTTGGCTCGCCCCAGGGCTAAACCCGGCACTGCGGGGTACTGGAGAGGGGCCTCACCCTGCACGGCACTGAGCTGCTCAGGCACAGGCTTTTCCCGGGTGTCCCAAGGGGCAGGGCCGGGGACCCAGCTCCTGGTCTGCAGGGGCCCTCCCCTGGGGCTCAACCCCCGCCGCCCTCCTCTCCTAGGACATGGCTCTGTCCCAGCCTCTCCCGGAGGGGATCGGTGGCATGAACGAGGCAGTCGGGAAGGGGCTTGGCTTGCTGAGCTGCTGCTGGGGTCCCTGTGCCCATCGCCCCCTCCCTGCGTAACCCTGTGTCCATCACCCTGGGTGCCACCCAGCGAGGGAGGAGTGGGAAGGGGGCTCTGAGCGGGCAGTGTGAAAGTGTGTGAGTTCAGCCCGGGGCGGCTGGGGACAGAGCTGGGGACCGTGCGGGGAGCCCTGGCTCTGCCCTTGCTGCTGCACTTCTGTCCACAAACCTGCTCCCCTTTGCCGCCTCTTCCCAGGAGGACTACAGAGCCCGGTCTGCCCTCACCAAGTCCTCCACTTTGGACATGGACACCCTGCACAGGGCAAGCTCAGCGCTGCGTCCCAAGGAACCAGGGACAGAGCGTGCAGCCCCTACTGCTCAGAGCACCAGCTCAACCAGCAGGTCTGCAAGTCGCAGTGGTCAGCCCAACATCTCATGGAGATGGGCTGGAGCTGCTGACCGTGAGGACAGGGCTGTATGGAGAAAGCCTTCTCTTGCTGCCACCCCTGCCTGGAGATCAAAGAAAGAAGTTGGAGCTGCTGTCGCCGCGGCCAAGGCTCCACGGAGAAAGTCTTGTCTTGTTTCCAGCAAGACCCGCAGCCCAGGGATGCGTTCCAGAAAAAGGGTTTCCTGGGCAGACCTCCAGGGAGCAGGGACGCAGCCAATAGCCCCTAGCTCCAGTGTGCATCCCAGGGCCATGGGCCAGCTGCAAGAGGCGTGCGGATCGTCAGAATCCTCCGGCTCCAGCAGTTCCTCCACCTCGATGATGGAGGCTGAGTTCGAGACTCTTCACAGCCTCTATGATCAGCTAAAGAAGCAGGCGGCGCAGCTGCAAGCCACCAAGTCGGACCGCGCTGAGCTGGAGATGCTGCGGTCCGAGCTGCTGCACCAGCAGGAGGAAGGTGGGAGCTGTGAGGTCTGGTGGGATGTTTGAGAGCCTGGGTCGGGGGCTCGTTGCCCTCAGAGCCTGGCCTTGAAGGTGAGACCCCCTCACTGACAGTGTGTCCCCTTGGCCCATGTTCTTGCAGGCCAGGAGAGCATCGCCATCAAGCTTGAGGAGCTCCGTGGCCAGGCGTCCTCCCTGCAGGGCCTGGCAAGTGACTTAAAGCAGAAGGTGTGGAAGGTGAGCCGGTGGCAGTCCCCAGGGGGCACGTGGGGATGCTTGGGGGTTTGGGCAGGGAGGGGCAGAAGAAGAGCCCCTGGTCTGGGAAGACACTGGCACCATGCCCTGACTCTGCCCCACCACTGCTCCCAGCTCACGTCCGCGCTTCAGAAGCTGAAGCAGGAGCTGATGGAGATGGTGGCATGGGGGGCTTCGGAAGAGGCTGCTGGGACCTCCCCTGCCCCGCAGCTGGTTGTGCTTCTGTGAAATGTGGGGAGAGCCCCTTGCTCCTCCCCCCAGATAGGGTTGTACGAGTCAGCAGCATGGAGGGAAATTGCAGCTGTGCTGCAGATGTCCTGCTGGCACTGAGAGCCCGTGGTCACTTGCCCATTAAGCCGGGTCTGTTCCCAAGGGACAGGCACCCCCCCCTTGCATGGCACTACCCTGTCGTCTTCCTCCCTGCATCAGGACCAGGAGGTGCTGAGCCGCTTGAAGGCCCAGGAGCAGGAGCTGCAGCAAGTCCGTCATCAGCTGCGGGAAGAGATGGCCTCCAAGGTGAGGGGTGGCCCAACCCCCCCGAGCCAAACTGGCACCTCTGGGGCTTGGTGGCCCAAGGCTGTATCCCTCTGAGGATTCCTGCTCCTGGCTTTTCTCTGGGCGCCGCAGTGCCCCAAGCTGGGGCCGCTGGCTGAGGGGAGTGTGTGTGCCTGCAGCTGGACCGCAAGGAGCTGGGGCCTTTCCAGCAGCAGCTGGAGGAGCAGTGGAAGAGAAGTCTGGAGCAGGTCACGGAGAAGGCACCGCCGAGAGAGGCTAACAATGCGGCTGGCATTAAGACGTGAGTGTGATGGGGACAGTGGTGGCTTCAGAGACAGCACTCGCCCCGTTGCCACTTTGGCCGTGCCAGCACCCCCGGTTCCTATGGTGCTCTGAGTGCCCATGGCAGTAGTTCGCACTGATGGTGGTGGTTTTTGGAGCCAACCTCCAACTGCTCTCCCTCATCCTCCCGCCATTCTTCTGTAACCAGCCAGGGGGTTGGGACCTTGCTTGGGTGCTAGGCTACAAACCGGGCTGAAACCCACGTTTCCCAGCTCACCCAGCCCTTTCCTCCCCTGCCCAGGCAGCCTTCCAATGCCGATTCCCGGCGCCTGTCCTGTGACCGGCAGCTCAACGTGAGGGTGCCTGCCTCGTAAGTAGCACCTGTCCCTGGAGCATCGAGGGGCTGCACGGGTGGCACGGGAGGAGACGGATGCTGAGAGCTCTGCCTGACAGGCACAGGGTTCTGGGAGTCAGTGTGGGGGGGTTGACCCTGCTGAGACCCCTCTAATGCTCTGCCCACGAGTGGGGGGATGGGGACCCTTCCCTGAGGGCAGTGGGCAGGGGGATGCCATAGGGTGAAAGCCCATGGATTTTGGGGCACTGCCTTGAGGCGGGCTGGATCATTTGTCCCCTGTCACCCACCGGTGGCTCTTGGTTTCCACAGGCCCGTCGTGCCCATCCCACCCGCGCCACGGCTGACCTCCCGCGTCACTGAGAAAATTCCTCGTTCCCTCAAACCAGGGGAAAGCAAGAGGTAGGGGACTTGGGACCCATCCCCTGCCAGGGTGCAGGGTGGCCCTGCCCTGGCGGGAGAGCTCTTCCCTGGGTGGGGATAGAAGGCTCTGTGGGTGCCAGGGCAGGCTGCCCACATACGCCCTGTCCCCCACCCTGGCAGACCACAGTGCTGGGTGCTGAGTCCCCCTATTTCCCATCCTGCAGGGAGCAGGCGGCTCGCTGCTGGAACCCCAGCGTGCCGTGGCAGTGCGGGGGCCAGAACACTGCTCCCCAGCCTGTCTCACCCAGCACCCCATGGACTCTCAGGCCGTCCGCTGTGCTCCACAGGAAGGTAGGGATGAAGAAGGAAGGGATCTGGAGGGGGCAAATGAGGCTGGGAGTGTGATGCTGAGTATTTGGAATGGGGGGGATTCGTGCCTCAGTTTCCCCAGGAGGGCTGCGTGTGGAGGGTTGCTTGGGAATGATCAATACTGCCCCGTGCTTTAGCCAGACCCCTCTCTCCTTCCCAGCAGGATGGTGACAATGCAACCGAGCTGCTGGGCAACACCAGCCGCCGGCAGGACAAGCAGCAGCCTGTGCTCAAGGGCAAGGAGGGTACAGGCAGGAGGAACCCGACCCAGGGCAGCCTTCCCCAGGCACCACGGCTCGTCCAGCCCCTCCTGCCCCCTTCCGTCAAACTCAAACCCCAGGAGCCACGCACAACTGGGCGTCCCCCGCTGAAGCCCTAGCACCCTGTGGGCCCAGCAGCCAATAAATAATTCCTCATGTTCACCCAAGCACCTGTGTGGGCTGAGTGTGGAACCCTGGCTCGGAAACTCCCCATCACACACAAGGAGGGCTCGGCAGCATCCCTGGCCTGTGGCCACGTGTCACTGCAGGAGCAGCCCCTGGCCACCCCACATACAAGCACCTGTGCCCACCAAGCTGCTGCGCTCCCCTGGCACTCTCTGGCCTGGAACTCTATGGTCCTGCTCTTAGAGTCATTCTGCAGCAATTCCCCCCTTTTTCTTTGTGCAAGCAAGGCATTATGGGTTATTCTGTTCACCTGTTTTATCACACAACTATAAACATGTCTAATAGCTATTATGATTAACCCAATCAATGATACATAAGTGCAATACTTTTAAACAGTGTTTGACTCAACCTGTAATGCCGCGTGAAGACAACCATCTAGTTATTCTTAGGATATTGCTCATTTACTATTGCTGGGTAAGCTGAGCCAGGGTTCTCAGCTGTGCGTGCATCGAATTAGCATAATCAGAGACTCATACAACACATTCCAACAAACTTTTCACATCCATGTCCCTGTTCCAACAACAAAAGCTTCTGCAGTGTTGCATGTCTTACAGAGTCAACATTAAAACAAATCATAAATTGCCTTCGATGTAGGATTTGCTTAGCA
The DNA here is from genome assembly GCF_033815535.1 of Pezoporus flaviventris. NCBI lineage: Eukaryota > Metazoa > Chordata > Aves > Psittaciformes > Psittacidae > Pezoporus > Pezoporus flaviventris. Next base: position 3,597,956 of record NW_026892597.1, on the reverse strand, counting down.
ACTCAGCAACCCAGTCTGCTTAGTTGAGCCAAGGCCCGGCTGAAGCACTTACAGTGATTTGGCATATTATGATTGGATACATGTTTTGAAGACCCTTAGTGACTAACATATAATTGGTTAAACACAGGTGTGAGAACTCAACCTTGAAAGCTTGCCAACAGTCCACAGTTCTCATTAACTTGGTGAATTCCAGCCTCTTATCTTGCTTGCTTAAGCTTCTTCAGGCCTCTCATGGCCTTGCTGTATCTTTCAGGACTATTCAAAGTTTATGTACCAGTTATGCATTCTCCCGTGAGAACACTGTCTCCGCATCTTCCCCCTTTATGTTCTATATATGGTTTGGGTGACCCTACTTGAGCAGGGGATCTGGGCTAGATTATGTCTCCAACATATGCCAACCAGAGACTGCCTGGTCCTGCCCTTTTTTTCTGCTGTATGGCTCTCCGGTAACAGGCTGTATAGCTCTCTGTTCCTTCACATCAAGGTCTGGCATGACGTGTGTCCCCACCGCTCCACGCCTGCTGGGTTGCAGCCAGCAGCGGAGCTAAAGGTTCTTCTTGGTGGCAAACACAGAAGCCAACCCAGTCTTGCCCTTGATTGTGGTGGCAGGCATTTGGTCAGCCTCAGTCCTTGCACCTTGCTGTCAAGGCACAGTTTCACCTGCTTTATCCAGTGACAAGTCGCTACTACAGCAAGGCACACACACATTTACATTAGCAGAGTAACTATTACAGGGTGCAGCAGCAGTTGAAGATGCTGATGACAGCGAGGGACCACCCAAAGAAATTTCTTACCAGTGGAATTCTCCCCCCTCTTAATTTGTTCCATCACCTGCTTTATAACACTACCATTGTATTAAAATTTTTCTAGCTTTTGCCTTAGCATTTTCTAGCAGCTACTGCAAATTTCCATACTCTAACAACTCTTTTACAAGTGACCAATCTATACAATACAAGGTGCAGTTTCTTACTAGCAACTAGCTAGTAAATACAGGTGGTTTTATACACAAAATCACAACCTCTAATAATAGCTACTTTACAAGCACACATATTCAGGATGTTACTTTTCAGTTGCCCCCAAGTGATGTTTTGCAGTTATTTGTTCTTTCTCTTCCTCTATCTCATTCTGCTTGGGGTAATCAGGGTCAGCTCCTGTAGCTGAGGCATCAGGTTTTTCCATTCGTCTGTCCAGCTCATGGGAAGGCTTGACAAACTTTGCAGGCATTCACCATGGACCTGTAGGCAGGAGGACACAAATATACCCCCTCCCCCAGGTTATCAGTTCTTCAGAAGTAGACAGGTTAGACAGGTTAAAGTTAAATGTAACATCATTACTCTCTCCCCCCCCCCCTTTTTTTTTCCCCACTACAGTCCCACGTGCAGAACGTGGCACAAGGACCCTGTGGAGACTAACAGCAAACCAGCTCCGAGAAGCATCACTGCAGTGCGAGGTGGCAGGCTCAACCTTAGCGGGCGTCCCCGCAGAGGCTCTGCCTCCCCCACATCGTATGAGGCTTGGGCTTTTATACTGACCAAAATGCACACTCATTCCGACACAGGTAGCCTGCCTGTGCTGGAAGAAGTGGCCAGCAGTATCTACAGAGGTCTCCAAGGGTTGATAGAAACCTGGACATACTTATATATACCAACTTCTAGTACATGAGTATCACAGAGAAACTGTATGGGCTCCCCCTGTCAATTGCAAGGAAAAAATCATAACGTATACAGCTTGAGTATAAGAGGATTTTAACGCATACGTGGTCACTGTTTGTCAGGCCTCCTTAACTATTTTGAGATCAAGAGCTTCCCACTCTTTAGCCCCCTGCTGTGTAGTAAACACAGGATATGCAAAGATGCCCATTGCAGAAAATTCCCCAGTGATGTTCGCATCTTTGGTTACCCATTGTTACAGCTGAGCGTCTCCAGGGCCAGTAAGTCTGAGCAGACCGACCCGGGAGATGAAGAGTCAGGGTCTGGAAGCAGAGGATATAGATCTGGCTCGGATTCAGGGGATTCGGGGGCTGATCCTGCGCTGAACTCGGGGTCTCCGCTGCTCGCAGCTGTGTCTTTCTTATCAGATGTCTCTCGTTCGGTATGTGGCCATCTGCAGACCTGGCTCCTCCGTGACTGAGTTAAATTTTTTTTCACTCTAGGGCATAGTGGGTTGGAAAGGCTCGCGGTTCCTTTAAATCTCCCGCTCGCGCATGATCCCTATTTTCTACTGCGGGCTTCACAGTGGCGCCGCAATCGATCCGGCGCCGAGGCACCGCCCTCTTTCTTTCGGATTCCTCGACTTTTATCATACGTATCCCTTCTAATATACTTTCTCTGTCCTTTTCAAAGTCCCTACTTTCGGAACTGGGGTGGTGGGGAAGCAGGGGGTTACACCTCCTCCGCGGCACCTTCTGATGGAGGGGGAGAATAGGGGGGAAGAAAAGGGGGGGGGGGGGGGAACCCTGTGCTCGCGCGAGTTGGGGGAAACGAGTTGTAATCTTCCCCCGGTTTCAACCGACCGGGGACGTCTGTTCCTAGTTTCTCCGTTGCTACCGCGGCAGTTTTCTTTTCTGCCTTGTATCTTTTTATACAGTTCATTACTTCCCTCCGTGGTTTACCGAGTTTCTTTGCCTATTTATAATCATTAAGCACTGAGTCAAATAGTTCATCACCAAACTTTCGCCACTCACTCTCCTCAAATATTGTATAAGGATCTGCAAAAAAACTCCCTTAGCCTTCCCTACAGCCAGTAGACCTGCTAGCTGCTTTAGAGTCTCAGGCTCAATTCCCCGCTTTTATAAAAAGCACTGCAAAAAGTTCAGGGCTCAGTTCCCCGCTTTTATAAAAAGCACTGTAATAAGTCCAGGGCTACCTCTCGGTCCATTTCCATGGCCAGCCTTTTCCGGATCGTCTTCTTCTGGGTCGTCCTGTAACCTCGGTCTCCGGATCGGCCTCCCGATGCAGCAGTGTCTGGTTCGCCCCAGCGGCGGATTTCTTTCGGTTGGTCCAAGCACCCGGGTCCATCACGCCACCGCAGCAGCATTGCCCGCGCTTCCCGGCCGCTGCAGCCGGCGCCGCTCACTCGCCGTTCCGGGTCCCCGTCGACCGGGGCCCTGTATCCAGGTCCCCGCTAGTTGGGGCTCTGTATCCCGGGTCCCCGTCGACCGGGGCCCTGTATCCGGGTCCCCGTTAAACCGGGGCCCTGTATTCCCGGTCCCCGCTAGTCGGGGCCCTGTATCCAGGTCCCCGCTAGTTGGGGCCCTGTATCGCGGGTCCCCGCTAGTCGGGGCCCTGTATCCAGGTCCCTGCTAGTCGGGGCCCTGTATTCCGGGTCCCCGCTAGTCGGGGCCCTGTATCCAGGTCCCCGCTAGTCGGGGCCCTGTATCGCGGGTCCCCGCTAGTCGGGGCCCTGTATCCAGGTCCCCGCTAGTCGGGGCCCTGTATTCCCGGTCCCCGCTAGTCGGGGCCCTGTATTCTGGGTCCCCGCTAGTGGGGAGCCTGTAATCCGAGTCCCCGTCGACCGGGGCCCTGTCATCCGGCTCCCCGCTAGTCGGGGCCCTGTAATCCGGGTCCCCACTGACCGGGACCCTGTATCCCGGGTCCTCGCTAGTCGGGGCCCTGTAAACCGGGTCCCCAGCGACCAGGGCCCTGTAGTCCGCGTCCCTGTTCGGGCGCCATTTGTAAGCGGCGAGGAGAAGCAGACAGGCCAACCCCATATGGGTGATAAGCAACTTCTTTATTTGTGACGCAGTTCACACATATATAGGAGTGGTATTCAGCCACTCCTTCTTGGTATAACAGTATTGGTTAGCCCCCACAGCTTCCTCCACATTCTCCTCCCAGGTCCGGTTTCCGGCCACCTGTGGGGGCCACCCCCTGCCTTGCTTGCACAGTCCTCCAGAACTCTATGGTCCTGCTCTTAGAGTCATTCTGCAACAGAGCACCTCCTGTATGAAGACAGGCTGAGAAAGTTGGGGCTGTTCAGCCTGGAGAAGAGAAGGATGCGTGGAGACCTCCGAGAAGCCTTCCAGTATCTGAAGGGGGCCTATAGGGATGGTGGGGAGGGACTCTTCATTAGGGACCGTAGTGACAGGACAAGGGGTAACAGGTTGAAACTTAAACAGGGGAAGTTTAGATTGTCTGGAAGGAGGAAGTTCTTTCCTGTGAGGGTGGGGGGCCCTGGAATGGGTTGCCCAGGGAGGTTGTGAATGCTCCATCCCTGGCAGTGTTCAAGGGCAGGTTGGGCAAAGCATTGGGTGAGATGGTTTAGTGTGAGGTGTCCCTGCTCGTGGCAGGGGGGTTGGAACTGGATGATCTTAAGGCCCTTTCCAACCCAAACTCTTCTATGATTCTATAAAGAATCTGGCTGAGCAGTTGCCCTAGGTTGCAGTAACGAGGGGTGTTACCTTATTTAAGACTACAGAAGAATTACCTTTTGAAATGTTTATATTAAACAAATGCACGGAATTTAATGGCAAGTTTGTGGCAACTCAACATGCTTTCCAAATAAAGCATTCCACAGGGAATATCCGTGGGTAAGCTGATCTAGCTCTCCCTGCTTATTGCAGGTGGGGTGGACTAGATGGGCTTTGAAGGGCCCTTCCAATCCAAACTATTCCATTCTATAATTCCACACCCAGGAATGAAGTGTGGGAGTGGTACCAGAAGTAAGCATCATGTGCTCAGTGCTGTGTTTCTTGTACCTCACCTCCCAGGATCCTGTAAATAATGGCAACAGCTCTGCATTTACCAGAATGAGCCCTAAGTGCATTGACCTCTATTTTGGTCTTATTCTGAGTAACTGTCCGGGTCTTTTACATCTGGCCCTTGGTTTCATATCGACTTGCCTTTTGACATTTGAGGTCGGACATGACTGCTCTCTGACTCCTTCTCCCTCACTACCTTTGGGTCCTGGGACTCCTTCCACTAGAGCAGCTCGTTCCAAGCCCTGTCCAATGTGGCCTTGAAGACTGCCAGGGATGGGGCAGCCACAGCTTCTCTGGGCACCCTGTGCCAGCGCCTCAGCACCCTCACAGGGAAGAGCTTCTGCCTGATATCCAATCTAAATCTAACCCTTTTCAGCTTAAAGCTATTACTCCTTGTCCTGTCCCTACAGGCTCTTGTCAAAAGTCCCTTTCCAGAGAAGGCTCTGTCTTTAAACAGAGAGTTTTTGCAGATAAAGGAGTGAAAGGAAGAAAAAAGAGCTGTAGGTGGGAAATTAAACATGCAGAAACACCTAAACGGCCTCCAAAGATTTATTACTAATGGGATCTGCTCTTATCAGCCAGTCTTGATTTCAGATGCATCTCGCACAAAGCTGTTCTGCTGGGCTGGTTTCCTCGCAGGTGCCAGCAGATACTTCTGCTTTTGCTTTTCAAGAGCAAAACAGCCTCTGGTTAGACCCATCTGGTGGACTGCTGCTGCAGCTTGCCTTGACACAAGGCTTCTCTAACATCATCAGCTACTTTCTCTGCCCTGGCAAATATCCCCCATTGAGGGATGGGTCCTGGCAGTGGATCCTCACTGTGAATTTGGTGTCCTATGGCAATACCTTTGTCATAGGAAAGGCATCAAAGAGGCAGCTGAGCTGAGGTCTGACCTGGCTGCATGCAGGTTTCTGCATTTCCTTGATGGGTTCCTGCCTGCTTCTGTGTGAGGAAGATCTTTGTTCGTCAGTGAAGAATTAGCCCATTGTTGTGGTTCATTGTCTCACCCTGCTCCAGTTAGACCTGCAGACCCATCAGCCCTCCCTGTTCCCTACTCGGAAAGATGGGTGCTGCCCATATACAACACTTTCAAAGCCATGTTGGTGCAGAAGCACACAGAACAAAGGGAATGCTGAGTTTAGCTCACCGCAGTTTGTGACTCACTGCCTCTTGTTCACATACTCCTGGAAAGACGCATTTCAAATGTCCCCACTTGCTTAGTATGGACACAGGAATATCTGTCTAGGAAGTCATAGTGAAAACAAGCATTGAGCTCTGCATCCATAACATTGGAATTTAGGGTTTTCTCATGTATCCTATTGGCAATGGCCACGTGCCACAAAGTGGTGTTTCCATAAGCGCCATAAAGCAGAAAACCAAGCCCCAAAGGAAGTGTCACTGGTCCTTTTGGGTTGTACTCAACTCTCTTGAGGTCATCTACTCGGGTTGAATGGGGAGTGTTAAGGGGTAAGGCTGCATCACAAAGGGAAAGAGTAAGCCCAGAGCAGGCATATGGTGCCTTCTGACTTGCTCCATTGCATCCACGAGCTAGCTCTTGGTCTAGCAGGAGGTCTGACTCGGAGAGAGTCGCCTGCACAAAAAGCTTTTGACTTCACTTCTTAAGCACCCCAAATTTGCATCTAGCCCATGGCTCGTTCAGCATGAGCTCGTTTTCACACTGTCGATTCTCTAGTGTTAACAGCTACTTTAGGCTTGAGTAGCCTGCAGAGCATGTCTCTAACTCAGCCGTCCCTGCCAAGGAGTGAGAAAACAATTACCTCTGGTCCTCACCCTCTGTTGGCTCCTCCAACCACATCAACCAACTAAGATCTAAGATCATTATGACATCAAGTGCATCCTTCCCTCCTGTTCCTTGCTACACTGACTGTTTTCCTTTGTGCTCTCAGGACAGCATCTTGCTCTGCAGGAAAGGGGCTGCAAGTGCAGCAGGTTTTCCCAGAGGGTTACGAAACAACCCTGAAATTCCTGCTGGATTGACATGCCAAGGTCATGAGAATGAATGAAGACGGGCTGTTTGAATCCAAGTCACCTCGTGTAATCTTAGAGGCGTAAATCAAATGTTGTCGCTCTGGGCTTCGTGTTTGCACTGCCAGCGCGTTTGGTTTGGACAAAGAGGAAGAAAGCTGCGAGGGATGGCAAAGGCTGCGGATGGAAATGGAACGGCGACTCCAAGGAAAGGGAACACAGGCTTCGTGCGTCTGCCAGTGTGCCCGGGACACGAGGCGATGCGCTGGAGCTGCGGGATGGCAACGGGGCGTCGCCCGGAAACGGACAATGGACTCGGCCAATGGGCATCGAGGAGCGGCGGGCTGTGGCCAATAAATAGCGGGCAGGGGGCAGGGTGGTCTCAGTCACTGCTGCAGGTGCGGAGGGGCAGGAGGAAGGCCGCCGGCTGCCCGCTGTCTCTACTGCCCCCAGGTCAGACTCCCGTTGTGGAACACCGCAGCAGCGATGGCAACGCTCAGCCTATTTCAGCTGCTGGACGCTGCCATCAGCACCTCCAACGGGGGACGCGTGAATATCATGCAGCTGCGAATCCTACTGCGGGCTGTGCTGGAGCTCACGGGCCTTGGGGACCTGCCTGTCCCAGACTGGGGGCAGGCTGCCCAGGGGGTCAGGGCCCAGGCCCGGCATGTGAGGCAGCAGCGCCTGGAGCCAGGCGGGTGGCAGCCCAGGACAGCCCTGCTGCAGGGCACCGCTGGCAGCTCCCGACTTTACACCAGGGCTGCCGGTGTGGGGCAGCTGGAGGAGATGGAAGACGTGGACAGCAGCAGCTCTGAGGTAGGGGCTCTCCCAAGTCCCATGGGCTCCACAGCCCTGGAGCTCTGGCCCCACCATCCTCTCCATCCCTGTCTTCCCCACTCCTGACACATGGGTGGGAGCCGTGTCCACTCCTCAGGCACCTGAGAGGCACCGTCAGCACCTCATGGGCCTCATCTCCACCCCCAGTCTCCTTGGCTCGCCCCAGGGCTAAACCCGGCACTGCGGGGTACTGGAGAGGGGCCTCACCCTGCACGGCACTGAGCTGCTCAGGCACAGGCTTTTCCCGGGTGTCCCAAGGGGCAGGCCTGGAGAACCAGCTCCTGGTCTGCAGGGGCCCTCCCCTGGGGCTCAACCCCCGCCGCCCTCCTCTCCTAGGACATGGCTCTGTCCCAGCCTCTCCCGGAGGGGATCGGTGGCATGAACGAGGCAGTCGGGAAGGGGCTTGGCTTGCTGAGCTGCTGCTGGGGTCCCTGTGCCCATCGTTTCCTCCCTGCGTAACCCTGTGTCCATCACCCTGGGCGCCACCCAGCGAGGGAGGAGTGGGAAGGGGGCTCTGAGCCGGAAGTGTGAAAGTGTGTGAGTTCAGCCCGGGGCGGCTGGGGACAGAGCTGGGGACCGTGCGGGGAGCCCTGGCTCTGCCCTTGCTGCTGCACTTCTGTCCACAAACCTGCTCCCCTTTGCCGCCTCTTCCCAGGAGGACTACAGAGCCCGGTCTGCCCTCACCAAGTCCTCCACTTTGGACATGGACACCCTGCACAGGGCAAGCTCAGCACTGCGTCCCAAGGAACCAGGGACAGAGCGTGCAGCCCCTACTGCTCAGAGCACCAGCTCAACCAGCAGGTCTGCAAGTCGCAGTGTTCCGCCCAACATCTCATGGAGATGGGCTGGAGCTGCTGACCGTGAGGACAGGGCTGTATGGAGAAAGCCTTCTCTTGCTGCCACCCCTGCCTGGAGATCAAAGAAAGAAGTTGGAGCTGCTGTCGCCGCGGCCAAGGCTCCACGGAGAAAGTCTTGTCTTGTTTCCAGCAAGACCCGCAGCCCAGGGATGCGTTCCAGAAAAAGGGTTTCCTGGGCAGACCTCCAGGGAGCAGGGACGCAGCCAATAGCCCCTAGCTCCAGTGTGCATCCCAGGGCCATGGGCCAGCTGCAAGAGGCGTGTGGATCGTCAGAATCCTCCGGCTCCAGCAGTTCCTCCACCTCCTCGATGATGGAGGCTGAGTTCAAGACTCTTCACAGCCTCTATGATCTGCTAAAGAAGCAGGCGGCGCAGCTGCAAGCCACCAAGTCGGACCGCGCTGAGCTGGAGATGCTGCGGTCCGAGCTGCTGCACCAGCAGGAGGAAGGTGGGAGCTGTGAGGTCTGGTGGGATGTTTGAGAGCCTGGGTCGGGGGCTCGTTGCCCTCAGAGCCTGGCCTTGAAGGTGAGACCCCCTCACTGACAGTGTGTCCCCTTGGCCCATGTTCTTGCAGGCCAGGAGAGCATCGCCATCAAGCTTGAGGAGCTCCGTGGCCAGGCGTCCTCCCTGCAGGGCCTGGCAAGTGACTTAAAGCAGAAGGTGTGGAAGGTGAGCCGGTGGCAGTCCCCAGGGGGCACGTGGGGATGCTTGGGGGTTTGGGCAGGGAGGGGCAGAAGAAGAGCCCCTGGTCTGGGAAGACACTGGCACCATGCCCTGACTCTGCCCCACCACTGCTCCCAGCTCACGTCCGCGCTTCAGAAGCTGAAGCAGGAGCTGATGGAGATGGTGGCATGGGGGGCTTCGGAAGAGGCTGCTGGGACCTCCCCTGCCCCGCAGCTGGTTGTGCTTCTGTGAAATGTGGGGAGAGCCCCTTGCTCCTCCCCCCAGATAGGGTTGTACGAGTCAGCAGCATGGAGGGAAATTGCAGCTGTGCTGCAGATGTCCTGCTGGCACTGAGAGCCCGTGGTCACTTGCCCATTAAGCCGGGTCTGTTCCCAAGGGACAGGCACCCCCCCCCTTGCATGGCACTACCCTGTCGTCTTCCTCCCTGCATCAGGACCAGGAGGTGCTGAGCCGCTTGAAGGCCCAGGAGCAGGAGCTGCAGCAAGTCCGTCATCAGCTGCGGGAAGAGATGGCCTCCAAGGTGAGGGGTGGCCCAACCCCCCCGAGCCAAACTGGCACCTCTGGGGCTTGGAGGCCCAAGGCTGTATCCCTCTGAGGATTCCTGCTCCTGGCTTTTCTCTGGGCGCCGCAGTGCCCCAAGCTGGGGCCGCTGGCTGAGGGGAGTGTGTGTGCCTGCAGCTGGACCGCAAGGAGCTGGGGCCTTTCCAGCAGCAGCTGGAGGAGCAGTGGAAGAGAAGTCTGGAGCAGGTCACGGAGAAGGCACCGCCGAGAGAGGCTAACAATGCGGATGGCATTAAGACGTGAGTGTGATGGGGACAGTGGTGGCTTCAGAGACAGCACTCGCCCCATTGCCACTTTGGCCTTGCCAGCACCCCCGGTTCCTATGGTGCTCTGGGTGCCCATGGCAGTAGTTCGCACTGATGGTGGTGGTTTTTGGAGCCAACCTCCAACTGCTCTCCCTCATCCTCCCGCCATTCTTCTGTAAGCAGCCAGGGGGTTGGGACCTTGCTTGGGTGCTAGGCTACAAACCGGGCTGAAACCCACGTTTCCCAGCTCACCCACCCCTTTCCTCCCCTGCCCAGGCAGCCTTCCAGTGCCAATTCCCGGCGCCTGTCCTGTGACCGGCAGCTCAACGTGAGGGTGCCTGCCTCGTAAGTAGCACCTGTCCCTGGAGTGGGCAGGGGGATGCCATTGGGTGAAAGCCCGTGGATTTTGGGGCACTGCCTTGAGGCGGGCTGGATCATTTGTCCCCTGTCACCCACCGGTGGCTCTTGGTTTCCACAGGCCCGTCGTGCCCATCCCACCCGCGCCACGGCTGACCTCCCGCGTCACTGAGAAAATTCCTCGTTCCCTCAAACCAGGGGAAAGCAAGAGGTAGGGGACTTGGGACCCATCCCCTGCCAGGGTGCAGGGTGGCCCTGCCCTGGCGGGAGAGCTCTTCCCTGGGTGGGGATAGAAGGCTCTGTGGGTGCCAGGGCAGGCTGCCCACATACGCCCTGTCCCCCACCCTGGCAGACCACAGTGCTGGGTGCTGAGTCCCCCTATTTCCCATCCTGCAGGGAGCAGGCGGCTCGCTGCTGGAACCCCAGCGTGCCGTGGCAGTGCGGGGACCAGAACACTGCTCCCCAGCCTGTCTCACCCAGCACCCCACGGACTCTCAGGCCGTCCGCTGTGCTCCACCGGAAGGTAGGGATGAAGAAGGAAGGGATCTGGAGGGGGCAAATGAGGCTGGGAGTGTGATGCTGAGTATTTGGGATGGGGGGATTCGTGCCTCAGTTTCCCCAGGAGGGCTGCGTGTGGAGGGTTGCTTGGGAATGATCAATACTGCCCCGTGCTTTAGCCAGACCCCTCTCTCCTTCCCAGCAGGATGGCGACAATGCAACCGAGCTGCTGGGCAACACCAGCCGCCGGCAGGACAAGCAGCAGCCTGTGCTCAAGGGCAAGGAGGGTACAGGCAGGAGGAACCCGACCCAGGGCAGCCTTCCCCAGGCACCGCGGCTCGTCCAGCCCCTCCTGCCCCCTTCCGTCAAACTCAAACCCCAGGAGCCACGCACGACTGGGCGTCCCCCGCTGAAGCCCTGGCACCCTGTGGGCCCAGCAGCCAATAAATAATTCCTCATGTTCACCCAAGCACCTGTGTGGGCTGAGTGTGGAACCCTGGCTCGGAAACTCCCCATCACACACAAGGAGGGCTCGGCAGCATCCCTGGCCTGTGGCCACGTGTCACTGCAGGAGCAGCCCCTGGCCACCCCACATACAAGCACCTGTGCCCACCAAGCTGCTGCGCTCCACTGGCACTCTCTGGCCTGGAAAAGCCCTGTTTGGGAGCCTGCGTCCCCAGAGTCTCCTGCATGACCCAGGGAACTACAGAGCAGTCAGTCTCACTTGTGTGCCTGGCAAAATCTTGGAGAAAATTCTCCTGGAAGGCATGCTAAGGCACATGAAAAACACCAAGGGGAAATGTAAGCGGCGAGGAGAAGCAGACAGGCCAACCCAATATGGGTGATAAGCAACTTCTCCTTTATTTGTGACACAGTTCACACATATATAGGAGTGGTATTCAGCCACTCCTTCTTGGCACAACAGTATTGGTTAGCCCCCACACAGCTTCCTCCACATTCTCCTCCCAGGTCCGGTCTCTGGCCACCTGTGGGGGCCACCCCCTGCCTTGCTTGCACAGTCCTCCAGAACTCTATGGTCCTGCTCTTAGAGTCATTCTGCAACAATTCCCCCCTTTTTCTTTGTGCAAGCAAGGCACTATGGGTTATTCTGTTCACCTGTTTTATCACACAACTATAAACATGTCTAATAGCTACGATGATTAACCCAATCAATGATACATAAGTGCAATACTTTTAAACAGTGTTTGACTCAACCTGTAATGCCGCGTGAAGACAACCATCTAGTTATTCTTAGGATATTGCTCATTTACTATTGCTGGGTAAGCTGAGCCAGGGTTCTCAGCTGTGCGTGCATCGAATTAGCATAATCAGAGACTCATACAACACATTCCAACAAACTCACTCTCCTCAAATATTGTATAAGGATCTGCAAAAAAACTCCCTTAGCCTTCCCTACAGCCAGTAGACCTGCTAGCTGCTTTAGAGTCTCAGGCTCAATTCCCCGCTTTTATAAAAAGCACTGCAAAACGTTCAGGGCTCAGTTCCCCGCTTTTATAAAAAGCACTGTAATAAGTCCAGGGCTACCTCTCGGTCCATTTCCATGGCCAGCCTTTTCCGGATCGTCTTCTTCTGGGTCGTCCTGTAACCTCGGTCTCCGGATCGGCCTCCCGATGCAGCAGTGTCTGGTTCGCCCCAGCGGCGGATTTCTTTCGGTTGGTCCAAGCACCCGGGTCCATCACGCCACCGCAGCAGCATTGCCCGCGCTTCCCGGCCGCTGCAGCCGGCGCCGCTCACTCGCCGTTCCGGGTCCCCGTCGACTGGGGCCCTGTATCCAGGTCCCCGCTAGTCGGGGCCCTGTATCGCGGGTCCCCGCTAGTCGGGGCCCTGTATCCAGGTCCCCGCTAGTCGGGGCCCTGTATTCCCGGTCCCCGCTAGTCGGGGCCCTGTATTCTGGGTCCCCGCTAGTGGGGAGCCTGTAATCCGGGTCCCCGTCGACCGGGGCCCTGTCATCCAGCTCCCCGCTAGTCGGGGCCCTGTAATCCGGGTCCCCACTGACCGGGACCCTGTATCCCGGGTCCTCGCTAGTCGGGGCCCTGTAAACCGGGTCCACAGCGACCAGGGCCCTGTAGTCCGCGTCCCTGTTCGGGCGCCATTTGTAAGCGGCGAGGAGAAGCAGACAGGCCAACCCCATATGGGTGATAAGCAACTTCTTTATTTGTGACGCAGTTCACACATATATAGGAGTGGTATTCAGCCACTCCTTCTTGGTATAACAGTATTGGTTAGCCCCCACAGCTTCCTCCACATTCTCCTCCCAGGTCCGGTCTCCGGCCACCTGTGGGGGCCACCCCCTGCCTTGCTTGCACAGTCCTCCAGAACTCTATGGTCCTGCTCTTAGAGTCATTCTGCAACAGAGCACCTCCTGTATGAAGACAGGCTGAGAAAGTTGGGGCTGTTCAGCCTGGAGAAGAGAAGGATGCGTGGAGACCTCCGAGAAGCCTTCCAGTATCTGAAGGGGGCCTATAGGGATGGTGGGGAGGGACTCTTCATTAGGGACCGTAGTGACAGGACAAGGGGTAACAGGTTGAAACTTAAACAGGGGAAGTTTAGATTGTCTGGAAGGAGGAAGTTCTTTCCTGTGAGGGTGGGGGGCCCTGGAATGGGTTGCCCAGGGAGGTTGTGAATGCTCCATCCCTGGCAGTGTTCAAGGGCAGGTTGGGCAAAGCATTGGGTGAGATGGTTTAGTGTGAGGTGTCCCTGCTCGTGGCAGGGGGGTTGGAACTGGATGATCTTAAGGCCCTTTCCAACCCAAACTCTTCTATGATTCTATAAAGAATCTGGCTGAGCAGTTGCCCTAGGTTGCAGTAACGAGGGGTGTTACCTTATTTAAGACTACAGAAGAATTACCTTTTGAAATGTTTATATTAAACAAATGCACGGAATTTAATGGCAAGTTTGTGGCAACTCAACATGCTTTCCAAATAAAGCATTCCACAGGGAATATCCGTGGGTAAGCTGATCTAGCTCTCCCTGCTTATTGCAGGTGGGGTGGACTAGATGGGCTTTGAAGGGCCCTTCCAATCCAAACTATTCCATTCTATAATTCCACACCCAGGAATGAAGTGTGGGAGTGGTACCAGAAGTAAGCATCATGTGCTCAGTGCTGTGTTTCTTGTACCTCACCTCCCAGGATCCTGTAAATAATGGCAACAGCTCTGCATTTACCAGAATGAGCCCTAAGTGCATTGACCTCTATTTTGGTCTTATTCTGAGTAACTGTCCGGGTCTTTTACATCTGGCCCTTGGTTTCATATCGACTTGCCTTTTGACATTTGAGGTCGGACATGACTGCTCTCTGACTCCTTCTCCCTCACTACCTTTGGGTCCTGGGACTCCTTCCACTAGAGCAGCTCGCTCCAAGCCCTGTCCAATGTGGCCTTGAAGACTGCCAGGGATGGGGCAGCCACAGCTTCTCTGGGCACCCTGTGCCAGCGCCTCAGCACCCTCACAGGGAAGAGCTTCTGCCTGATATCCAATCTAAATCTAACCCTTTTCAGCTTAAAGCTATTACTCCTTGTCCTGTCCCTACAGGCTCTTGTCAAAAGTCCCTTTCCAGAGAAGGCTCTGTCTTTAAACAGAGAGTTTTTGCAGATAAAGGAGTGAAAGGAAGAAAAAAGAGCTGTAGGTGGGAAATTAAACATGCAGAAACACCTAAACGGCCTCCAAAGATTTATTACTAATGGGATCTGCTCTTATCAGCCAGTCTTGATTTCAGATGCATCTCGCACAAAGCTGTTCTGCTGGGCTGGTTTCCTCGCAGGTGCCAGCAGATACTTCTGCTTTTGCTTTTCAAGAGCAAAACAGCCTCTGGTTAGACCCATCTGGTGGACTGCTGCTGCAGCTTGCCTTGACACAAGGCTTCTCTAACATCATCAGCTACTTTCTCTGCCCTGGCAAATATCCCCCATTGAGGGATGGGTCCTGGCAGTGGATCCTCACTGTGAATTTGGTGTCCTATGGCAATACCTTTGTCATAGGAAAGGCATCAAAGAGGCAGCTGAGCTGAGGTCTGACCTGGCTGCATGCAGGTTTCTGCATTTCCTTGATGGGTTCCTGCCTGCTTCTGTGTGAGGAAGATCTTTGTTCGTCAGTGAAGAATTAGCCCATTGTTGTGGTTCATTGTCTCACCCTGCTCCAGTTAGACCTGCAGACCCATCAGCCCTCCCTGTTCCCTACTCGGAAAGATGGGTGCTGCCCATATACAACACTTTCAAAGCCATGTTGGTGCAGAAGCACACAGAACAAAGGGAATGCTGAGTTTAGCTCACCGCAGTTTGTGACTCACTGCCTCTTGTTCACATACTCCTGGAAAGACGCATTTCAAATGTCCCCACTTGCTTAGTATGGACACAGGAATATCTGTCTAGGAAGTCATAGTGAAAACAAGCATTGAGCTCTGCATCCATAACATTGGAATTTAGGGTTTTCTCATGTATCCTATTGGCAATGGCCACGTGCCACAAAGTGGTGTTTCCATAAGCGCCATCAAGCAGAAAACCAAGCCCCAAAGGAAGTGTCACTGGTCCTTTTGGGTTGTACTCAACTCTCTGAGGTCATCTACTCGGGTTGAATGGGGAGTGTTAAGGGGTAAGGCTGCATCACAAAGGGAAAGAGTAAGCCCAGAGCAGGCATATGGTGCCTTCTGACTTGCTCCATTGCATCCACGAGCTAGCTCTTGGTCTAGCAGGAGGTCTGACTCGGAGAGAGTCGCCTGCACAAAAAGCTTTTGACTTCACTTCTTAAGCACCCCAAATTTGCATCTAGCCCATGGCTCGTTCAGCATGAGCTCGTTTTCACACTGTCGATTCTCTAGTGTTAACAGCTACTTTAGGCTTGAGTAGCCTGCAGAGCATGTCTCTAACTCAGCCGTCCCTGCCAAGGAGTGAGAAAACAATTACCTCTGGTCCTCACCCTCTGTTGGCTCCTCCAACCACATCAACCAACTAAGATCTAAGATCATTATGACATCAAGTGCATCCTTCCCTCCTGTTCCTTGCTACACTGACTGTTTTCCTTTGTGCTCTCAGGACAGCATCTTGCTCTGCAGGAAAGGGGCTGCAAGTGCAGCAGGTTTTCCCAGAGGGTTACGAAACAACCCTGAAATTCCTGCTGGATTGACATGCCAAGGTCATGAGAATGAATGAAGACGGGCTGTTTGAATCCAAGTCACCTCGTGTAATCTTAGAGGCGTAAATCAAATGTTGTCGCTCTGGGCTTCGTGTTTGCACTGCCAGCGCGTTTGGTTTGGACAAAGAGGAAGAAAGCTGCGAGGAAAGGCAAAGGCTGCGGATGGAAATGGAACGGCGACTCCAAGGAAAGGGAACACAGGCTTCGTGCGTCTGCCAGTGTGCCCGGGACACGAGGCGATGCGCTGGAGCTGCGGGATGGCAACGGGGCGTCGCCCGGAAACGGACAATGGACTCGGCCAATGGGCATCGAGGAGCAGCGGGCTGTGGCCAATAAATAGCGGGCAGGGGGCAGGGTGGTCTCAGTCACTGCTGCAGGTGCGGAGGGGCAGGAGGAAGGCCGCCGGCTGCCCGCTGTCTCTACTGCCCCCAGGTCAGACTCCCGTTGTGGAACACCGCAGCAGCGATGGCAACGCTCAGCCTATTTCAGCTGCTGGACGCTGCCATCAGCACCTCCAACGGGGGACGCGTGAATATCATGCAGCTGCGAATCCTACTGCGGGCTGTGCTGGAGCTCACGGGCCTTGGGGACCTGCCTGTCCCAGACTGGGGGCAGGCTGCCCAGGGGGTCAGGGCCCAGGCCCGGCATGTGAGGCAGCAGCGCCTGGAGCCAGGCGGGTGGCAGCCCAGGACAGCCCTGCTGCAGGGCACCGCTGGCAGCTCCCGACTTTACACCAGGGCTGCCGGTGTGGGGCAGCTGGAGGAGATGGAAGACGTGGACAGCAGCAGCTCTGAGGTAGGGGCTCTCCCAAGTCCCATGGGCTCCACAGCCCTGGAGCTCTGGCCCCACCATCCTCTCCATCCCTGTCTTCCCCACTCCTGACACATGGGTGGGAGCCGTGTCCACTCCTCAGGCACCTGAGAGGCACCGTCAGCACCTCATGGGCCTCATCTCCACCCCCAGTCTCCTTGGCTCGCCCCAGGGCTAAACCCGGCACTGCGGGGTACTGGAGAGGGGCCTCACCCTGCACGGCACTGAGCTGCTCAGGCACAGGCTTTTCCCGGGTGTCCCAAGGGGCAGGCCTGGAGAACCAGCTCCTGGTCTGCAGGGGCCCTCCCCTGGGGCTCAACCCCCGCCGCCCTCCTCTCCTAGGACATGGCTCTGTCCCAGCCTCTCCCGGAGGGGATCGGTGGCATGAACGAGGCAGTCGGGAAGGGGCTTGGCTTGCTGAGCTGCTGCTGGGGTCCCTGTGCCCATCGTTTCCTCCCTGCGTAACCCTGTGTCCATCACCCTGGGCGCCACCCAGCGAGGGAGGAGTGGGAAGGGGGCTCTGAGCCGGAAGTGTGAAAGTGTGTGAGTTCAGCCCGGGGCGGCTGGGGACAGAGCTGGGGACCGTGCGGGGAGCCCTGGCTCTGCCCTTGCTGCTGCACTTCTGTCCACAAACCTGCTCCCCTTTGCCGCCTCTTCCCAGGAGGACTACAGAGCCCGGTCTGCCCTCACCAAGTCCTCCACTTTGGACATGGACACCCTGCACAGGGCAAGCTCAGCACTGCGTCCCAAGGAACCAGGGACAGAGCGTGCAGCCCCTACTGCTCAGAGCACCAGCTCAACCAGCAGGTCTGCAAGTCGCAGTGTTCCGCCCAACATCTCATGGAGATGGGCTGGAGCTGCTGACCGTGAGGACAGGGCTGTATGGAGAAAGCCTTCTCTTGCTGCCACCCATGCCTGGAGATCAAAGAAAGAAGTTGGAGCTGCTGTCGCCGCGGCCAAGGCTCCACGGAGAAAGTGGGCAGGGGGATGCCATAGGGTGAAAGCCCGTGGATTTTGGGGCACTGCCTTGAGGCGGGCTGGATCATTTGTCCCCTGTCACCCACCGGTGGCTCTTGGTTTCCACAGGCCCGTCGTGCCCATCCCACCCGCGCCACGGCTGACCTCCCGCGTCACTGAGAAAATTCCTCGTTCCCTCAAACCAGGGGAAAGCAAGAGGTAGGGGACTTGGGACCCATCCCCTGCCAGGGTGCAGGGTGGCCCTGCCCTGGCGGGAGAGCTCTTCCCTGGGTGGGGATAGAAGGCTCTGTGGGTGCCAGGGCAGGCTGCCCACATACGCCCTGTCCCCCACCCTGGCAGACCACAGTGCTGGGTGCTGAGTCCCCCTATTTCCCATCCTGCAGGGAGCAGGCGGCTCGCTGCTGGAACCCCAGCGTGCCGTGGCAGTGCGGGGACCAGAACACTGCTCCCCAGCCTGTCTCACCCAGCACCCCACGGACTCTCAGGCCGTCCGCTGTGCTCCACAGGAAGGTAGGGATGAAGAAGGAAGGGATCTGGAGGGGGCAAATGAGGCTGGGAGTGTGATGCTGAGTATTTGGGATGGGGGGATTCGTGCCTCAGTTTCCCCAGGAGGGCTGCGTGTGGAGGGTTGCTTGGGAATGATCAATACTGCCCCGTGCTTTAGCCAGACCCCTCTCTCCTTCCCAGCAGGATGGTGACAATGCAACCGAGCTGCTGGGCAACACCAGCCGCCGGCAGGACAAGCAGCAGCCTGTGCTCAAGGGCAAGGAGGGTACAGGCAGGAGGAACCCGACCCAGGGCAGCCTTCCCCAGGCACCGCGGCTCGTCCAGCCCCTCCTGCCCCCTTCCGTCAAACTCAAACCCCAGGAGCCACGCACGACTGGGCGTCCCCCGCTGAAGCCCTGGCACCCTGTGGGCCCAGCAGCCAATAAATAATTCCTCATGTTCACCCAAGCACCTGTGTGGGCTGAGTGTGGAACCCTGGCTCGGAAACTCCCCATCACACACAAGGAGGGCTCGGCAGCATCCCTGGCCTGTGGCCACGTGTCACTGCAGGAGCAGCCCCTGGCCACCCCACATACAAGCACCTGTGCCCACCAAGCTGCTGCGCTCCACTGGCACTCTCTGGCCTGGAAAAGCCCTGTTTGGGAGCCTGCGTCCCCAGAGTCTCCTGCATGACCCAGGGAACTACAGAGCAGTCAGTCTCACTTGTGTGCCTGGCAAAATCTTGGAGAAAATTCTCCTGGAAGGCATGCTAAGGCACATGAAAAACACCAAGGGGAAATGTAAGCGGCGAGGAGAAGCAGACAGGCCAACCCAATATGGGTGATAAGCAACTTCTCCTTTATTTGTGACACAGTTCACACATATATAGGAGTGGT
Source organism: Pezoporus flaviventris (assembly GCF_033815535.1). Lineage (NCBI taxonomy): Eukaryota > Metazoa > Chordata > Aves > Psittaciformes > Psittacidae > Pezoporus > Pezoporus flaviventris. Next base: position 3,578,915 of record NW_026892597.1, on the reverse strand, counting down.
ATTCAGCCACTCCTTCTTGGCACAACAGTATTGGTTAGCCCCCACACAGCTTCCTCCACATTCTCCTCCCAGGTCCGGTCTCTGGCCACCTGTGGGGGCCACCCCCTGCCTTGCTTGCACAGTCCTCCAGAACTCTATGGTCCTGCTCTTAGAGTCATTCTGCAACAATTCCCCCCTTTTTCTTTGTGCAAGCAAGGCACTATGGGTTATTCTGTTCACCTGTTTTATCACACAACTATAAACATGTCTAATAGCTACGATGATTAACCCAATCAATGATACATAAGTGCAATACTTTTAAACAGTGTTTGACTCAACCTGTAATGCCGCGTGAAGACAACCATCTAGTTATTCTTAGGATATTGCTCATTTACTATTGCTGGGTAAGTTGAGCCAGGGTTCTCAGCTGTGCGTGCATCGAATTAGCATAATCAGAGACTCATACAACACATTCCAACAAACTTTTCACATCCATGTCCCTGTTCCAACAACAAAAGGTTCTGCAGTGTTGCATGTCTTACAGAGTCAACATTAAAACAAATCAGAAATTGCCTTTGATGTAGGATTTGCTTAGCAACTCAGCAACCCAGTCTGCTTAGTTGAGCCAAGGCCCGGCTGAAGCACTTACAGTGATTTGGCATATTATGATTGGATACATGTTTTGAAGACCCTTAGTGACTAACATATAATTGGTTAAACACAGGTGTGAGAACTCAACCTTGAAAGCTTGCCAACAGTCCACAGTTCTCATTAACTTGGTGAATTCCAGCCTCTTATCTTGCTTGCTTAAGCTTCTTCAGGCCTCTCATGGCCTTGCTGTATCTTTCAGGACTATTCAAAGTTTATGTACCAGTTATGCATTCTCCCGTGAGAACACTGTCTCCGCATCTTCCCCCTTTATGTTCTATATATGGTTTGGGTGACCCTACTTGAGCAGGGGATCTGGGCTAGATTATGTCTCCAACATATGCCAACCAGAGACTGCCTGGTCCTGCCCTTTTTTTCTGCTGTATGGCTCTCCGGTAACAGGCTGTATAGCTCTCTGTTCCTTCACATCAAGGTCTGGCATGACGTGTGTCCCCACCGCTCCACGCCTGCTGGGTTGCAGCCAGCAGCGGAGCTAAAGGTTCTTCTTGGTGGCAAACACAGAAGCCAACCCAGTCTTGCCCTTGATTGTGGTGGCAGGCATTTGGTCAGCCTCAGTCCTTGCACCTTGCTGTCAAGGCACAGTTTCACCTGCTTTATCCAGTGACAAGTCGCTACTACAGCAAGGCACACACACATTTACATTAGCAGAGTAACTATTACAGGGTGCAGCAGCAGTTGAAGATGCTGATGACAGCGAGGGACCACCCAAAGAAATTTCTTACCAGTGGAATTCTCCCCCTCTTAATTTGTTCCATCACCTGCTTTATAACACTACCATTGTATTAAAATTTTTCTAGCTTTTGCCTTAGCATTTTCTAGCAGCTACTGCAAATTTCCATACTCTAACAACTCTTTTACAAGTGACCAATCTATACAATACAAGGTGCAGTTTCTTACTAGCAACTAGCTAGTAAATACAGGTGGTTTTATACACAAAATCACAACCTCTAATAATAGCTACTTTACAAGCACACATATTCAGGATGTTACTTTTCAGTTGCCCCCAAGTGATGTTTTGCAGTTATTTGTTCTTTCTCTTCCTCTATCTCATTCTGCTTGGGGTAATCAGGGTCAGCTCCTGTAGCTGAGGCATCAGGTTTTTCCATTCGTCTGTCCAGCTCATGGGAAGGCTTGACAAACTTTGCAGGCATTCACCATGGACCTGTAGGCAGGAGGACACAAATATACCCCCTCCCCCAGGTTATCAGTTCTTCAGAAGTAGACAGGTTAGACAGGTTAAAGTTAAATGTAACATCATTACTCTCTCCCCCCCCCCCTTTTTTTTCCCCACTACAGTCCCACGTGCAGAACGTGGCACAAGGACCCTGTGGAGACTAACAGCAAACCAGCTCCGAGAAGCATCACTGCAGTGCGAGGTGGCAGGCTCAACCTTAGCGGGCGTCCCCGCAGAGGCTCTGCCTCCCCCACATCGTATGAGGCTTGGGCTTTTATACTGACCAAAATGCACACTCATTCCGACACAGGTAGCCTGCCTGTGCTGGAAGAAGTGGCCAGCAGTATCTACAGAGGTCTCCAAGGGTTGATAGAAACCTGGACATACTTATATTTACCAACTTCTAGTACATGAGTATCACAGAGAAACTGTATGGGCTCCCCCTGTCAATTGCAAGGAAAAAATCATAACGTATACAGCTTGAGTATAAGAGGATTTTAACGCATACGTGGTCACTGTTTGTCAGGCCTCCTTAACTATTTTGAGATCAAGAGCTTCCCACTCTTTAGCCCCCTGCTGTGTAGTAAACACAGGATCTGCAAAGATGCCCATTGCAGAAAATTCCCCAGTGATGTTCGCATCTTTGGTTACCCATTGTTACAGCTGAGCGTCTCCAGGGCCAGTAAGTCTGAGCAGACCGACCCGGGAGATGAAGAGTCAGGGTCTGGAAGCAGAGGATATAGATCTGGCTCGGATTCAGGGGATTCGGGGGCTGATCCTGCGCTGAACTCGGGGTCTCCGCTGCTCGCAGCTGTGTCTTTCTTATCAGATGCCTCTCGTTCGGTATGTGGCCATCTGCAGACCTGGCTCCTCCGTGACTGAGTTAAATTTTTTTTTCACTCTAGGGCATAGTGGGTTGGAAAGGCTCGCGGTTCCTTTAAATCTCCCGCTCGCGCATGATCCCTATTTTCTACTGCGGGCTTCACAGTGGCGCCGCAATCGATCCGGCGCCGAGGCACCGCCCTCTTTCTTTCGGATTCCTCGACTTTTATCATACGTATCCCTTTCTAATATACTTACTGTCCTTTTCAAAGTCCCTACTTTCGGAACTGGGGTGGTGGGGAAGCAGGGGGTTACACCTCCTCCGCGGCACCTTCTGATGGAGGGGGAGAATAGGGGGGAAGAAAAGGGGGGGGGGGGGGAACCCTGTGCTCGCGCGAGTTGGGGGAAACGAGTTGTAATCTTCCCCCGGTTTCAACCGACCGGGGACGTCTGTTCCTAGTTTCTCCGTTGCTACCGCGGCAGTTTTCTTTTCTGCCTTGTATCTTTTTATACAGTTCATTACTTCCCTCCGTGGTTTACCGAGTTTCTTTGCCTATTTATAATCATTAAGCACTGAGTCAAATAGTTCATCACCAAACTTTCGCCACTCACTCTCCTCAAATATTGTATAAGGATCTGCAAAAAAACTCCCTTAGCCTTCCCTACAGCCAGTAGACCTGCTAGCTGCTTTAGAGTCTCAGGCTCAATTCCCCGCTTTTATAAAAAGCACTGCAAAAAGTTCAGGGCTCAGTTCCCCGCTTTTATAAAAAGCACTGTAATAAGTCCAGGGCTACCTCTCGGTCCATTTCCATGGCCAGCCTTTTCCGGATCGTCTTCTTCTGGGTCGTCCTGTAACCTCGGTCTCCGGATCGGCCTCCCGATGCAGCAGTGTCTGGTTCGCCCCAGCGGCGGATTTCTTTCGGTTGGTCCAAGCACCCGGGTCCATCACGCCACCGCAGCAGCATTGCCCGCGCTTCCCGGCCGCTGCAGCCGGCGCCGCTCACTCGCCGTTCCGGGTCCCCGTCGACTGGGGCCCTGTATCCAGGTCCCCGCTAGTTGGGGCTCTGTATCCCGGGTCCCCGTCGACCGGGGCCCTGTATCCGGGTCCCCGTTAAACCGGGGCCCTGTATTCTGGGTCCCCGCTAGTCGGGGCCCTGTATCCAGGTCCCCGCTAGTCGGGGCCCTGTATCGCGGGTCCCCGCTAGTCGGGGCCCTGTATCCAGGTCCCCGCTAGTCGGGGCCCTGTATTCCCGGTCCCCGCTAGTCGGGGCCCTGTATTCTGGGTCCCCGCTAGTGGGGAGCCTGTAATCCGGGTCCCCGTCGACCGGGGCCCTGTCATCCGGCTCCCCGCTAGTCGGGGCCCTGTAATCCGGGTCCCCACTGACCGGGACCCTGTATCCCGGGTCCTCGCTAGTCGGGGCCCTGTAAACCGGGTCCACAGCGACCAGGGCCCTGTAGTCCGCGTCCCTGTTCGGGCGCCATTTGTAAGCGGCGAGGAGAAGCAGACAGGCCAACCCCATATGGGTGATAAGCAACTTCTTTATTTGTGACGCAGTTCACACATATATAGGAGTGGTATTCAGCCACTCCTTCTTGGTATAACAGTATTGGTTAGCCCCCACAGCTTCCTCCACATTCTCCTCCCAGGTCCGGTCTCCGGCCACCTGTGGGGGCCACCCCCTGCCTTGCTTGCACAGTCCTCCAGAACTCTATGGTCCTGCTCTTAGAGTCATTCTGCAACAGAGCACCTCCTGTATGAAGACAGGCTGAGAAAGTTGGGGCTGTTCAGCCTGGAGAAGAGAAGGATGCGTGGAGACCTCCGAGAAGCCTTCCAGTATCTGAAGGGGGCCTATAGGGATGGTGGGGAGGGACTCTTCATTAGGGACCGTAGTGACAGGACAAGGGGTAACAGGTTGAAACTTAAACAGGGGAAGTTTAGATTGTCTGGAAGGAGGAAGTTCTTTCCTGTGAGGGTGGGGGGCCCTGGAATGGGTTGCCCAGGGAGGTTGTGAATGCTCCATCCCTGGCAGTGTTCAAGGGCAGGTTGGGCAAAGCATTGGGTGAGATGGTTTAGTGTGAGGTGTCCCTGCTCGTGGCAGGGGGGTTGGAACTGGATGATCTTAAGGCCCTTTCCAACCCAAACTCTTCTATGATTCTATAAAGAATCTGGCTGAGCAGTTGCCCTAGGTTGCAGTAACGAGGGGTGTTACCTTATTTAAGACTACAGAAGAATTACCTTTTGAAATGTTTATATTAAACAAATGCACGGAATTTAATGGCAAGTTTGTGGCAACTCAACATGCTTTCCAAATAAAGCATTCCACAGGGAATATCCGTGGGTAAGCTGATCTAGCTCTCCCTGCTTATTGCAGGTGGGGTGGACTAGATGGGCTTTGAAGGGCCCTTCCAATCCAAACTATTCCATTCTATAATTCCACACCCAGGAATGAAGTGTGGGAGTGGTACCAGAAGTAAGCATCATGTGCTCAGTGCTGTGTTTCTTGTACCTCACCTCCCAGGATCCTGTAAATGATGGCAACAGCTCTGCATTTACCAGAATGAGCCCTAAGTGCATTGACCTCTATTTTGGTCTTATTCTGAGTAACTGTCCGGGTCTTTTACATCTGGCCCTTGGTTTCATATCGACTTGCCTTTTGACATTTGAGGTCGGACATGACTGCTCTCTGACTCCTTCTCCCTCACTACCTTTGGGTCCTGGGACTCCTTCCACTAGAGCAGCTCGCTCCAAGCCCTGTCCAATGTGGCCTTGAAGACTGCCAGGGATGGGGCAGCCACAGCTTCTCTGGGCACCCTGTGCCAGCGCCTCAGCACCCTCACAGGGAAGAGCTTCTGCCTGATATCCAATCTAAATCTAACCCTTTTCAGCTTAAAGCTATTACTCCTTGTCCTGTCCCTACAGGCTCTTGTCAAAAGTCCCTTTCCAGAGAAGGCTCTGTCTTTAAACAGAGAGTTTTTGCAGATAAAGGAGTGAAAGGAAGAAAAAAGAGCTGTAGGTGGGAAATTAAACATGCAGAAACACCTAAACGGCCTCCAAAGATTTATTACTAATGGGATCTGCTCTTATCAGCCAGTCTTGATTTCAGATGCATCTCGCACAAAGCTGTTCTGCTGGGCTGGTTTCCTCGCAGGTGCCAGCAGATACTTCTGCTTTTGCTTTTCAAGAGCAAAACAGCCTCTGGTTAGACCCATCTGGTGGACTGCTGCTGCAGCTTGCCTTGACACAAGGCTTCTCTAACATCATCAGCTACTTTCTCTGCCCTGGCAAATATCCCCCATTGAGGGATGGGTCCTGGCAGTGGATCCTCACTGTGAATTTAGTGTCCTATGGCAATACCTTTGTCATAGGAAAGGCATCAAAGAGGCAGCTGAGCTGAGGTCTGACCTGGCTGCATGCAGGTTTCTGCATTTCCTTGATGGGTTCCTGCCTGCTTCTGTGTGAGGAAGATCTTTGTTCGTCAGTGAAGAATTAGCCCATTGTTGTGGTTCATTGTCTCACCCTGCTCCAGTTAGACCTGCAGACCCATCAGCCCTCCCTGTTCCCTACTCGGAAAGATGGGTGCTGCCCATATACAACACTTTCAAAGCCATGTTGGTGCAGAAGCACACAGAACAAAGGGAATGCTGAGTTTAGCTCACCGCAGTTTGTGACTCACTGCCTCTTGTTCACATACTCCTGGAAAGACGCATTTCAAATGTCCCCACTTGCTTAGTATGGACACAGGAATATCTGTCTAGGAAGTCATAGTGAAAACAAGCATTGAGCTCTGCATCCATAACATTGGAATTTAGGGTTTTCTCATGTATCCTATTGGCAATGGCCACGTGCCACAAAGTGGTGTTTCCATAAGCGCCATAAAGCAGAAAACCAAGCCCCAAAGGAAGTGTCACTGGTCCTTTTGGGTTGTACTCAACTCTCTTGAGGTCATCTACTCGGGTTGAATGGGGAGTGTTAAGGGGTAAGGCTGCATCACAAAGGGAAAGAGTAAGCCCAGAGCAGGCATATGGTGCCTTCTGACTTGCTCCATTGCATCCACGAGCTAGCTCTTGGTCTAGCAGGAGGTCTGACTCGGAGAGAGTCGCCTGCACAAAAAGCTTTTGACTTCACTTCTTAAGCACCCCAAATTTGCATCTAGCCCATGGCTCGTTCAGCATGAGCTCGTTTTCACACTGTCGATTCTCTAGTGTTAACAGCTACTTTAGGCTTGAGTAGCCTGCAGAGCATGTCTCTAACTCAGCCGTCCCTGCCAAGGAGTGAGAAAACAATTACCTCTGGTCCTCACCCTCTGTTGGCTCCTCCAACCACATCAACCAACTAAGATCTAAGATCATTATGACATCAAGTGCATCCTTCCCTCCTGTTCCTTGCTACACTGACTGTTTTCCTTTGTGCTCTCAGGACAGCATCTTGCTCTGCAGGAAAGGGGCTGCAAGTGCAGCAGGTTTTCCCAGAGGGTTACGAAACAACCCTGAAATTCCTGCTGGATTGACATGCCAAGGTCATGAGAATGAATGAAGACGGGCTGTTTGAATCCAAGTCACCTCGTGTAATCTTAGAGGCGTAAATCAAATGTTGTCGCTCTGGGCTTCGTGTTTGCACTGCCAGCGCGTTTGGTTTGGACAAAGAGGAAGAAAGCTGCGAGGGATGGCAAAGGCTGCGGATGGAAATGGAACGGCGACTCCAAGGAAAGGGAACACAGGCTTCGTGCGTCTGCCAGTGTGCCCGGGACACGAGGCGATGCGCTGGAGCTGCGGGATGGCAACGGGGCGTCGCCCGGAAACGGACAATGGACTCGGCCAATGGGCATCGAGGAGCAGCGGGCTGTGGCCAATAAATAGCGGGCAGGGGGCAGGGTGGTCTCAGTCACTGCTGCAGGTGCGGAGGGGCAGGAGGAAGGCCGCCGGCTGCCCGCTGTCTCTACTGCCCCCAGGTCAGACTCCCGTTGTGGAACACCGCAGCAGCGATGGCAACGCTCAGCCTATTTCAGCTGCTGGACGCTGCCATCAGCACCTCCAACGGGGGACGCGTGAATATCATGCAGCTGCGAATCCTACTGCGGGCTGTGCTGGAGCTCACGGGCCTTGGGGACCTGCCTGTCCCAGACTGGGGGCAGGCTGCCCAGGGGGTCAGGGCCCAGGCCCGGCATGTGAGGCAGCAGCGCCTGGAGCCAGGCGGGTGGCAGCCCAGGACAGCCCTGCTGCAGGGCACCGCTGGCAGCTCCCGACTTTACACCAGGGCTGCCGGTGTGGGGCAGCTGGAGGAGATGGAAGACGTGGACAGCAGCAGCTCTGAGGTAGGGGCTCTCCCAAGTCCCATGGGCTCCACAGCCCTGGAGCTCTGGCCCCACCATCCTCTCCATCCCTGTCTTCCCCACTCCTGACACATGGGTGGGAGCCGTGTCCACTCCTCAGGCACCTGAGAGGCACCGTCAGCACCTCATGGGCCTCATCTCCACCCCCAGTCTCCTTGGCTCGCCCCAGGGCTAAACCCGGCACTGCGGGGTACTGGAGAGGGGCCTCACCCTGCACGGCACTGAGCTGCTCAGGCACAGGCTTTTCCCGGGTGTCCCAAGGGGCAGGCCTGGAGAACCAGCTCCTGGTCTGCAGGGGCCCTCCCCTGGGGCTCAACCCCCGCCGCCCTCCTCTCCTAGGACATGGCTCTGTCCCAGCCTCTCCCGGAGGGGATCGGTGGCATGAACGAGGCAGTCGGGAAGGGGCTTGGCTTGCTGAGCTGCTGCTGGGGTCCCTGTGCCCATCGTTTCCTCCCTGCGTAACCCTGTGTCCATCACCCTGGGCGCCACCCAGCGAGGGAGGAGTGGGAAGGGGGCTCTGAGCCGGAAGTGTGAAAGTGTGTGAGTTCAGCCCGGGGCGGCTGGGGACAGAGCTGGGGACCGTGCGGGGAGCCCTGGCTCTGCCCTTGCTGCTGCACTTCTGTCCACAAACCTGCTCCCCTTTGCCGCCTCTTCCCAGGAGGACTACAGAGCCCGGTCTGCCCTCACCAAGTCCTCCACTTTGGACATGGACACCCTGCACAGGGCAAGCTCAGCGCTGCGTCCCAAGGAACCAGGGACAGAGCATGCAGCCCCTACTGCTCAGAGCACCAGCTCAACCAGCAGGTCTGCAAGTCGCAGTGTTCCGCCCAACATCTCATGGAGATGGGCTGGAGCTGCTGACCGTGAGGACAGGGCTGTATGGAGAAAGCCTTCTCTTGCTGCCACCCATGCCTGGAGATCAAAGAAAGAAGTTGGAGCTGCTGTCGCCGCGGCCAAGGCTCCACGGAGAAAGTGGGCAGGGGGATGCCATAGGGTGAAAGCCCGTGGATTTTGGGGCACTGCCTTGAGGCGGGCTGGATCATTTGTCCCCTGTCACCCACCGGTGGCTCTTGGTTTCCACAGGCCCGTCGTGCCCATCCCACCCGCGCCACGGCTGACCTCCCGCGTCACTGAGAAAATTCCTCGTTCCCTCAAACCAGGGGAAAGCAAGAGGTAGGGGACTTGGGACCCATCCCCTGCCAGGGTGCAGGGTGGCCCTGCCCTGGCGGGAGAGCTCTTCCCTGGGTGGGGATAGAAGGCTCTGTGGGTGCCAGGGCAGGCTGCCCACATACGCCCTGTCCCCCACCCTGGCAGACCACAGTGCTGGGTGCTGAGTCCCCCTATTTCCCATCCTGCAGGGAGCAGGCGGCTCGCTGCTGGAACCCCAGCGTGCCGTGGCAGTGCGGGGACCAGAACACTGCTCCCCAGCCTGTCTCACCCAGCACCCCACGGACTCTCAGGCCGTCCGCTGTGCTCCACAGGAAGGTAGGGATGAAGAAGGAAGGGATCTGGAGGGGGCAAATGAGGCTGGGAGTGTGATGCTGAGTATTTGGGATGGGGGGATTCGTGCCTCAGTTTCCCCAGGAGGGCTGCGTGTGGAGGGTTGCTTGGGAATGATCAATACTGCCCCGTGCTTTAGCCAGACCCCTCTCTCCTTCCCAGCAGGATGGTGACAATGCAACCGAGCTGCTGGGCAACACCAGCCGCCGGCAGGACAAGCAGCAGCCTGTGCTCAAGGGCAAGGAGGGTACAGGCAGGAGGAACCCGACCCAGGGCAGCCTTCCCCAGGCACCGCGGCTCGTCCAGCCCCTCCTGCCCCCTTCCGTCAAACTCAAACCCCAGGAGCCACGCACGACTGGGCGTCCCCCGCTGAAGCCCTGGCACCCTGTGGGCCCAGCAGCCAATAAATAATTCCTCATGTTCACCCAAGCACCTGTGTGGGCTGAGTGTGGAACCCTGGCTCGGAAACTCCCCATCACACACAAGGAGGGCTCGGCAGCATCCCTGGCCTGTGGCCACGTGTCACTGCAGGAGCAGCCCCTGGCCACCCCACATACAAGCACCTGTGCCCACCAAGCTGCTGCGCTCCACTGGCACTCTCTGGCCTGGAAAAGCCCTGTTTGGGAGCCTGCGTCCCCAGAGTCTCCTGCATGACCCAGGGAACTACAGAGCAGTCAGTCTCACTTGTGTGCCTGGCAAAATCTTGGAGAAAATTCTCCTGGAAGGCATGCTAAGGCACATGAAAAACACCAAGGGGAAATGTAAGCGGCGAGGAGAAGCAGACAGGCCAACCCAATATGGGTGATAAGCAACTTCTCCTTTATTTGTGACACAGTTCACACATATATAGGAGTGGTATTCAGCCACTCCTTCTTGGCACAACAGTATTGGTTAGCCCCCACACAGCTTCCTCCACATTCTCCTCCCAGGTCCGGTCTCTGGCCACCTGTGGGGGCCACCCCCTGCCTTGCTTGCACAGTCCTCCAGAACTCTATGGTCCTGCTCTTAGAGTCATTCTGCAACAATTCCCCCCTTTTTCTTTGTGCAAGCAAGGCACTATGGGTTATTCTGTTCACCTGTTTTATCACACAACTATAAACATGTCTAATAGCTACGATGATTAACCCAATCAATGATACATAAGTGCAATACTTTTAAACAGTGTTTGACTCAACCTGTAATGCCGCGTGAAGACAACCATCTAGTTATTCTTAGGATATTGCTCATTTACTATTGCTGGGTAAGCTGAGCCAGGGTTCTCAGCTGTGCGTGCATCGAATTAGCATAATCAGAGACTCATACAACACATTCCAACAAACTTTTCACATCCATGTCCCTGTTCCAACAACAAAAGGTTCTGCAGTGTTGCATGTCTTACAGAGTCAACATTAAAACAAATCATAAATTGCCTTTGATGTAGGATTTGCTTAGCAACTCAGCAACCCAGTCTGCTTAGTTGAGCCAAGGCCCGGCTGAAGCACTTACAGTGATTTGGCATATTATGATTGGATACATGTTTTGAAGACCCTTAGTGACTAACATATAATTGGTTAAACACAGGTGTGAGAACTCAACCTTGAAAGCTTGCCAACAGTCCACAGTTCTCATTAACTTGGTGAATTCCAGCCTCTTATCTTGCTTGCTTAAGCTTCTTCAGGCCTCTCATGGCCTTGCTGTATCTTTCAGGACTATTCAAAGTTTATGTACCAGTTATGCATTCTCCCGTGAGAACACTGTCTCCGCATCTTCCCCCTTTATGTTCTATATATGGTTTGGGTGACCCTACTTGAGCAGGGGATCTGGGCTAGATTATGTCTCCAACATATGCCAACCAGAGACTGCCTGGTCCTGCCCTTTTTTTCTGCTGTATGGCTCTCCGGTAACAGGCTGTATAGCTCTCTGTTCCTTCACATCAAGGTCTGGCATGACGTGTGTCCCCACCGCTCCACGCCTGCTGGGTTGCAGCCAGCAGCGGAGCTAAAGGTTCTTCTTGGTGGCAAACACAGAAGCCAACCCAGTCTTGCCCTTGATTGTGGTGGCAGGCATTTGGTCAGCCTCAGTCCTTGCACCTTGCTGTCAAGGCACAGTTTCACCTGCTTTATCCAGTGACAAGTCGCTACTACAGCAAGGCACACACACATTTACATTAGCAGAGTAACTATTACAGGGTGCAGCAGCAGTTGAAGATGCTGATGACAGCGAGGGACCACCCAAAGAAATTTCTTACCAGTGGAATTCTCCCCCCTCTTAATTTGTTCCATCACCTGCTTTATAACACTACCATTGTATTAAAATTTTTCTAGCTTTTGCCTTAGCATTTTCTAGCAGCTACTGCAAATTTCCATACTCTAACAACTCTTTTACAAGTGACCAATCTATACAATACAAGGTGCAGTTTCTTACTAGCAACTAGCTAGTAAATACAGGTGGTTTTATACACAAAATCACAACCTCTAATAATAGCTACTTTACAAGCACACATATTCAGGATGTTACTTTTCAGTTGCCCCCAAGTGATGTTTTGCAGTTATTTGTTCTTTCTCTTCCTCTATCTCATTCTGCTTGGGGTAATCAGGGTCAGCTCCTGTAGCTGAGGCATCAGGTTTTTCCATTCGTCTGTCCAGCTCATGGGAAGGCTTGACAAACTTTGCAGGCATTCACCATGGACCTGTAGGCAGGAGGACACAAATATACCCCCTCCCCCAGGTTATCAGTTCTTCAGAAGTAGACAGGTTAGACAGGTTAAAGTTAAATGTAACATCATTACTCTCTCCCCCCCCCCCCCCTTTTTTTTTCCCACTACAGTCCCACGTGCAGAACGTGGCACAAGGACCCTGTGGAGACTAACAGCAAACCAGCTCCGAGAAGCATCATTGCAGTGCGAGGTGGCAGGCTCAACCTTAGCGGGCGTCCCCGTAGAGGCTCTGCCTCCCCCACATCGTATGAGGCTTGGGCTTTTATACTGACCAAAATGCACACTCATTCCGACACAGGTAGCCTGCCTGTGCTGGAAGAAGTGGCCAGCAGTATCTACAGAGGTCTCCAAGGGTTGATAGAAACCTGGACATACTTATATTTACCAACTTCTAGTACATGAGTATCACAGAGAAACTGTATGGGCTCCCCCTGTCAATTGCAAGGAAAAAATCATAACGTATACAGCTTGAGTATAAGAGGATTTTAACGCATACGTGGTCACTGTTTGTCAGGCCTCCTTAACTATTTTGAGATCAAGAGCTTCCCACTCTTTAGCCCCCTGCTGTGTAGTAAACACAGGATCTGCAAAGATGCCCATTGCAGAAAATTCCCCAGTGATGTTCGCATCTTTGGTTACCCATTGTTACAGCTGAGCGTCTCCAGGGCCAGTAAGTCTGAGCAGACCGACCCGGGAGATGAAGAGTCAGGGTCTGGAAGCAGAGGATATAGATCTGGCTCGGATTCAGGGGATTCGGGGGCTGATCCTGCGCTGAACTCGGGGTCTCCGCTGCTCGCAGCTGTGTCTTTCTTATCAGATGCCTCTCGTTCGGTATGTGGCCATCTGCAGACCTGGCTCCTCCGTGACTGAGTTAAATTTTTTTTCACTCTAGGGCATAGTGGGTTGGAAAGGCTCGCGGTTCCTTTAAATCTCCCGCTCGCGCATGATCCCTATTTTCTACTGCGGGCTTCACAGTGGCGCCGCAATCGATCCGGCGCCGAGGCACCGCCCTCTTTCTTTCGGATTCCTCGACTTTTATCATACGTATCCCTTCTAATATACTTTCTCTGTCCTTTTCAAAGTCCCTACTTTCGGAACTGGGGTGGTGGGGAAGCAGGGGGTTACACCTCCTCCGCGGCACCTTCTGATGGAGGGGGAGAAAAGGGGGGAAGAAAAGGGGGGGGGGGGGGGAACCCTGTGCTCGCGCGAGTTGGGGGAAACGAGTTGTAATCTTCCCCCGGTTTCAACCGACCGGGGACGTCTGTTCCTAGTTTCTCCGTTGCTACCGCGGCAGTTTTCTTTTCTGCCTTGTATCTTTTTATACAGTTCATTACTTCCCTCCGTGGTTTACCGAGTTTCTTTGCCTATTTATAATCATTAAGCACTGAGTCAAATAGTTCATCACCAAACTTTCGCCACTCACTCTCCTCAAATATTGTATAAGGATCTGCAAAAAAACTCCCTTAGCCTTCCCTACAGCCAGTAGACCTGCTAGCTGCTTTAGAGTCTCAGGCTCAATTCCCCGCTTTTATAAAAAGCACTGCAAAAAGTTCAGGGCTCAGTTCCCCGCTTTTATAAAAAGCACTGTAATAAGTCCAGGGCTACCTCTCGGTCCATTTCCATGGCCAGCCTTTTCCGGATCGTCTTCTTCTGGGTCGTCCTGTAACCTCGGTCTCCGGATCGGCCTCCCGATGCAGCAGTGTCTGGTTCGCCCCAGCGGCGGATTTCTTTCGGTTGGTCCAAGCACCCGGGTCCATCACGCCACCGCAGCAGCATTGCCCGCGCTTCCCGGCCGCTGCAGCCGGCGCCGCTCACTCGCCGTTCCGGGTCCCCGTCGACTGGGGCCCTGTATCCAGGTCCCCGCTAGTTGGGGCTCTGTATCCCGGGTCCCCGTCGACCGGGGCCCTGTATCCGGGTCCCCGTTAAACCGGGGCCCTGTATTCTGGGTCCCCGCTAGTCGGGGCCCTGTATCCAGGTCCCCGCTAGTCGGGGCCCTGTATCGCGGGTCCCCGCTAGTCGGGGCCCTGTATCGCGGGTCCCCGCTAGTCGGGGCCCTGTATCCAGGTCCCCGCTAGTCGGGGCCCTGTATTCCCGGTCCCCGCTAGTCGGGGCCCTGTATTCTGGGTCCCCGCTAGTGGGGAGCCTGTAATCCGGGTCCCCGTCGACCGGGGCCCTGTCATCCGGCTCCCCGCTAGTCGGGGCCCTGTAATCCGGGTCCCCACTGACCGGGACCCTGTATCCCGGGTCCTCGCTAGTCGGGGCCCTGTAAACCGGGTCCACAGCGACCAGGGCCCTGTAGTCCGCGTCCCTGTTCGGGCGCCATTTGTAAGCGGCGAGGAGAAGCAGACAGGCCAACCCCATATGGGTGATAAGCAACTTCTTTATTTGTGACGCAGTTCACACATATATAGGAGTGGTATTCAGCCACTCCTTCTTGGTATAACAGTATTGGTTAGCCCCCACAGCTTCCTCCACATTCTCCTCCCAGGTCCGGTCTCCGGCCACCTGTGGGGGCCACCCCCTGCCTTGCTTGCACAGTCCTCCAGAACTCTATGGTCCTGCTCTTAGAGTCATTCTGCAACAGAGCACCTCCTGTATGAAGACAGGCTGAGAAAGTTGGGGCTGTTCAGCCTGGAGAAGAGAAGGATGCGTGGAGACCTCCGAGAAGCCTTCCAGTATCTGAAGGGGGCCTATAGGGATGGTGGGGAGGGACTCTTCATTAGGGACCGTAGTGACAGGACAAGGGGTAACAGGTTGAAACTTAAACAGGGGAAGTTTAGATTGTCTGGAAGGAGGAAGTTCTTTCCTGTGAGGGTGGGGGGCCCTGGAATGGGTTGCCCAGGGAGGTTGTGAATGCTCCATCCCTGGCAGTGTTCAAGGGCAGGTTGGGCAAAGCATTGGGTGAGATGGTTTAGTGTGAGGTGTCCCTGCTCGTGGCAGGGGGGTTGGAACTGGATGATCTTAAGGCCCTTTCCAACCCAAACTCTTCTATGATTCTATAAAGAATCTGGCTGAGCAGTTGCCCTAGGTTGCAGTAACGAGGGGTGTTACCTTATTTAAGACTACAGAAGAATTACCTTTTGAAATGTTTATATTAAACAAATGCACGGAATTTAATGGCAAGTTTGTGGCAACTCAACATGCTTTCCAAATAAAGCATTCCACAGGGAATATCCGTGGGTAAGCTGATCTAGCTCTCCCTGCTTATTGCAGGTGGGGTGGACTAGATGGGCTTTGAAGGGCCCTTCCAATCCAAACTATTCCATTCTATAATTCCACACCCAGGAATGAAGTGTGGGAGTGGTACCAGAAGTAAGCATCATGTGCTCAGTGCTGTGTTTCTTGTACCTCACCTCCCAGGATCCTGTAAATGATGGCAACAGCTCTGCATTTACCAGAATGAGCCCTAAGTGCATTGACCTCTATTTTGGTCTTATTCTGAGTAACTGTCCGGGTCTTTTACATCTGGCCCTTGGTTTCATATCGACTTGCCTTTTGACATTTGAGGTCGGACATGACTGCTCTCTGACTCCTTCTCCCTCACTACCTTTGGGTCCTGGGACTCCTTCCACTAGAGCAGCTCGCTCCAAGCCCTGTCCAATGTGGCCTTGAAGACTGCCAGGGATGGGGCAGCCACAGCTTCTCTGGGCACCCTGTGCCAGCGCCTCAGCACCCTCACAGGGAAGAGCTTCTGCCTGATATCCAATCTAAATCTAACCCTTTTCAGCTTAAAGCTATTACTCCTTGTCCTGTCCCTACAGGCTCTTGTCAAAAGTCCCTTTCCAGAGAAGGCTCTGTCTTTAAACAGAGAGTTTTTGCAGATAAAGGAGTGAAAGGAAGAAAAAAGAGCTGTAGGTGGGAAATTAAACATGCAGAAACACCTAAACGGCCTCCAAAGATTTATTACTAATGGGATCTGCTCTTATCAGCCAGTCTTGATTTCAGATGCATCTCGCACAAAGCTGTTCTGCTGGGCTGGTTTCCTCGCAGGTGCCAGCAGATACTTCTGCTTTTGCTTTTCAAGAGCAAAACAGCCTCTGGTTAGACCCATCTGGTGGACTGCTGCTGCAGCTTGCCTTGACACAAGGCTTCTCTAACATCATCAGCTACTTTCTCTGCCCTGGCAAATATCCCCCATTGAGGGATGGGTCCTGGCAGTGGATCCTCACTGTGAATTTAGTGTCCTATGGCAATACCTTTGTCATAGGAAAGGCATCAAAGAGGCAGCTGAGCTGAGGTCTGACCTGGCTGCATGCAGGTTTCTGCATTTCCTTGATGGGTTCCTGCCTGCTTCTGTGTGAGGAAGATCTTTGTTCGTCAGTGAAGAATTAGCCCATTGTTGTGGTTCATTGTCTCACCCTGCTCCAGTTAGACCTGCAGACCCATCAGCCCTCCCTGTTCCCTACTCGGAAAGATGGGTGCTGCCCATATACAACACTTTCAAAGCCATGTTGGTGCAGAAGCACACAGAACAAAGGGAATGCTGAGTTTAGCTCACCGCAGTTTGTGACTCACTGCCTCTTGTTCACATACTCCTGGAAAGACGCATTTCAAATGTCCCCACTTGCTTAGTATGGACACAGGAATATCTGTCTAGGAAGTCATAGTGAAAACAAGCATTGAGCTCTGCATCCATAACATTGGAATTTAGGGTTTTCTCATGTATCCTATTGGCAATGGCCACGTGCCACAAAGTGGTGTTTCCATAAGCGCCATAAAGCAGAAAACCAAGCCCCAAAGGAAGTGTCACTGGTCCTTTTGGGTTGTACTCAACTCTCTTGAGGTCATCTACTCGGGTTGAATGGGGAGTGTTAAGGGGTAAGGCTGCATCACAAAGGGAAAGAGTAAGCCCAGAGCAGGCATATGGTGCCTTCTGACTTGCTCCATTGCATCCACGAGCTAGCTCTTGGTCTAGCAGGAGGTCTGACTCGGAGAGAGTCGCCTGCACAAAAAGCTTTTGACTTCACTTCTTAAGCACCCCAAATTTGCATCTAGCCCATGGCTCGTTCAGCATGAGCTCGTTTTCACACTGTCGATTCTCTAGTGTTAACAGCTACTTTAGGCTTGAGTAGCCTGCAGAGCATGTCTCTAACTCAGCCGTCCCTGCCAAGGAGTGAGAAAACAATTACCTCTGGTCCTCACCCTCTGTTGGCTCCTCCAACCACATCAACCAACTAAGATCTAAGATCATTATGACATCAAGTGCATCCTTCCCTCCTGTTCCTTGCTACACTGACTGTTTTCCTTTGTGCTCTCAGGACAGCATCTTGCTCTGCAGGAAAGGGGCTGCAAGTGCAGCAGGTTTTCCCAGAGGGTTACGAAACAACCCTGAAATTCCTGCTGGATTGACATGCCAAGGTCATGAGAATGAATGAAGACGGGCTGTTTGAATCCAAGTCACCTCGTGTAATCTTAGAGGCGTAAATCAAATGTTGTCGCTCTGGGCTTCGTGTTTGCACTGCCAGCGCGTTTGGTTTGGACAAAGAGGAAGAAAGCTGCGAGGGATGGCAAAGGCTGCGGATGGAAATGGAACGGCGACTCCAAGGAAAGGGAACACAGGCTTCGTGCGTCTGCCAGTGTGCCCGGGACACGAGGCGATGCGCTGGAGCTGCGGGATGGCAACGGGGCGTCGCCCGGAAACGGACAATGGACTCGGCCAATGGGCATCGAGGAGCAGCGGGCTGTGGCCAATAAATAGCGGGCAGGGGGCAGGGTGGTCTCAGTCACTGCTGCAGGTGCGGAGGGGCAGGAGGAAGGCCGCCGGCTGCCCGCTGTCTCTACTGCCCCCAGGTCAGACTCCCGTTGTGGAACACCGCAGCAGCGATGGCAACGCTCAGCCTATTTCAGCTGCTGGACGCTGCCATCAGCACCTCCAACGGGGGACGCGTGAATATCATGCAGCTGCGAATCCTACTGCGGGCTGTGCTGGAGCTCACGGGCCTTGGGGACCTGCCTGTCCCAGACTGGGGGCAGGCTGCCCAGGGGGTCAGGGCCCAGGCCCGGCATGTGAGGCAGCAGCGCCTGGAGCCAGGCGGGTGGCAGCCCAGGACAGCCCTGCTGCAGGGCACCGCTGGCAGCTCCCGACTTTACACCAGGGCTGCCGGTGTGGGGCAGCTGGAGGAGATGGAAGACGTGGACAGCAGCAGCTCTGAGGTAGGGGCTCTCCCAAGTCCCATGGGCTCCACAGCCCTGGAGCTCTGGCCCCACCATCCTCTCCATCCCTGTCTTCCCCACTCCTGACACATGGGTGGGAGCCGTGTCCACTCCTCAGGCACCTGAGAGGCACCGTCAGCACCTCATGGGCCTCATCTCCACCCCCAGTCTCCTTGGCTCGCCCCAGGGCTAAACCCGGCACTGCGGGGTACTGGAGAGGGGCCTCACCCTGCACGGCACTGAGCTGCTCAGGCACAGGCTTTTCCCGGGTGTCCCAAGGGGCAGGCCTGGAGAACCAGCTCCTGGTCTGCAGGGGCCCTCCCCTGGGGCTCAACCCCCGCCGCCCTCCTCTCCTAGGACATGGCTCTGTCCCAGCCTCTCCCGGAGGGGATCGGTGGCATGAACGAGGCAGTCGGGAAGGGGCTTGGCTTGCTGAGCTGCTGCTGGGGTCCCTGTGCCCATCGTTTCCTCCCTGCGTAACCCTGTGTCCATCACCCTGGGCGCCACCCAGCGAGGGAGGAGTGGGAAGGGGGCTCTGAGCCGGAAGTGTGAAAGTGTGTGAGTTCAGCCCGGGGCGGCTGGGGACAGAGCTGGGGACCGTGCGGGGAGCCCTGGCTCTGCCCTTGCTGCTGCACTTCTGTCCACAAACCTGCTCCCCTTTGCCGCCTCTTCCCAGGAGGACTACAGAGCCCGGTCTGCCCTCACCAAGTCCTCCACTTTGGACATGGACACCCTGCACAGGGCAAGCTCAGCGCTGCGTCCCAAGGAACCAGGGACAGAGCGTGCAGCCCCTACTGCTCAGAGCACCAGCTCAACCAGCAGGTCTGCAAGTCGCAGTGTTCCGCCCAACATCTCATGGAGATGGGCTGGAGCTGCTGACCGTGAGGACAGGGCTGTATGGAGAAAGCCTTCTCTTGCTGCCACCCATGCCTGGAGATCAAAGAAAGAAGTTGGAGCTGCTGTCGCCGCGGCCAAGGCTCCACGGAGAAAGTGGGCAGGGGGATGCCATAGGGTGAAAGCCCGTGGATTTTGGGGCACTGCCTTGAGGCGGGCTGGATCATTTGTCCCCTGTCACCCACCGGTGGCTCTTGGTTTCCACAGGCCCGTCGTGCCCATCCCACCCGCGCCACGGCTGACCTCCCGCGTCACTGAGAAAATTCCTCGTTCCCTCAAACCAGGGGAAAGCAAGAGGTAGGGGACTTGGGACCCATCCCCTGCCAGGGTGCAGGGTGGCCCTGCCCTGGCGGGAGAGCTCTTCCCTGGGTGGGGATAGAAGGCTCTGTGGGTGCCTGGGCAGGCTGCCCACATACGCCCTGTCCCCCACCCTGGCAGACCACAGTGCTGGGTGCTGAATCCCCCTATTTCCCATCCTGCAGGGAGCAGGCGGCTCGCTGCTGGAACCCCAGCGTGCCGTGGCAGTGCGGGGACCAGAACACTGCTCCCCAGCCTGTCTCACCCAGCACCCCACGGACTCTCAGGCCGTCCGCTGTGCTCCACAGGAAGGTAGGGATGAAGAAGGAAGGGATCTGGAGGGGGCAAATGAGGCTGGGAGTGTGATGCTGAGTATTTGGGATGGGGGGATTCGTGCCTCAGTTTCCCCAGGAGGGCTGCGTGTGGAGGGTTGCTTGGGAATGATCAATACTGCCCCGTGCTTTAGCCAGACCCCTCTCTCCTTCCCAGCAGGATGGTGACAATGCAACCGAGCTGCTGGGCAACACCAGCCGCCGGCAGGACAAGCAGCAGCCTGTGCTCAAGGGCAAGGAGGGTACAGGCAGGAGGAACCCGACCCAGGGCAGCCTTCCCCAGGCACCGCGGCTCGTCCAGCCCCTCCTGCCCCCTTCCGTCAAACTCAAACCCCAGGAGCCACGCACGACTGGGCGTCCCCCGCTGAAGCCCTGGCACCCTGTGGGCCCAGCAGCCAATAAATAATTCCTCATGTTCACCCAAGCACCTGTGTGGGCTGAGTGTGGAACCCTGGCTCGGAAACTCCCCATCACACACAAGGAGGGCTCGGCAGCATCCCTGGCCTGTGGCCACGTGTCACTGCAGGAGCAGCCCCTGGCCACCCCACATACAAGCACCTGTGCCCACCAAGCTGCTGCGCTCCACTGGCACTCTCTGGCCTGGAAAAGCCCTGTTTGGGAGCCTGCGTCCCCAGAGTCTCCTGCATGACCCAGGGAACTACAGAGCAGTCAGTCTCACTTGTGTGCCTGGCAAAATCTTGGAGAAAATTCTCCTGGAAGGCATGCTAAGGCACATGAAAAACACCAAGGGGAAATGTAAGCGGCGAGGAGAAGCAGACAGGCCAACCCAATATGGGTGATAAGCAACTTCTCCTTTATTTGTGACACAGTTCACACATATATAGGAGTGGTATTCAGCCACTCCTTCTTGGCACAACAGTATTGGTTAGCCCCCACACAGCTTCCTCCACATTCTCCTCCCAGGTCCGGTCTCTGGCCACCTGTGGGGGCCACCCCCTGCCTTGCTTGCACAGTCCTCCAGAACTCTATGGTCCTGCTCTTAGAGTCATTCTGCAACAATTCCCCCCTTTTTCTTTGTGCAAGCAAGGCACTATGGGTTATTCTGTTCACCTGTTTTATCACACAACTATAAACATGTCTAATAGCTACGATGATTAACCCAATCAATGATACATAAGTGCAATACTTTTAAACAGTGTTTGACTCAACCTGTAATGCCGCGTGAAGACAACCATCTAGTTATTCTTAGGATATTGCTCATTTACTATTGCTGGGTAAGCTGAGCCAGGGTTCTCAGCTGTGCGTGCATCGAATTAGCATAATCAGAGACTCATACAACACATTCCAACAAACTCACTCTCCTCAAATATTGTATAAGGATCTGCAAAAAAACTCCCTTAGCCTTCCCTACAGCCAGTAGACCTGCTAGCTGCTTTAGAGTCTCAGGCTCAATTCCCCGCTTTTATAAAAAGCACTGCAAAACGTTCAGGGCTCAGTTCCCCGCTTTTATAAAAAGCACTGTAATAAGTCCAGGGCTACCTCTCGGTCCATTTCCATGGCCAGCCTTTTCCGGATCGTCTTCTTCTGGGTCGTCCTGTAACCTCGGTCTCCGGATCGGCCTCCCGATGCAGCAGTGTCTGGTTCGCCCCAGCGGCGGATTTCTTTCGGTTGGTCCAAGCACCCGGGTCCATCACGCCACCGCAGCAGCATTGCCCGCGCTTCCCGGCCGCTGCAGCCGGCGCCGCTCACTCGCCGTTCCGGGTCCCCGTCGACTGGGGCCCTGTATCCAGGTCCCCGCTAGTCGGGGCCCTGTATCGCGGGTCCCCGCTAGTCGGGGCCCTGTATCCAGGTCCCCGCTAGTCGGGGCCCTGTATTCCCGGTCCCCGCTAGTCGGGGCCCTGTATTCTGGGTCCCCGCTAGTGGGGAGCCTGTAATCCGGGTCCCCGTCGACCGGGGCCCTGTCATCCAGCTCCCCGCTAGTCGGGGCCCTGTATTCCCGGTCCCCGCTAGTCGGGGCCCTGTATTCTGGGTCCCCGCTAGTGGGGAGCCTGTAATCCGGGTCCCCGTCGACCGGGGCCCTGTCATCCAGCTCCCCGCTAGTCGGGGCCCTGTAATCCGGGTCCCCACTGACCGGGACCCTGTATCCCGGGTCCTCGCTAGTCGGGGCCCTGTAAACCGGGTCCACAGCGACCAGGGCCCTGTAGTCCGCGTCCCTGTTCGGGCGCCATTTGTAAGCGGCGAGGAGAAGCAGACAGGCCAACCCCATATGGGTGATAAGCAACTTCTTTATTTGTGACGCAGTTCACACATATATAGGAGTGGTATTCAGCCACTCCTTCTTGGTATAACAGTATTGGTTAGCCCCCACAGCTTCCTCCACATTCTCCTCCCAGGTCCGGTCTCCGGCCACCTGTGGGGGCCACCCCCTGCCTTGCTTGCACAGTCCTCCAGAACTCTATGGTCCTGCTCTTAGAGTCATTCTGCAACAGAGCACCTCCTGTATGAAGACAGGCTGAGAAAGTTGGGGCTGTTCAGCCTGGAGAAGAGAAGGATGCGTGGAGACCTCCGAGAAGCCTTCCAGTATCTGAAGGGGGCCTATAGGGATGGTGGGGAGGGACTCTTCATTAGGGACCGTAGTGACAGGACAAGGGGTAACAGGTTGAAACTTAAACAGGGGAAGTTTAGATTGTCTGGAAGGAGGAAGTTCTTTCCTGTGAGGGTGGGGGGCCCTGGAATGGGTTGCCCAGGGAGGTTGTGAATGCTCCATCCCTGGCAGTGTTCAAGGGCAGGTTGGGCAAAGCATTGGGTGAGATGGTTTAGTGTGAGGTGTCCCTGCTCGTGGCAGGGGGGTTGGAACTGGATGATCTTAAGGCCCTTTCCAACCCAAACTCTTCTATGATTCTATAAAGAATCTGGCTGAGCAGTTGCCCTAGGTTGCAGTAACGAGGGGTGTTACCTTATTTAAGACTACAGAAGAATTACCTTTTGAAATGTTTATATTAAACAAATGCACGGAATTTAATGGCAAGTTTGTGGCAACTCAACATGCTTTCCAAATAAAGCATTCCACAGGGAATATCCGTGGGTAAGCTGATCTAGCTCTCCCTGCTTATTGCAGGTGGGGTGGACTAGATGGGCTTTGAAGGGCCCTTCCAATCCAAACTATTCCATTCTATAATTCCACACCCAGGAATGAAGTGTGGGAGTGGTACCAGAAGTAAGCATCATGTGCTCAGTGCTGTGTTTCTTGTACCTCACCTCCCAGGATCCTGTAAATGATGGCAACAGCTCTGCATTTACCAGAATGAGCCCTAAGTGCATTGACCTCTATTTTGGTCTTATTCTGAGTAACTGTCCGGGTCTTTTACATCTGGCCCTTGGTTTCATATCGACTTGCCTTTTGACATTTGAGGTCGGACATGACTGCTCTCTGACTCCTTCTCCCTCACTACCTTTGGGTCCTGGGACTCCTTCCACTAGAGCAGCTCGCTCCAAGCCCTGTCCAATGTGGCCTTGAAGACTGCCAGGGATGGGGCAGCCACAGCTTCTCTGGGCACCCTGTGCCAGCGCCTCAGCACCCTCACAGGGAAGAGCTTCTGCCTGATATCCAATCTAAATCTAACCCTTTTCAGCTTAAAGCTATTACTCCTTGTCCTGTCCCTACAGGCTCTTGTCAAAAGTCCCTTTCCAGAGAAGGCTCTGTCTTTAAACAGAGAGTTTTTGCAGATAAAGGAGTGAAAGGAAGAAAAAAGAGCTGTAGGTAGGAAATTAAACATGCAGAAACACCTAAACGGCCTCCAAAGATTTATTACTAATGGGATCTGCTCTTATCAGCCAGTCTTGATTTCAGATGCATCTCGCACAAAGCTGTTCTGCTGGGCTGGTTTCCTCGCAGGTGCCAGCAGATACTTCTGCTTTTGCTTTTCAAGAGCAAAACAGCCTCTGGTTAGACCCATCTGGTGGACTGCTGCTGCAGCTTGCCTTGACACAAGGCTTCTCTAACATCATCAGCTACTTTCTCTGCCCTGGCAAATATCCCCCATTGAGGGATGGGTCCTGGCAGTGGATCCTCACTGTGAATTTGGTGTCCTATGGCAATACCTTTGTCATAGGAAAGGCATCAAAGAGGCAGCTGAGCTGAGGTCTGACCTGGCTGCATGCAGGTTTCTGCATTTCCTTGATGGGTTCCTGCCTGCTTCTGTGTGAGGAAGATCTTTGTTCGTCAGTGAAGAATTAGCCCATTGTTGTGGTTCATTGTCTCACCCTGCTCCAGTTAGACCTGCAGACCCATCAGCCCTCCCTGTTCCCTACTCGGAAAGATGGGTGCTGCCCATATACAACACTTTCAAAGCCATGTTGGTGCAGAAGCACACAGAACAAAGGGAATGCTGAGTTTAGCTCACCGCAGTTTGTGACTCACTGCCTCTTGTTCACATACTCCTGGAAAGACGCATTTCAAATGTCCCCACTTGCTTAGTATGGACACAGGAATATCTGTCTAGGAAGTCATAGTGAAAACAAGCATTGAGCTCTGCATCCATAACATTGGAATTTAGGGTTTTCTCATGTATCCTATTGGCAATGGCCACGTGCCACAAAGTGGTGTTTCCATAAGCGCCATCAAGCAGAAAACCAAGCCCCAAAGGAAGTGTCACTGGTCCTTTTGGGTTGTACTCAACTCTCTGAG
This sequence comes from Pezoporus flaviventris, assembly GCF_033815535.1. Taxonomy (NCBI): domain Eukaryota; kingdom Metazoa; phylum Chordata; class Aves; order Psittaciformes; family Psittacidae; genus Pezoporus; species Pezoporus flaviventris. The sequence continues at coordinate 3,554,422 of NW_026892597.1, read as the reverse complement.
GTCATCTACTCGGGTTGAATGGGGAGTGTTAAGGGGTAAGGCTGCATCACAAAGGGAAAGAGTAAGCCCAGAGCAGGCATATGGTGCCTTCTGACTTGCTCCATTGCATCCACGAGCTAGCTCTTGGTCTAGCAGGAGGTCTGACTCGGAGAGAGTCGCCTGCACAAAAAGCTTTTGACTTCACTTCTTAAGCACCCCAAATTTGCATCTAGCCCATGGCTCGTTCAGCATGAGCTCGTTTTCACACTGTCGATTCTCTAGTGTTAACAGCTACTTTAGGCTTGAGTAGCCTGCAGAGCATGTCTCTAACTCAGCCGTCCCTGCCAAGGAGTGAGAAAACAATTACCTCTGGTCCTCACCCTCTGTTGGCTCCTCCAACCACATCAACCAACTAAGATCTAAGATCATTATGACATCAAGTGCATCCTTCCCTCCTGTTCCTTGCTACACTGACTGTTTTCCTTTGTGCTCTCAGGACAGCATCTTGCTCTGCAGGAAAGGGGCTGCAAGTGCAGCAGGTTTTCCCAGAGGGTTACGAAACAACCCTGAAATTCCTGCTGGATTGACATGCCAAGGTCATGAGAATGAATGAAGACGGGCTGTTTGAATCCAAGTCACCTCGTGTAATCTTAGAGGCGTAAATCAAATGTTGTCGCTCTGGGCTTCGTGTTTGCACTGCCAGCGCGTTTGGTTTGGACAAAGAGGAAGAAAGCTGCGAGGAAAGGCAAAGGCTGCGGATGGAAATGGAACGGCGACTCCAAGGAAAGGGAACACAGGCTTCGTGCGTCTGCCAGTGTGCCCGGGACACGAGGCGATGCGCTGGAGCTGCGGGATGGCAACGGGGCGTCGCCCGGAAACGGACAATGGACTCGGCCAATGGGCATCGAGGAGCAGCGGGCTGTGGCCAATAAATAGCGGGCAGGGGGCAGGGTGGTCTCAGTCACTGCTGCAGGTGCGGAGGGGCAGGAGGAAGGCCGCCGGCTGCCCGCTGTCTCTACTGCCCCCAGGTCAGACTCCCGTTGTGGAACACCGCAGCAGCGATGGCAACGCTCAGCCTATTTCAGCTGCTGGACGCTGCCATCAGCACCTCCAACGGGGGACGCGTGAATATCATGCAGCTGCGAATCCTACTGCGGGCTGTGCTGGAGCTCACGGGCCTTGGGGACCTGCCTGTCCCAGACTGGGGGCAGGCTGCCCAGGGGGTCAGGGCCCAGGCCCGGCATGTGAGGCAGCAGCGCCTGGAGCCAGGCGGGTGGCAGCCCAGGACAGCCCTGCTGCAGGGCACCGCTGGCAGCTCCCGACTTTACACCAGGGCTGCCGGTGTGGGGCAGCTGGAGGAGATGGAAGACGTGGACAGCAGCAGCTCTGAGGTAGGGGCTCTCCCAAGTCCCATGGGCTCCACAGCCCTGGAGCTCTGGCCCCACCATCCTCTCCATCCCTGTCTTCCCCACTCCTGACACATGGGTGGGAGCCGTGTCCACTCCTCAGGCACCTGAGAGGCACCGTCAGCACCTCATGGGCCTCATCTCCACCCCCAGTCTCCTTGGCTCGCCCCAGGGCTAAACCCGGCACTGCGGGGTACTGGAGAGGGGCCTCACCCTGCACGGCACTGAGCTGCTCAGGCACAGGCTTTTCCCGGGTGTCCCAAGGGGCAGGCCTGGAGAACCAGCTCCTGGTCTGCAGGGGCCCTCCCCTGGGGCTCAACCCCCGCCGCCCTCCTCTCCTAGGACATGGCTCTGTCCCAGCCTCTCCCGGAGGGGATCGGTGGCATGAACGAGGCAGTCGGGAAGGGGCTTGGCTTGCTGAGCTGCTGCTGGGGTCCCTGTGCCCATCGTTTCCTCCCTGCGTAACCCTGTGTCCATCACCCTGGGCGCCACCCAGCGAGGGAGGAGTGGGAAGGGGGCTCTGAGCCGGAAGTGTGAAAGTGTGTGAGTTCAGCCCGGGGCGGCTGGGGACAGAGCTGGGGACCGTGCGGGGAGCCCTGGCTCTGCCCTTGCTGCTGCACTTCTGTCCACAAACCTGCTCCCCTTTGCCGCCTCTTCCCAGGAGGACTACAGAGCCCGGTCTGCCCTCACCAAGTCCTCCACTTTGGACATGGACACCCTGCACAGGGCAAGCTCAGCGCTGCGTCCCAAGGAACCAGGGACAGAGCGTGCAGCCCCTACTGCTCAGAGCACCAGCTCAACCAGCAGGTCTGCAAGTCGCAGTGTTCCGCCCAACATCTCATGGAGATGGGCTGGAGCTGCTGACCGTGAGGACAGGGCTGTATGGAGAAAGCCTTCTCTTGCTGCCACCCATGCCTGGAGATCAAAGAAAGAAGTTGGAGCTGCTGTCGCCGCGGCCAAGGCTCCACGGAGAAAGTGGGCAGGGGGATGCCATAGGGTGAAAGCCCGTGGATTTTGGGGCACTGCCTTGAGGCGGGCTGGATCATTTGTCCCCTGTCACCCACCGGTGGCTCTTGGTTTCCACAGGCCCGTCGTGCCCATCCCACCCGCGCCACGGCTGACCTCCCGCGTCACTGAGAAAATTCCTCGTTCCCTCAAACCAGGGGAAAGCAAGAGGTAGGGGACTTGGGACCCATCCCCTGCCAGGGTGCAGGGTGGCCCTGCCCTGGCGGGAGAGCTCTTCCCTGGGTGGGGATAGAAGGCTCTGTGGGTGCCAGGGCAGGCTGCCCACATACGCCCTGTCCCCCACCCTGGCAGACCACAGTGCTGGGTGCTGAGTCCCCCTATTTCCCATCCTGCAGGGAGCAGGCGGCTCGCTGCTGGAACCCCAGCGTGCCGTGGCAGTGCGGGGACCAGAACACTGCTCCCCAGCCTGTCTCACCCAGCACCCCACGGACTCTCAGGCCGTCCGCTGTGCTCCACAGGAAGGTAGGGATGAAGAAGGAAGGGATCTGGAGGGGGCAAATGAGGCTGGGAGTGTGATGCTGAGTATTTGGGATGGGGGGATTCGTGCCTCAGTTTCCCCAGGAGGGCTGCGTGTGGAGGGTTGCTTGGGAATGATCAATACTGCCCCGTGCTTTAGCCAGACCCCTCTCTCCTTCCCAGCAGGATGGTGACAATGCAACCGAGCTGCTGGGCAACACCAGCCGCCGGCAGGACAAGCAGCAGCCTGTGCTCAAGGGCAAGGAGGGTACAGGCAGGAGGAACCCGACCCAGGGCAGCCTTCCCCAGGCACCGCGGCTCGTCCAGCCCCTCCTGCCCCCTTCCGTCAAACTCAAACCCCAGGAGCCACGCACGACTGGGCGTCCCCCGCTGAAGCCCTGGCACCCTGTGGGCCCAGCAGCCAATAAATAATTCCTCATGTTCACCCAAGCACCTGTGTGGGCTGAGTGTGGAACCCTGGCTCGGAAACTCCCCATCACACACAAGGAGGGCTCGGCAGCATCCCTGGCCTGTGGCCACGTGTCACTGCAGGAGCAGCCCCTGGCCACCCCACATACAAGCACCTGTGCCCACCAAGCTGCTGCGCTCCACTGGCACTCTCTGGCCTGGAAAAGCCCTGTTTGGGAGCCTGCGTCCCCAGAGTCTCCTGCATGACCCAGGGAACTACAGAGCAGTCAGTCTCACTTGTGTGCCTGGCAAAATCTTGGAGAAAATTCTCCTGGAAGGCATGCTAAGGCACATGAAAAACACCAAGGGGAAATGTAAGCGGCGAGGAGAAGCAGACAGGCCAACCCAATATGGGTGATAAGCAACTTCTCCTTTATTTGTGACACAGTTCACACATATATAGGAGTGGTATTCAGCCACTCCTTCTTGGCACAACAGTATTGGTTAGCCCCCACACAGCTTCCTCCACATTCTCCTCCCAGGTCCGGTCTCTGGCCACCTGTGGGGGCCACCCCCTGCCTTGCTTGCACAGTCCTCCAGAACTCTATGGTCCTGCTCTTAGAGTCATTCTGCAACAATTCCCCCCTTTTTCTTTGTGCAAGCAAGGCACTATGGGTTATTCTGTTCACCTGTTTTATCACACAACTATAAACATGTCTAATAGCTACGATGATTAACCCAATCAATGATACATAAGTGCAATACTTTTAAACAGTGTTTGACTCAACCTGTAATGCCGCGTGAAGACAACCATCTAGTTATTCTTAGGATATTGCTCATTTACTATTGCTGGGTAAGCTGAGCCAGGGTTCTCAGCTGTGCGTGCATCGAATTAGCATAATCAGAGACTCATACAACACATTCCAACAAACTTTTCACATCCATGTCCCTGTTCCAACAACAAAAGGTTCTGCAGTGTTGCATGTCTTACAGAGTCAACATTAAAACAAATCATAAATTGCCTTTGATGTAGGATTTGCTTAGCAACTCAGCAACCCAGTCTGCTTAGTTGAGCCAAGGCCCGGCTGAAGCACTTACAGTGATTTGGCATATTATGATTGGATACATGTTTTGAAGACCCTTAGTGACTAACATATAATTGGTTAAACACAGGTGTGAGAACTCAACCTTGAAAGCTTGCCAACAGTCCACAGTTCTCATTAACTTGGTGAATTCCAGCCTCTTATCTTGCTTGCTTAAGCTTCTTCAGGCCTCTCATGGCCTTGCTGTATCTTTCAGGACTATTCAAAGTTTATGTACCAGTTATGCATTCTCCCGTGAGAACACTGTCTCCGCATCTTCCCCCTTTATGTTCTATATATGGTTTGGGTGACCCTACTTGAGCAGGGGATCTGGGCTAGATTATGTCTCCAACATATGCCAACCAGAGACTGCCTGGTCCTGCCCTTTTTTTCTGCTGTATGGCTCTCCGGTAACAGGCTGTATAGCTCTCTGTTCCTTCACATCAAGGTCTGGCATGACGTGTGTCCCCACCGCTCCACGCCTGCTGGGTTGCAGCCAGCAGCGGAGCTAAAGGTTCTTCTTGGTGGCAAACACAGAAGCCAACCCAGTCTTGCCCTTGATTGTGGTGGCAGGCATTTGGTCAGCCTCAGTCCTTGCACCTTGCTGTCAAGGCACAGTTTCACCTGCTTTATCCAGTGACAAGTCGCTACTACAGCAAGGCACACACACATTTACATTAGCAGAGTAACTATTACAGGGTGCAGCAGCAGTTGAAGATGCTGATGACAGCGAGGGACCACCCAAAGAAATTTCTTACCAGTGGAATTCTCCCCCCTCTTAATTTGTTCCATCACCTGCTTTATAACACTACCATTGTATTAAAATTTTTCTAGCTTTTGCCTTAGCATTTTCTAGCAGCTACTGCAAATTTCCATACTCTAACAACTCTTTTACAAGTGACCAATCTATACAATACAAGGTGCAGTTTCTTACTAGCAACTAGCTAGTAAATACAGGTGGTTTTATACACAAAATCACAACCTCTAATAATAGCTACTTTACAAGCACACATATTCAGGATGTTACTTTTCAGTTGCCCCCAAGTGATGTTTTGCAGTTATTTGTTCTTTCTCTTCCTCTATCTCATTCTGCTTGGGGTAATCAGGGTCAGCTCCTGTAGCTGAGGCATCAGGTTTTTCCATTCGTCTGTCCAGCTCATGGGAAGGCTTGACAAACTTTGCAGGCATTCACCATGGACCTGTAGGCAGGAGGACACAAATATACCCCCTCCCCCAGGTTATCAGTTCTTCAGAAGTAGACAGGTTAGACAGGTTAAAGTTAAATGTAACATCATTACTCTCTCCCCCCCCCCCTTTTTTTTCCCCACTACAGTCCCACGTGCAGAACGTGGCACAAGGACCCTGTGGAGACTAACAGCAAACCAGCTCCGAGAAGCATCACTGCAGTGCGAGGTGGCAGGCTCAACCTTAGCGGGCGTCCCCGCAGAGGCTCTGCCTCCCCCACATCGTATGAGGCTTGGGCTTTTATACTGACCAAAATGCACACTCATTCCGACACAGGTAGCCTGCCTGTGCTGGAAGAAGTGGCCAGCAGTATCTACAGAGGTCTCCAAGGGTTGATAGAAACCTGGACATACTTATATTTACCAACTTCTAGTACATGAGTATCACAGAGAAACTGTATGGGCTCCCCCTGTCAATTGCAAGGAAAAAATCATAACGTATACAGCTTGAGTATAAGAGGATTTTAACGCATACGTGGTCACTGTTTGTCAGGCCTCCTTAACTATTTTGAGATCAAGAGCTTCCCACTCTTTAGCCCCCTGCTGTGTAGTAAACACAGGATCTGCAAAGATGCCCATTGCAGAAAATTCCCCAGTGATGTTCGCATCTTTGGTTACCCATTGTTACAGCTGAGCGTCTCCAGGGCCAGTAAGTCTGAGCAGACCGACCCGGGAGATGAAGAGTCAGGGTCTGGAAGCAGAGGATATAGATCTGGCTCGGATTCAGGGGATTCGGGGGCTGATCCTGCGCTGAACTCGGGGTCTCCGCTGCTCGCAGCTGTGTCTTTCTTATCAGATGTCTCTCGTTCGGTATGTGGCCATCTGCAGACCTGGCTCCTTCGTGACTGAGTTAAATTTTTTTTTACTCTAGGGCATAGTGGGTTGGAAAGGCTCGCGGTTCCTTTAAATCTCCCGCTCGCGCATGATCCCTATTTTCTACTGCGGGCTTCACAGTGGCGCCGCAATCGATCCGGCGCCGAGGCACCGCCCTCTTTCTTTCGGATTCCTCGACTTTTATCATACGTATCCCTTCTAATATACTTTCTCTGTCCTTTTCAAAGTCCCTACTTTCGGAACTGGGGTGGTGGGGAAGCAGGGGGTTACACCTCCTCCGCGGCACCTTCTGATGGAGGGGGAGAATAGGGGGGAAGAAAAGGGGGGGGGGGGGGAACCCTGTGCTCGCGCGAGTTGGGGGAAACGAGTTGTAATCTTCCCCCGGTTTCAACCGACCGGGGACGTCTGTTCCTAGTTTCTCTGTTGCTACCGCGGCAGTTTTCTTTTCTGCCTTGTATCTTTTTATACAGTTCATTACTTCCCTCCGTGGTTTACCGAGTTTCTTTGCCTATTTATAATCATTAAGCACTGAGTCAAATAGTTCATCACCAAACTTTCGCCACTCACTCTCCTCAAATATTGTATAAGGATCTGCAAAAAAACTCCCTTAGCCTTCCCTACAGCCAGTAGACCTGCTAGCTGCTTTAGAGTCTCAGGCTCAATTCCCCGCTTTTATAAAAAGCACTGCAAAAAGTTCAGGGCTCAGTTCCCCGCTTTTATAAAAAGCACTGTAATAAGTCCAGGGCTACCTCTCGGTCCATTTCCATGGCCAGCCTTTTCCGGATCGTCTTCTTCTGGGTCGTCCTGTAACCTCGGTCTCCGGATCGGCCTCCCGATGCAGCAGTGTCTGGTTCGCCCCAGCGGCGGATTTCTTTCGGTTGGTCCAAGCACCCGGGTCCATCACGCCACCGCAGCAGCATTGCCCGCGCTTCCCGGCCGCTGCAGCCGGCGCCGCTCACTCGCCGTTCCGGGTCCCCGTCGACTGGGGCCCTGTATCCAGGTCCCCGCTAGTTGGGGCTCTGTATCCCGGGTCCCCGTCGACCGGGGCCCTGTATCCGGGTCCCCGTTAAACCGGGGCCCTGTATTCTGGGTCCCCGCTAGTCGGGGCCCTGTATCCAGGTCCCCGCTAGTCGGGGCCCTGTATCGCGGGTCCCCGCTAGTCGGGGCCCTGTATCGCGGGTCCCCGCTAGTCGGGGCCCTGTATCCAGGTCCCCGCTAGTCGGGGCCCTGTATTCCCGGTCCCCGCTAGTCGGGGCCCTGTATTCTGGGTCCCCGCTAGTGGGGAGCCTGTAATCCGGGTCCCCGTCGACCGGGGCCCTGTCATCCGGCTCCCCGCTAGTCGGGGCCCTGTAATCCGGGTCCCCACTGACCGGGACCCTGTATCCCGGGTCCTCGCTAGTCGGGGCCCTGTAAACCGGGTCCACAGCGACCAGGGCCCTGTAGTCCGCGTCCCTGTTCGGGCGCCATTTGTAAGCGGCGAGGAGAAGCAGACAGGCCAACCCCATATGGGTGATAAGCAACTTCTTTATTTGTGACGCAGTTCACACATATATAGGAGTGGTATTCAGCCACTCCTTCTTGGTATAACAGTATTGGTTAGCCCCCACAGCTTCCTCCACATTCTCCTCCCAGGTCCGGTCTCCGGCCACCTGTGGGGGCCACCCCCTGCCTTGCTTGCACAGTCCTCCAGAACTCTATGGTCCTGCTCTTAGAGTCATTCTGCAACAGAGCACCTCCTGTATGAAGACAGGCTGAGAAAGTTGGGGCTGTTCAGCCTGGAGAAGAGAAGGATGCGTGGAGACCTCCGAGAAGCCTTCCAGTATCTGAAGGGGGCCTATAGGGATGGTGGGGAGGGACTCTTCATTAGGGACCGTAGTGACAGGACAAGGGGTAACAGGTTGAAACTTAAACAGGGGAAGTTTAGATTGTCTGGAAGGAGGAAGTTCTTTCCTGTGAGGGTGGGGGGCCCTGGAATGGGTTGCCCAGGGAGGTTGTGAATGCTCCATCCCTGGCAGTGTTCAAGGGCAGGTTGGGCAAAGCATTGGGTGAGATGGTTTAGTGTGAGGTGTCCCTGCTCGTGGCAGGGGGGTTGGAACTGGATGATCTTAAGGCCCTTTCCAACCCAAACTCTTCTATGATTCTATAAAGAATCTGGCTGAGCAGTTGCCCTAGGTTGCAGTAACGAGGGGTGTTACCTTATTTAAGACTACAGAAGAATTACCTTTTGAAATGTTTATATTAAACAAATGCACGGAATTTAATGGCAAGTTTGTGGCAACTCAACATGCTTTCCAAATAAAGCATTCCACAGGGAATATCCGTGGGTAAGCTGATCTAGCTCTCCCTGCTTATTGCAGGTGGGGTGGACTAGATGGGCTTTGAAGGGCCCTTCCAATCCAAACTATTCCATTCTATAATTCCACACCCAGGAATGAAGTGTGGGAGTGGTACCAGAAGTAAGCATCATGTGCTCAGTGCTGTGTTTCTTGTACCTCACCTCCCAGGATCCTGTAAATGATGGCAACAGCTCTGCATTTACCAGAATGAGCCCTAAGTGCATTGACCTCTATTTTGGTCTTATTCTGAGTAACTGTCCGGGTCTTTTACATCTGGCCCTTGGTTTCATATCGACTTGCCTTTTGACATTTGAGGTCGGACATGACTGCTCTCTGACTCCTTCTCCCTCACTACCTTTGGGTCCTGGGACTCCTTCCACTAGAGCAGCTCGCTCCAAGCCCTGTCCAATGTGGCCTTGAAGACTGCCAGGGATGGGGCAGCCACAGCTTCTCTGGGCACCCTGTGCCAGCGCCTCAGCACCCTCACAGGGAAGAGCTTCTGCCTGATATCCAATCTAAATCTAACCCTTTTCAGCTTAAAGCTATTACTCCTTGTCCTGTCCCTACAGGCTCTTGTCAAAAGTCCCTTTCCAGAGAAGGCTCTGTCTTTAAACAGAGAGTTTTTGCAGATAAAGGAGTGAAAGGAAGAAAAAAGAGCTGTAGGTGGGAAATTAAACATGCAGAAACACCTAAACGGCCTCCAAAGATTTATTACTAATGGGATCTGCTCTTATCAGCCAGTCTTGATTTCAGATGCATCTCGCACAAAGCTGTTCTGCTGGGCTGGTTTCCTCGCAGGTGCCAGCAGATACTTCTGCTTTTGCTTTTCAAGAGCAAAACAGCCTCTGGTTAGACCCATCTGGTGGACTGCTGCTGCAGCTTGCCTTGACACAAGGCTTCTCTAACATCATCAGCTACTTTCTCTGCCCTGGCAAATATCCCCCATTGAGGGATGGGTCCTGGCAGTGGATCCTCACTGTGAATTTAGTGTCCTATGGCAATACCTTTGTCATAGGAAAGGCATCAAAGAGGCAGCTGAGCTGAGGTCTGACCTGGCTGCATGCAGGTTTCTGCATTTCCTTGATGGGTTCCTGCCTGCTTCTGTGTGAGGAAGATCTTTGTTCGTCAGTGAAGAATTAGCCCATTGTTGTGGTTCATTGTCTCACCCTGCTCCAGTTAGACCTGCAGACCCATCAGCCCTCCCTGTTCCCTACTCGGAAAGATGGGTGCTGCCCATATACAACACTTTCAAAGCCATGTTGGTGCAGAAGCACACAGAACAAAGGGAATGCTGAGTTTAGCTCACCGCAGTTTGTGACTCACTGCCTCTTGTTCACATACTCCTGGAAAGACGCATTTCAAATGTCCCCACTTGCTTAGTATGGACACAGGAATATCTGTCTAGGAAGTCATAGTGAAAACAAGCATTGAGCTCTGCATCCATAACATTGGAATTTAGGGTTTTCTCATGTATCCTATTGGCAATGGCCACGTGCCACAAAGTGGTGTTTCCATAAGCGCCATAAAGCAGAAAACCAAGCCCCAAAGGAAGTGTCACTGGTCCTTTTGGGTTGTACTCAACTCTCTTGAGGTCATCTACTCGGGTTGAATGGGGAGTGTTAAGGGGTAAGGCTGCATCACAAAGGGAAAGAGTAAGCCCAGAGCAGGCATATGGTGCCTTCTGACTTGCTCCATTGCATCCACGAGCTAGCTCTTGGTCTAGCAGGAGGTCTGACTCGGAGAGAGTCGCCTGCACAAAAAGCTTTTGACTTCACTTCTTAAGCACCCCAAATTTGCATCTAGCCCATGGCTCGTTCAGCATGAGCTCGTTTTCACACTGTCGATTCTCTAGTGTTAACAGCTACTTTAGGCTTGAGTAGCCTGCAGAGCATGTCTCTAACTCAGCCGTCCCTGCCAAGGAGTGAGAAAACAATTACCTCTGGTCCTCACTCTCTGTTGGCTCCTCCAACCACATCAACCAACTAAGATCTAAGATCATTATGACATCAAGTGCATCCTTCCCTCCTGTTCCTTGCTACACTGACTGTTTTCCTTTGTGCTCTCAGGACAGCATCTTGCTCTGCAGGAAAGGGGCTGCAAGTGCAGCAGGTTTTCCCAGAGGGTTACGAAACAACCCTGAAATTCCTGCTGGATTGACATGCCAAGGTCATGAGAATGAATGAAGACGGGCTGTTTGAATCCAAGTCACCTCGTGTAATCTTAGAGGCGTAAATCAAATGTTGTCGCTCTGGGCTTCGTGTTTGCACTGCCAGCGCGTTTGGTTTGGACAAAGAGGAAGAAAGCTGCGAGGGATGGCAAAGGCTGCGGATGGAAATGGAACGGCGACTCCAAGGAAAGGGAACACAGGCTTCGTGCGTCTGCCAGTGTGCCCGGGACACGAGGCGATGCGCTGGAGCTGCGGGATGGCAACGGGGCGTCGCCTGGAAACGGACAATGGACTCGGCCAATGGGCATCGAGGAGCAGCGGGCTGTGGCCAATAAATAGCGGGCAGGGGGCAGGGTGGTCTCAGTCACTGCTGCAGGTGCGGAGGGGCAGGAGGAAGGCCGCCGGCTGCCCGCTGTCTCTACTGCCCCCAGGTCAGACTCCCGTTGTGGAACACCGCAGCAGCGATGGCAACGCTCAGCCTATTTCAGCTGCTGGACGCTGCCATCAGCACCTCCAACGGGGGACGCGTGAATATCATGCAGCTGCGAATCCTACTGCGGGCTGTGCTGGAGCTCACGGGCCTTGGGGACCTGCCTGTCCCAGACTGGGGGCAGGCTGCCCAGGGGGTCAGGGCCCAGGCCCGGCATGTGAGGCAGCAGCGCCTGGAGCCAGGCGGGTGGCAGCCCAGGACAGCCCTGCTGCAGGGCACCGCTGGCAGCTCCCGACTTTACACCAGGGCTGCCGGTGTGGGGCAGCTGGAGGAGATGGAAGACGTGGACAGCAGCAGCTCTGAGGTAGGGGCTCTCCCAAGTCCCATGGGCTCCACAGCCCTGGAGCTCTGGCCCCACCATCCTCTCCATCCCTGTCTTCCCCACTCCTGACACATGGGTGGGAGCCGTGTCCACTCCTCAGGCACCTGAGAGGCACCGTCAGCACCTCATGGGCCTCATCTCCACCCCCAGTCTCCTTGGCTCGCCCCAGGGCTAAACCCGGCACTGCGGGGTACTGGAGAGGGGCCTCACCCTGCACGGCACTGAGCTGCTCAGGCACAGGCTTTTCCCGGGTGTCCCAAGGGGCAGGCCTGGAGAACCAGCTCCTGGTCTGCAGGGGCCCTCCCCTGGGGCTCAACCCCCGCCGCCCTCCTCTCCTAGGACATGGCTCTGTCCCAGCCTCTCCCGGAGGGGATCGGTGGCATGAACGAGGCAGTCGGGAAGGGGCTTGGCTTGCTGAGCTGCTGCTGGGGTCCCTGTGCCCATCGTTTCCTCCCTGCGTAACCCTGTGTCCATCACCCTGGGCGCCACCCAGCGAGGGAGGAGTGGGAAGGGGGCTCTGAGCCGGAAGTGTGAAAGTGTGTGAGTTCAGCCCGGGGCGGCTGGGGACAGAGCTGGGGACCGTGCGGGGAGCCCTGGCTCTGCCCTTGCTGCTGCACTTCTGTCCACAAACCTGCTCCCCTTTGCCGCCTCTTCCCAGGAGGACTACAGAGCCCGGTCTGCCCTCACCAAGTCCTCCACTTTGGACATGGACACCCTGCACAGGGCAAGCTCAGCGCTGCGTCCCAAGGAACCAGGGACAGAGCGTGCAGCCCCTACTGCTCAGAGCACCAGCTCAACCAGCAGGTCTGCAAGTCGCAGTGTTCCGCCCAACATCTCATGGAGATGGGCTGGAGCTGCTGACCGTGAGGACAGGGCTGTATGGAGAAAGCCTTCTCTTGCTGCCACCCATGCCTGGAGATCAAAGAAAGAAGTTGGAGCTGCTGTCGCCGCGGCCAAGGCTCCACGGAGAAAGTGGGCAGGGGGATGCCATAGGGTGAAAGCCCGTGGATTTTGGGGCACTGCCTTGAGGCGGGCTGGATCATTTGTCCCCTGTCACCCACCGGTGGCTCTTGGTTTCCACAGGCCCGTCGTGCCCATCCCACCCGCGCCACGGCTGACCTCCCGCGTCACTGAGAAAATTCCTCGTTCCCTCAAACCAGGGGAAAGCAAGAGGTAGGGGACTTGGGACCCATCCCCTGCCAGGGTGCAGGGTGGCCCTGCCCTGGCGGGAGAGCTCTTCCCTGGGTGGGGATAGAAGGCTCTGTGGGTGCCAGGGCAGGCTGCCCACATACGCCCTGTCCCCCACCCTGGCAGACCACAGTGCTGGGTGCTGAGTCCCCCTATTTCCCATCCTGCAGGGAGCAGGCGGCTCGCTGCTGGAACCCCAGCGTGCCGTGGCAGTGCGGGGACCAGAACACTGCTCCCCAGCCTGTCTCACCCAGCACCCCACGGACTCTCAGGCCGTCCGCTGTGCTCCACAGGAAGGTAGGGATGAAGAAGGAAGGGATCTGGAGGGGGCAAATGAGGCTGGGAGTGTGATGCTGAGTATTTGGGATGGGGGGATTCGTGCCTCAGTTTCCCCAGGAGGGCTGCGTGTGGAGGGTTGCTTGGGAATGATCAATACTGCCCCGTGCTTTAGCCAGACCCCTCTCTCCTTCCCAGCAGGATGGTGACAATGCAACCGAGCTGCTGGGCAACACCAGCCGCCGGCAGGACAAGCAGCAGCCTGTGCTCAAGGGCAAGGAGGGTACAGGCAGGAGGAACCCGACCCAGGGCAGCCTTCCCCAGGCACCGCGGCTCGTCCAGCCCCTCCTGCCCCCTTCCGTCAAACTCAAACCCCAGGAGCCACGCACGACTGGGCGTCCCCCGCTGAAGCCCTGGCACCCTGTGGGCCCAGCAGCCAATAAATAATTCCTCATGTTCACCCAAGCACCTGTGTGGGCTGAGTGTGGAACCCTGGCTCGGAAACTCCCCATCACACACAAGGAGGGCTCGGCAGCATCCCTGGCCTGTGGCCACGTGTCACTGCAGGAGCAGCCCCTGGCCACCCCACATACAAGCACCTGTGCCCACCGAGCTGCTGCGCTCCACTGGCACTCTCTGGCCTGGAAAAGCCCTGTTTGGGAGCCTGCGTCCCCAGAGTCTCCTGCATGACCCAGGGAACTACAGAGCAGTCAGTCTCACTTGTGTGCCTGGCAAAATCTTGGAGAAAATTCTCCTGGAAGGCATGCTAAGGCACATGAAAAACACCAAGGGGAAATCCTGCCTGACCAATTTGGTGGCCTTCCGTGATGGGCTGCAGAACTGATGGACAGGGGTAGAGCAGTTGACGTCATCTACCTGGACTTGTGCAAAGCGTTCGACACTGTCCCACACAACATCCTTGTCTCTACATTGGAGAGACATCAATTTGATGGATGGACCACTCGGTGGATAAAGAACTGGCTGGATGGCCGCACGCAAAGAGTTGTGGTCAATGGCTCAATGTCCGGCTGGAGACCAGTAACGAGTGGTGTCCCTCAGGGATCGGTGTCGGGACCGGTCTTGTTCACCATCTTTGTCGCTGATATGGACAGTGGGATTGAGTGCGCCCTCAGCAAGTTTGCCGATGACACCGAGCTGTGTGGTTCCGTTGATCCGCTGGAGGGAAGGAATGCCATCCAGAGGGACCTCGACACGCTTGTGAGGTGGGCTGATGCCAACCTCATGAGGTTTAACCATGCCAAGTGCAAGGTCCTACACCTGGGTCGGAGCAATCCCAGGCACAGCTACAGGTTGGGCAGAGAAGAGATTCAGAGCAGCCCAAGGAGAAGGACTTGGTGGTGCTGGTCCATCGGAAAATGAACATGAGCCGGCTTCAGTGTGCGCTCGCAGCCCAGAAAGCAACCGTATCCCGGCCTGCATCCAAAGGAGTGTGACCAGCAGGTCGAAGGAGGTGATCCTGCCCCTCTGCTCTGCTCTCGTGAGACCTCACCTGGAGCACTGTGTGGTGTTTGGGTGTCCTCAACATAAAAAGGACATGGAACTGCTGGAACAAGTCCAGAGGAAGCCACGGGGGTGATCAGGGGACTGGTGCACCTCCTGTATGAAGACAGGCTGAGGAAGTTGGGGCTGTTCAGCCTGGAGAAGAGAAGGATGCGTGGAGACCTCCGAGAAGCCTTCCAGTATCTGAAGGGGGCCTATAGGGATGGTGGGGAGGGACTCTTCATTAGGGACTGTAGTGACAGGACAAGGGGTAACAGTTTCAAGTTGAAACAGGGTAAGTTTAGATTGGATATATGGAAAAAGTTCTTTCCTGTGAGGGTGGTGAGGCACTGGAACATTTTGCCCATGGAAGCTGTGAATGCTCCATCCCTGGTGGTGTTCGAGGCCAGGTTAAACAGAGATTTGGGTGATGTGGTTTAGAGGGAGTTATCCCTGCTCATGGCAGGTGGGGTGGAACTGGATTATCTTAAGGTTCTTTCCATTCCTAACTATTCTACTATTCTATGATTCTATTCTATGATTCTAAAGTGGGGCTCGGGGAGCCGGGCAGTGCAGCAGTGGCAGGGGGATGCTCAGTTACTGATGAAGGCAGTGGCAAATGAGCACCTTGGTGGCAAGGGCAACAGCAGCGCAGCAGCAGCAGCAGCAGCAGACAGCTTCCTGCCAAACGCGCTTCCCAGCACAAGCCCGCTGCTGTGCTCTCGCTTCTGCGGAGTGGTGAACACCCCCCAGGTGCTTTCCTTCTCTTCTCGTGGGTGATGCAGGGCTCAGGGCTGCTCAGAGCTCCACATCACTCTGTCCGTATTTGCAGAGGGTGCTTCTGAAAGATACTGGGGCAGCGTTTGCCTCAAGAGAAAGGATTTGGTGCTTTGATAGTTTTTCCCTTTTGGGTGGCTGGGTTTAGAGTGAGAGCTGGGAATTTTTTTTTCTGTTTTGGAGAAGGCACTGAGAGCCCAGTTCCTGTTAAGGCTGCTTCCTGAGTCCTTGGGGGTTCCTGAGCCCCTGCACAGCCAGAGGGGCCCCTGGGCAGTCATCATCAGAGAGAAGTAAGCACTTTTATAGTATCATTCACTTCATCTGCCTGGTGTGAAACATGTCCTGGAGATGTGCATTCATCTTTTACTGACTCTAAAGGGAGTGCTCAGGGCTAACTTTTCATCAGCACAAATCCTGCTTAGCCCTCAACAGAGCTCCAGAGGCAGATCTGGACCTCTGAGTCATTGTGATGGGAGTGAGCTAAGAGGGGCTGTTGCAATTGTTTGTCTGTGTTAGTCTGGCTTCAGGGGCCAGGTCTTTAAAGAATACAGCTTAATTTAGGAAATGTGCCCGGCCAGGATTTGAGTCTTAGCTGCTTTCTTCACTCACGCATCGGGATGCAACAGCAGGCCTCTGTGAGCGCTGTCTCTCTATTTGCACTGGATCTCACCTTATATTCCAGGTGTAAATTTTAAGTAGCAGGTAGTAGAGAGCAGCTCTTGTTGGTTTTAGATTTACTCACAGTCTGTAACATACACATATTCTTGAAAGACAATAGGGAAATGTTAGCATCTTGTGTCTTGGGTGCCCAAAATGCAGAGTTTCATGCTGAGTTCCCACCAAATGCACTCAGCTTAAGTGCTTGGATCATGCTCTTTGTCCCCGTAGGAAAAGCCATCACCTGGAAGCTGGGAAGAACAGGCTGTTTCTTCATGCTCTTAAGCACAGATCCTAACTTAAACTTAGTAAGTTTGTTGAATGTACTCCTAAGACCAACCTAAGCAGCATTTTAGCACTTAAGACCCAGTGGTTTTATCACCTTCCCAAAAGCTAAGTGTTACATCTAAATCCTTTTAGCACAAATATGTTCAGAAATCAGTGAGCATAAGCACTGAATAAGATTTATGAAGGATCTCTTTACTTGTAAGTCTAATATACGTAATTGTAAGTCAATAACAGCAAGAAAGCCACAAAAATACAGAATGACAAAACACATAGGTAAGATTATACTTAACAGGAATAAAGTCTCTTCTGGCAGCTTCAGCATCTCTGAGGGCTTTCCCTTATATGACAGCTTCTGTCACTTAATAGAAGGTTATGCCTGTGTATCAGCAGGCTCTGCCACCCTCCTACCATGCAGCATTATCACATCTCTTATAGCTGGAGGCAGTGAGCACTGAACAACTGGAGCTGACATCTTCAGAGGTGAAGATCAGGGTTGTCCGTTATGGACAACTGGTTCTTCTTGCCATGCCATATCCACAGGCTTCAGGGGGGTGATGCCAAGTCTGACCGACACAACCCAAGGCAAACCCTGAGCAAAGGGGCTGCTCTTCCTGCATAGCAATGAGGCTTTTCCTCTGGAGTCTGGTCTGACATATTTCTGCTCACATCAACAGCCTAATTTCCATGCAGAGTGAGCCAGCAGCATAACTGGAAATCCTTCTGTTGACGTAACCACTAATTACCCTCTGCATAATTAATGTGCCATAACACAGCCTGTATTTATTGGAGACAGGGACAACCTGGGGCTGCCACAGAGTTCTCACAGTGGGGTGATGTTGCATGGCTAGCAGAAGAACTGAGTTGGTGCACAGACCATTGGGTATCATCAGTGTCCCCTTTTGGGGGGGAGATGAGCTGATGGGGTCCCATGCGGTTGGTGTCTATCCCTGAGGATTCTGAACCAGGGATCTGGAAACGTGTCCTCCTCTTGGCTCTCTGAGGTATGTGGTTTGTTTTTGTGGTGTAGAAAGGCTTCCATGTATAATTCTTGGTGCAGGGAATTTGGCCACCTACTGCCTTGTTACAATTTCCTAGACAATACTGAATGTATTGGGGTAGGGCAGGAGAAGACAGGAGGTGCATTTACCATAGGGTCATAGAAACGTTGGTTGGCAGCATCAGCTGGAGGACTCTAATTCAATCTCATGCTTAGAGCAGAAGCACTGTCTGTTCTAGTCTGGCTTAGCCATGGTTTCATCCAGCTAAACCTTGAGTCATGTCCACAATTCATTAGTTCTCATTTCCCAACAACCTGTCACAGGCTGTACTATCTGCCTAAAGACACCTTTCATCCTGCTGTCAAACCTGCATGTCCCAAGGCACAGTTGGTACCTGCTGCCCTTTGTTATAGTGCTTGGCTCTACCATGAAGAGCTTGGCTTTATCTTTGCCCTTCCTAGTAGCTGTAGGCAGCTATTGAGCTGTCCTTCCACCTCCCCTTTGCCAGATTCAACAAACCTGAATCCCCCAACGTGTTTTCCACAGATGTGTGCTCCATGCCTCAGAACACCTTGGCAGAATATCCCAGAACAGCTCCAAACCAGCCAAGTCCCAACAGGATTTGGGAGTCCACGTCTGTGGTGAAATCCTGGCCCTAATATACAAATGTCTTCCAGGAAGAGAAATCAAAGGAGGTTTAATAAACAGATTGTGTTAAACAAGTAAAGATATTTTATCTTAAGAATATATCTGGGTGAAACCACAGTGTGGATTAGTTTCTGTACAGACGTTCATGAAATCAAAGCACAGTTTGAGTGTTGCTATAGCTTATGAAAAAGTGTGTGTTTATGACTGTGTGGTGGAAGTCAGGAAATCCCCCAAATTCAGGCTCCAGAGTTGCTTTAGTGCCTTGGGACCTCCATTTTACTTGAGGAAAACCTGTAGGGTGTGAGATACTTTCCTGTCCTGCCTACTACCCTTTGATTTCCCTTGCTGTCAACCAGACCAGCAGTCAACTGGAGCAGTGCATCAGTCTGCTGCTCCTGCTTTTCCCCAGGTATAGTTTGCACCTTGCTGGAGATGAGTGATCTGCTGCCCACAGAGGTGAGCAAAGCCTGAAGGAGTTGGAAGGGGATGTGCTCCAAGCTTGCATGGAAAGTGCATTTACTCATGGAATCACCTTGACAGGCTGTGCTGAAGACTGAGGTTGGCTATTCCAAGTACAGCAATGAAGCCAACGTGCTGCTCAGTTGAATGAGGGAGCCCCACGAGAGAGAAGGAAACTGGAGGGATAGAAGAAAGGGGTCTCATGAGCCCAGAAAATGCTAAGGGACAGATCCCAGCTCTGTTAAGACCTCCCCTTTGGTGCTAATCTTTCATGTGAGGAAGATGCAGTCAGGAGTGATCTGAGCTTACTGACATCATGCATGGTGGGTCCTTTTCCTCTTATGAGCATGCATCTTCTTCATCTTTGACTACACAGCCTGACCTCGCTGCCAGGATTTCCCTGTCAATTCAACACTTGCCATAAGATTAGCAGGAAGCCAGCCCTGCCCGCCGAGTCATGGGGTTTTGTGTCTTGAACTTTGAGCATAGACATTTTATTCCTTGGGGAAACCCACCTGTTTGACATAACCTACACTGCATCTGCAACCACTTCTAGTCCCGAAAAGACACAGAAGTTCTCTGCTCATTTTCACACCACAGTACAAGGACCTGGGTACATGGGAAAGAGCTACTTTGAAACCTGAAGATGTGACCCCAGTGATGATGTGATATGACCTGCAGATATATCCCTGTCGTGGTTTAAACCCAGGCAGGCAGCTCATTCACTCACTCCTCCCCTTTTTTCCCTCCCCCTACTCCGGGAGAATCAAAAAGAATGCAACTCCCACGGGTTGAGATAAGGACAGTTTAGTAACTGAGGTAAAACACAAATCACTGCTGCTACCACCAATGATAATAATGGTAAAGGAAATAACAAGGGAAGAGAATACAACACCTCAGCACCAGCCAACTGATAACTCGCCCCCCAAGCCCGACCAAGCACCGACCCATACCTCCTCCAACCCTGCCGTCCTAGCCCTTCCAGGTAACTCTCCCTTACATCCTGGACATGACGTGCTGTGGTATGGAATACCTCTTTGGCTAGCTTGGGTCAGGTGTCCTGTCTCTCCTTCCTCCCGGCTTCCCTTCCTCCCTGGCAGAGCATGAGGCTCACAAAGTCCTTGGCCAGACCAAGACATCAGTGTTATCAGCTCTGTTCCCAGGCCAAAAGTCAAAACATAGCACTGCACCACCTACTAAGAAGGAGAAAAATGACTGCTACTGCTGAACCCAGGACAACCCCAAAACCAGACATCAAGAGAGGAGTTGATCTACTGTGCAAGGCTTCTAAGCATCTAAAAGTCAGACAGCTGCAACCAAGCTATCAGCTTTGACAGCCTTTATACTCAACTTTAATTTGAACGATTTTGTAGTCTTACATTTTACATTTGCTTAATTTGGGCTAATGTGAACTCATCTCTGGAGGCACCTTTTTCTCTCCATTGAACATAAAGGGCAGGTTTGGAAATCAAATGCTTGAGTTAGGATGAATGAGTCCAATCTATTTTTAAGATGAGCATCTCTTATTATTTCTTCTTTTGTAAGATTTTTAGATAAGATTAAGATCTCCATGTTTCATAGGTTTCACAGCACTCTGATTTTCCTTCTACATCAATATTACATCCATATTTTACCTCCGCTCCCAGGAAAATATCCTGGTTTTTCCTTGCTGCTGTCTCTTCATCCATCAACACCCAACCCACAGGAGTACTGCCGTGCGTCTGTGATGAAGGGGTCCTGTTATTGCCTAATCCTCCCCAGTGGACTCTGTGCACCTGCATGAGAATCTGAAAGTGAAAATAACGGCCTGATTTTTGGTCTCCAAAGCTGAACAGAACTGAAAGAGTGAAAGTAACCACAGCAACCCCACAGCTCTTAGCTAGTGGGTTGTTTGTACTTGGGTGATGCTTCATTGCTGACAAGGAGACCCCACTGTCACCTCAGGGTTACCTGCTCTGCATGCACAAGGATTGTGGCACTCAGTCTAGTGGAGTGAATATAACTGAAGTTACCCAAATCCTGTGCCAACTTTTTCAGCTGAACTACTAAATATATATGATATAGATCTATTGTATTTTAGATGAACTAACATTATATTAAAAACACTGTTGATCCTGATGGGGAAAGGATGGATTGAACACATCTCTCTCCAAAATGCAAGCCTTGCCACAAGCCAGCATTCAGCATATTGTGTAGAACAACAGCTCAAGATAAATAGTTTTAAAAGGGTAATCCTGGGAGGGAATAGGCAACCTGGCAAATCTTTTACATCTTTACCTTTTGCCCTAATTTTCTCCATAAATGTAATACTTCTTACGTGGCCCTGGACATTCATAAATGGTTTGGGTTGGAAGGGACCTTAAAGCTCACCCAGTTCCAACCCCCTGCCATGGACAGGGACACCTTCCACTAGAGCAGGTTGCTTCAACCACATCCAGCCTGGCCTTGAACACTGCCAGGGATGGGGCAGCCACAGCTTCTGAACTGTGTTTTTTGCACAGGAGATGGGCCATGCTCCTTGATGGAGAGCTGCAGGACAGCCCTGCTTCATGATCCCTTCTGGGACACAGAAGAAGCAGCTTCTGCCTCTGCTGGGCACCTCAAAGCTTTGGTCTGATCTGGCTCAGCTCTTTAACCATCACTTGAAGCTCACACTCATTGGAATACCCGCAAAGGTGAACATACTTGGCATAGTGGTAAGGTGAGATGTGTGTGTCTCAGCATCCTGGCTGTTGCAGACGAGTGTGCTGGCCATGAGGTGTCTACACTGCCTCTCTGTCCTCGCTCACATCACCAGAGCATGTGCCTAAACCAGAGGTGACACACAGGTCAATGAGGGTGGCATGGCCAGCATCCAGACATCATCAGATTCTTCCTATGGCCATGGAATACCAGGATCTTTGCTGCCCTCTAAGGAGAACAGTCCAGAACAGCACGCATCTCCTCCTTTCACATGTCCAAGTGACGTTTCTCTTCCTTACATTTTGTTTTCTGATGCTGTGATTTAGTCATTCCTAAAGACCTGCAATGTTCAATCCACTTATCATCGCTTTGGCTATTTATTTGCTACATCCATAGGGACCAAAGACTTGAGAAGAAGATTCATAGCACCTCTTTTTCTGCAGTAGAAACAGTGCTCTCCTCTGTTGTTGCTGGTTCAAAATCTCCTTTTTTTCCTGCACCCAGGAATTTCCATTTCCTTCCATTCATACAGCTACCACATAGCTTGCCCTGCTTTGAACACGAGGATGGACTGGTCTATTTAGAATCCAATAGTAAGAAAACTGATGGAGGTACCAAGAGAGCATCCTCAAAGAGAATCCAGATCTGCACTTCAATACACTTTCCCTCATAAGGGCTGCAAGTTACCTTTCTTTTCAACTATGACATGGAAAAAATATTGGAAGTACTTCATGCACAAATCTCTGGGGTCCCAAGTGGGAGAAGACTGGAGGATCCAATAGGATTTTTCCATGAATGACCTTTACAAGTTGAAGAAATGGAGGTTTGTCTTACAGGCCGGACCACATGAGAGCTGGCCTGCAGGATCCCTCATTCGACATCACTCACATCACCTTTCGATGCAGAAGGCGCACATGCAGACACTGTCTATACTGATGTGAAAGGCAGAATAGTGCCAGTTACTAAGCATTAAAACACAAATTTTATACAAATCAGTGAAATGTAAACCCATGACCTGATAGACCTCAGGGGAAGGATAAGTTCATGGCTTCTTCTGGTTATTTCTGCTTATAACAACCAATTCTTCACTGCAGTATTCCTAGACTCCTGATGCCAATATTCCTGATGCCAATCTCATGAAGTTTAACCGTGCCAAGTGCAAGGCCCTACACCTGGGTCGGAGCAATCCCAGGCACAGCTACAGGTTGGGCAGAGAAGAGATTCAGAGCAGCCCAAGGAGAAGGACTTGGGGGTGCTGGTCCATCAGAAAATGAACATGAGCCGGCTTCAGTGTGCGCTCGCAGCCCAGAAAGCAACCGTATCCTGGGCTGCATCCAAAGGAGCGTGACCAGCAGGTCGAAGGAGGTGATCCTGCTCCTCTGCTCTGCTCTCGTGAGACCTCACCTGGAGCATTGTGTGCAGTTCTGGTGTCCTCAACATAAAAAGGACATGGAACTGTTGGAACAAGTCCAGAGGAGGCCACGAGGATGATCAGGGGACTGGAGTACCTCCTGTATGAAGACAGGCTGAGGAAGTTGGGGCTGTTCAGCCTGGAGAAGAGAAGGATGCGTGGAGACCTCCGAGCAGCCTTCCAGTATCTGAAGGGGGCCTATAGGGATGGTGGGGAGGGACTCTTCATCAGGGACTGTAGTGACAGGACAAGGGGTAACGGGTTAAAACTGAAACAGGGTAAGTTTAGATTGGATATGAGGAAGAAGTTCTTTCCTGTTAGGGTGTTGAGGCACTGGAACGGGTTGCCCAGGGAAGTTGTGAATGCTCCATCCCTGGCGGTGTTCAAGGCCAGGTTGGGCAAAGCATTGGGTGAGATGGTTTAGTGTGAGGTGCCCCTGCTCATGGCAGGGGGGTTGGAACTGGATGATCTTAAGGTCCTTTCTAACCCAAACCAGTCCATGACTTTATGATTCTATGACTCTTATCTATATTTTACACACAGTATATTTTTATATATATATATATATGTATATATATACACTTAGGAAAGTTTTCCCAGTTTAATTAAAACTGTGGACAAGTGGAAGAGTTTGGCTTCATTCCCAATGCTCATTCGTTCACAACTAAACTGTACTCATTTTCCTCCACTTCCAAAAGAAAATCACCCACATAAGGATATTAAACAGTTTCACTGTAAGAGTTAACTCAGGTCAGCTTTTGTTGATGCCAGTTCCATGGCAAAAGTCCTTGTTATCCAAGGCTGGCTTGCTGCAGATTGGTCTGCTTGGGAATTCACCATCAGGGCTTTTGAAATATCTATGTTTCCATTACGATTTTGGTATCACAGCTGGGTATTGACTGTATTATCTGAGCTGATACCTGCTTTGGCTGCTTAATGTTTCACTGGGGGTACTTTAAGTCCTTTCTGAAGAAACAGAAGAAATATGGTCTGATTGCCTGTCCTCTTCCTTTCTCTGTATATAACAACTCTTTGTGTGGCAGTGCTCTGACCATGACCTGATACTTTACTGTGTGAAAAGCAGAGAACCAACAAGGGTTGCCTGGACATCAAGCTCAGCACTTTGCTATTCTTCAGAAATATCCATCAAATGCTATTTTGAACTAGAGCCACAGAATATCATTGCTTCTGTATATTGAGACATGTTTTCAATGGCCAATCTTCTGCATTAACAGGATGTAGCAGTATCAGACCCAAAGAGAAAGGGCAGAGCTCAGGGAGTGAAACCCAGTGCAAGGAACTGCTTCCCCTTGATGCTTTTACTGGGCTACAGGAGGGAGCATTTGCTAGATCAAGAAAATGAACCCTTGTGGTTCAGTATCTAGGGTAAGATGCACAGCATGAGGCCTGGGGACTAGGGGTCTGTATAGAAATGGAATAGTCATGTTCCCTGCAGCTTTTAATCCAAGTGTATACAAAACATTGCCAGACCCCTTTAACTCTGCTCTAAGGTGCAGCTCAGGACAAGGGATCCTTCTTAGAGTCCTTGACTTTTGTCACACCCATTGCTGATGGTGTTTGGTCGTAATTATTTGCAGCCTTTAGTCCCATTTCCACCCCACTAATACTGTAAGAAACCAGTGTCTTTCATCCAGCTGTCCTTAGAGTGACCACAGAACAGCCCTTCTCATTCCCTCTGCCCTCCACGTTCATGAGAGAACAGCCTACCAAACTTTATTCTCTGTATCCATCCCCTCAAATCCCTTTTACGCATTCCTAAGGGGAGAAGAATGTCTCCACCAAACCTGCTTTATGGGCAGATTGGGATTCTATTTGAATCAGCAGTGGCTGTATTGGGATCCTGTTTGAACACAGGCTCAGCAGTGGCTGTATTGGGATCCTGTCTGAACACAGGCTCAACAGTGGCTGTATTGGGATCCTATTTGAACACAGGCTCAGCAGTGGCTGCATTGGGATCCTATTTGAACACATGCTCAGCAGTGGCTGTATTGGGATCCTGTTTGAACACAGGCTCAGCAGTGGCTGCATTGGGATCCTGTTTGAACACAGGCTCAGCAGTGGCTGTATTGGGATCCTGTTTGAACACAGGCTCAGCAGTGGCTGTATTGGGATCCTGTTTGAACACAGGCTCAGCAGTGGCTGTATTGGGATCCTGTTTGAACACAGGCTCAGCAGTGGCTGTATTGGGATCCTGTTTGAACACAGGCTCAGCAGTGGCTGTATTGGGATCCTGTTTGAACACAGGCTCAGCAGTGGCTGTATTGGGATCCTGTTTGAACACAGGCTCAGCAGTGGCTGTATTGGGATCCTGTCTGAACACAGGCTCAGCAGTGGCTGCATTGGGATCCTGTTTGAACACAGGCTCAGCAGTGACTGTATTGGGATCCTATTCAAACACAGGCTTAGCAGTGGCTTGTGCACCAGCAAGAAGAGACTGAGGTGTGCCCCCAGAATCTATAGCATAGCATTAACAACTGCAGTTACAAAGCGTTTGCATCAGACAAGGGAAAATATATAGCCTGGCCATAGTGACTGTACCCTGAGAGGCTGTATAAGAGCAGACTATGAACATCCATGTGTACTCAGAGACAGGCCAGGGGGTCTAATGCCACCAGAGGTCTGCTGGGAAGAGAAATACAAGTGCGTGCTGCAGCAGTTGAGCCAGTACCCCATGGGGAATGAGGAAATAGAAGGGGAAGTCACCAGACACAGTTATCTGCTTCTGACACGTGATGCCCCAAGTCAGCCAACTTGGGAGAAATCCTGAGGAAACAGCAAACAGCAACTGTCACCCCATTTTTGGGCAGGCAGGAACAAACATCCCCAAATAACAGCAGAAACCCTCTCTTTTCTGTGAGTTTCCCTTTCTGTGCAAAGAGGCAGATAGATGACTGGGTATAAATTGCAGTGGGGCTCCTGAGGGGTCAGCCAACCATTTCTTCAGGAAGAAGAGTGAAGCAAAGATCAGTTGTTTGGCCTGAGACTCTGCTTTAAGGTAAGCTCTTACTCCATTCTCACCATTGACTGCAGTATTCCAAGCACCTCTTTAGCTTCAGGATAAATGCATCAAGGTGTGGGCTGCAGTTGCTGAGCTTTAACATCCACCTTCCAAGGAGAAAGTGAGAGATTTTGCATGCACTGTGTTTTGCAGCTCTTTCTTTATCATTTCACATTAAGGAGGGCAAGGACAGAAGGAATAACTTGAGAAAGAAACTCAAGAATAGAGAAGTAAAGGTCTGGAGAATACAAGAGAGGTTCAGAGGCAGAAGAGACTGGAAAAAGCTTGGAAAATGTCACCACACGAGCTAATAATGCTTATGGTCTTTGAAAAAAATATAAAATCAGGTGGGATCCCAGAAAAAAATAGCACTTTTGGTGATGCGTGGATCAAATCCTTAAAGAAGGAACACTATTCCCAAAGGGAATAAACTACCCCACTATGAACTGGCACTCCCAGAAGCTGATGCCATTAGATCTGAAGCCCTCAGCAGGTGGGGCAAAGTGCCATGCATCTGGAAATGTCACCAAAACCTGGTGGGATGCTCTGAAGTGGTGTCAGTGCTCCTGCTGCTCACCTTCTGTCCCAGCCAGATGTTGAACCTGGCCAAGGATGCTTCGGGGAATGATCAGCATGGGAAGGAAGCCTTGGGAACAGATGCACAAGGAGATGCCTGATGGTGAACTGAGATGTCTAAACATAGGAAAACAGATACTGTCTTGCTGTGTTTTTTTAATCGTTCATCTTGACGGCTGCAGTTTCGCCTGCCTGTCTTGAACATCAACTCAAGGATGAATTATTGCCCAGGCTCCAGCAAGCTCTTGTTTAGCTATGAGTGAACACCAGGCGTTGCTTGTGTCTGACGCACTAGTTACAACCAGGCATTGGTTGTCTCTGAATACCCCTTCCTGTAGCACAGGAGTCTGCCAAAGGTTGTACAAGATGCACTGAAGATGCTGGGTGCAGAGTCCCCTCCTGCTCTGAGGGTGCAACCTGGCACTCCTCTACACCTGATCTGGCAACATCCCATATCTAATGCATTACTGCCTATTGATTACAGCATGCACTGAGCAGATGGGAGTTGAGTTTGTACCCTCTTCCAAGCACAACATTGGGAAAGGGTGGATTTAAGGTCTTATTTTGGCCTATTGACAGAGTTTGGCTACAAGCTGTTAGGAAGACTTGATTCAAGGTTATCAGAAATAGCCACACAACACCTTGAATGATTACATTTCAGGTGCCAAGTCACCTGGAAAAGTCATATCCAACTGTTGAATAAGGGAGGGGGGAGAGGAGGGTTATTGAGTGCCCTAACTCTATCTGTGACCTTGCAAAAGACCTCTGGAAAAGCACATGTCCTGGCTCCAGCCTTGGACAAACTGACTCTAAGCCCTGTTTGAGAAATCAAACAACTCTGCCTTCCTGGAGACCATATATAAACCACCCTGAGGCCACAGCCAGCTTCAGTCTATAGCAGAGGCATTTGAACGTCCTGTTCCACTTCAGGGCTGTGAGCAGAGTCCTGTGAATAAAGTCTTTAGGTGCTGCTCTTCCACACGGTAGGTTGGTTTCTCTGTATCTGTTATTAAGTTACTTAGATGTATTTTAAGCTCATGGAGGGGGTGGTGGAAAACAAGGACTTTTCAGTAACTTTTCTGCCTGCTTTAGGGCAGATAGAGTCATGTTCTGCAGCGTATTGTGATAAACCACTTCTTAAGGTTCACTTTTCAGGTTTTCAGCTTGTTGGTCATCACATTCCTAATCCAGAACTAGTGAAGAGATAAAGGACCAGATGTCCTGGATCAGAGCAAGGGTATATCTACATCAGTAGCCTGAATCCAATGGAATGTAACAGATGAGGGTCAGGGAAAAGTGTAAGAAAGTGCAAATGTGCAAGGTAATTTTCCAAGCCTTCGGTAGTCCTCAGCTCAGCCACCTCCCCAGCCAAGGTGGGGTTTGTGTCCTAGAGGCCAAGGCAGCTTTCTCTTCCATGAATCCTTTTAGCTGCTTGTCCTGCCTTATTTAAAATGCTCATTATTTTAAAGCTACTCTGTAGCTTTAAAATGGAGCTATCGCTGTTACCCCGAAGTATCAGAGAGAAGATAAAGCACCCTGCATCACTGCCAGCATCACAGGGAATTACTTGGTTTTCTCCAAAAAGAAAGAGCTTGCTGGCTGCTAAAAATCATTTCAACACCCAAGAAGGACAAAACAGGACCTGCTTCTGTTGGAGAGATAGAAAATCCTGCCCCAGTGCCTTTTTACAGTACAGGAAAAAGCAATCAGCAAAGCTAAAGATGTGGATCAGCAGAAATCCTGTGCAGCCATGGGAAGAGCTGCCCCTTGGTATCTGCATTGCTACAGCAACAGGCAGAGTGCTGATAAGACACAGGTGTCATCCCTGATGCTTCCTTCATCCCCTTCTCTTTCTGTATCCATATATCTGCAAGTTCATTGTCTGGGGTTGGACACCCTGAGAATGCAAGTTGGGGCAAAAATGGCATTCAGGACCGCAAGCTGGACCACTTTGGGTTAAACACCTGACCCAGTTATAGGGGAGACTAATCCTGCTGCAAGCACAGAGGAGTTACAGAAGAGCTGCATCTCTATGTGAACTTAGATGGGGCCTGAGACATGTAGGAAGTGCAGCATCACTGTTGTTTCCCTTCCAAATCCCCCGTGAGACTAAATCTCAGCTCAGCACTGTAGGTGGCTGAGCAGAGTATGTGCCTAGCTGCAGGTTCTCTGCTGTGAGCAGGTCCTCAGAACAAAGGGAGTGAGGTGATATTCAGAAATAGGAGCTTCCAGCCCTATTTCTCCAGTGCTAACAGAAAGTTGAGCTCTTGGCCAACAGAGGTAGGTTGGAAAAAGTGGCTTTGTCCCAAGACCTTGCCTCAGTTCCCTAAAAAGCTTTGCTGTGTGAGCTGATGAGACATGGGATGGGTTTGGATCCCTCCTCAGACAAGCTAAATTCTCTCACTGCTGCCTCCTCTAGGCACCTAAAACCTATTTTAGACTTCACCCTCATTCCCCTGTTGATGTTGCCATATCCAGGAGGGCAGAAGTTGTCCCTTTGTTGTTCTCTCCCGGGTCCCTCCTCTGCAACAAACAAAACACAAACACAAGAGTTACTCCAGGCCATGATGAGCCTTCCCCAGGTTGATTGTACCTCTGCATTGCCCTCCAGGTGAGCAAGAGCTCCTTCACTTGAAGTCCTCCCCACGATGCTGTTGCTGCTGCTGCAGGTCTTGGCAAGCTGCCTCTGGCTGGGACACAGTGAGCTGGTGACATCCTTCGAAAGCTCATGCCCTCAGTTCTTCTTCCGGAAAACCCCCCCAAATGAAGCCCTGGAACCAGAGAACCCAGCCTGGATCTGCCAGCGTTACAAGAACCAGTATTACTTTGCCACCCTGTACGACAAGAGCAGGCGTATTCCCGTATACTCTGCTTACCTCTACCAGCCTGCAGCTGGCAAGAGACCCAACACATGGCTGGTTGAGCCCCAGGTGAGTGTCCTCTCTTGCAGCACATCACCCTACAGTCATTAAAAGGTCAGCTACAGCAGTTAACCGAACACTTCCTTCTCCTCCCACCCACCCCACATGCATGCAAATGGGACTGCTGGAGGGGATTAGTCTCATTCAACTTCAAACACCTTCACCATATGATTCCTCTGATGCATCTGAGACATCAGCAGGAGGATGAGATGAGTCATTTCCTAAAAGTGCCCATTTTGCCACTTTGACCTCTTAGGAACATTAAGTCACATTACATTACATTACATTACATTACATTACATTACAAAGTCAAATGACCCCTGTCCCATGGTGTGGTGGAGAGCAAGCGATGGCGAAAAGACATCCAACAGCACCTAAACATGAAGGATGAACACTGCTGAGCTCTGATCTCTTTTGCATCCCTGACATATTTGCTCCCAGTTGAGTCATTCTGGCTTTGTAAGTGGCATGAGAGAAGTGCAGAGAAATTCAGTGCAGGGTGAGATGACCCAGTGCAAAAGTATAGGAACAAGCTGTCAGCATTGAGAGGGTTAAGTTAACACTGGGTAAAGGCATTGAGTGGTATTTCAGGCAGTGAGAAGTAAGAATCAGCATCACTCAAGTCAGAAGCGCACGATCTCCATCCACCTGTAGTTGCTGCTTACCACCATTGCCTCAGGCTTGGTTCAGAAGCATCCATCAGACACAAAGATCTCTGCAAACTACAAAGCCCTCCCAAACGTCCTTCTAACAGACTTCAGCCTTCAGTAAGAAAGCCCAAGCAAATTACAGAACAGAAGAAGAGGAAATTCAGGTCCTTGCTCAGAACACAGAAGCAGTAGGGGATTTAGGTGAAAATGAGCCACAAAAGAAAGCCATATGCCCTATTCCAGAGGAAGGCTAAATATGTTTCCTTAAATACGAAAAGGTGTTATGGTTATGAAAGAAATTGTTTGCACTTGCTACTCATAGGAACTCAAGCAGCTAATATAGAACTGCATAGGAACTCAAGCAGCTAATAGGGTACTGCAACCACTGCAGCCTCCACATTTAAGGTGGATAACGCCTTCTCTCTTTGCCTCCTGGACCATGGTCCCAGGCCATCTGTGAAATCTGTGAATTAGTTAACTTCCTGCAGAGGTTTCATGCAATATTTATGTTCCCCAGGTCTCCTGGGGGATTATGAGCTCCTTCAAGAGGCTGATCATTTCCAACTTGCTTTCAGTGCTGCTGCAGAAGGAGCACATCTGTTCTCCCTAGCCCACATCAGCCCCGAGACAAAGTGTTAGTCCTGCAGTAGCAGATCCCACTTGCATTGAGGTATTTTTTGTTTGCTGAGTGAAAAAGCTTCATCTTTGCAATGCACTATATTCCTTCCAGGGAAAACTCACCTCTGGGATTGGTTTCTCAACACAGCTCTAGGTGCATGGGTATAGAGGAGGCAAACAGTGGTGCTTCAGGAGTGTGGTACTGCAGCAACCACACATAGTTCAAGCGAGGGGCAAAGAGGAGAAGGGGCTGAGTCCTCATCTCCCCTGTGGAAGGCTCCATGGCTCTTCTGCTCATCCTCGCCCCATCCTGACCACCTTCAAAGACTCCCTAAGACACCCAAAGAGGGTATCTGTGCTCTTGTTTTGTTTTCCTGAGCTCATAAAACACCAGGGTGTTGACAGATTGGTTTAAAAAAGGCATGAAAACCTTTCCCAAAGCCTGAATAAAGGAGCAGGGCTGGTGATAGCCTCATCAGATGAAGGTTGAATGTGATTGATAGGGGTGAGAGGCACTGGGGAGAGCCCTGAGCAGATGTAGGATGTGGAGATGGGAGGAAAGGGAACCAGATGTGGCAGGGGAGATGTTTCACCCACATCACCTTTCAAACCTGGGAGGAGAAAATGCTCACCGTGTCATGCATCTACCCACAGTCCCAGGCTGGATTTCAAAGGTCACAAGTCAGATCAAGAGCAGTCAAATTCTAAGCTTGTGTGCTCGAGGAGGCGCACCTTTATGATTTCTCTCCGCTTCAGGCATTTTCATACACTGAGGTAACGAGAAATGAGTGCTCAGCACTCACAGACTTCTACTCCAGGGAAACGTACTCCATTACTCCCAACACTAACCCCTTTTCCTCTTCTTTACCTCTTAAGCTGATTGGCCTGGCTTATCCCAGAACTATGGAAAGAGAGCGGACCCTCTTGAATGACTTCAGCATCAGCTTAGAGGAGATTGGCAAGCACCAGGCTGTCCTCCAGGACTACAAGAACCTGACTGGTTTGAACCGGGGCCATTTGAACCCCAACAGCCACCACTCTGACTCCAACAGCAGGACAGCAACCTTCACCCTCACCAACATCGTGCCCCAGAATGAGAAGCTCAACGGTGGCGCCTGGAACAACTACGAGCAGCAGACGATGATCAGGAACACCCAGGGCTGTAACAACACCTATGTCGTCGTGGGTGCTGTGCCTGGGAACAACTACATCTCCAAGGGGAGGGTGAATAAACCCAGCTACCTCTGGGCGAGTGCCTGCTGCGAGGTGAACGCCAAGCATAGGAAGACTTGGGCGGTCATTGCTGAGAATGATAGGAATGAGGTGCAGCTCCTCACACTGGAGGAGCTGGAGGATACATTGACCCGGCTTTATGGGAGAAGCCGGGTTTCTCTGTTTGACAGTGGTTGTCCCCGGAAATAAGCCCCACTACACATCCCAGCGTAAAAAGGCTCAGAGGCTTTGTCCACATGCCCTGTGCAGCATCCATCCTGCTTCCTTCCCCAGTGGTTTTCCAGCTCTTAAAAAGGAGTACTTGCCCTGGCCACTCTGGAGGGGCAAGCTGGATGACAGCCATGGGCAAGGAGATCAGAGCTCTCACTGACACTAGAAGAGCTTTGTTTGAGGCTTTTTTCCCTTTATCTCCATGCCCATACACAGCTCATTGCTCCTTCCTCAGATCACAGATAGTGTGCTGCTGACTTGTCCCTCATCCCCTTAGGAAAGGTATGGGACTAGGACAGCCCAGGTTGCCCAGAGAGGCTGTAGATTCTTCATTGCTGGAGATACTCAAAACCCAAATAGACATGGTCCTGCTGGAGCAGGGGTCTGGATCAGAGGATCTCCAGAGGTCCATCCCAACCTAATGATTTAGTATGAGTTGTCCCTGCCCATGGCAGGAGGTTGGAACTGGATGATCTTAAGGTCCTTTCCAACCCAAACCATTCCATGATTCTATGATTCTATGATTCTGTGATTCATCTTTAGACAAGGAAAGCAATGAGCCCAAGGATTGCTGAAAGTCTGTAAGGATGATTCCACAAATGCATTCTGACCAATAGAGCAATGACAACAGCAAAGGATAAAGGGAGAGAAGAAGGTGAAGAAGTAACACAACTAAGCACAGGAGCAGCATCTTGAGGTCTGTAAATAAATAAAACAGAGAAAGAAGGAAATAACCTACATCTAATCACTAGGCTCTCTAACCCTGAGCTTACACAGACACTGTGTTTATGTATATTTGCTAGCAGGTTGTTGTTTGCTTGCTTTTAGAACCTGCACCTTGAGAGCAGGAGCTGAGGTATCAGCCAGCCAGGCTCAGGGATCAGATGTACAGCAAGCTTTGACCAGTCGAAGATACATTTCTGTGACACACTGGTTGGATGATTTTCTTCTCTGTACTCATTCTGAACCTTTCCTGAATATTTATGTGTAACTCATTTTGTTAAATGCATTCAATGGATGTAAGGTCAATGTATGCCATGTAATTTAGTTCCTGAGTAGTTCACAGTATGAAGTATTTGCTCCATTGCTGCACTGTAAGGTCACCTTACAAATAAACCATAAGTTAGACCCCTACATGCAGATGTGTCCATGTGTGTTGGGTACCTGAGCTCTGACCACAGCCAGCAGAGATCCAGGAGTGGCTCAGCTGCATGAACAGAGGCATCCTGGACCACTTGAGATGCCCTGATACCTGCAGCCAGAGGCCAGACAAGTTCTCCAAGGGCATCTCCAGTGGCTCTGGACACCTGAGAGCAGGGAAGCTCCCAACACACACCACTGTCAGTTCCCAATAGTACCACGGGCTCCTGTATCTCCAGCTGCTATGGTGAAAGCAGCAGCAGCATTCACTTGTGCCAGCTGTGCTGCTCTTAGGCAGCAGAATGCTTTGCTTTTTAGGAGAATAACTTAAGAACATCACTCACACCCCCCTTTGCTGGGTAGCCCTTGTAGTCCCAGGCCTCTGCCCTGAAGCATTTTTGCTCCTTGGTTCACATGCTGCCACAGACCACTGATGGGGGGAAACTATCAAGTGCTACCTCAGGTTGAGGGACCTCTGCAGATGCCTCTGGGGTTGCTCATGGACTTCCTCTGACTCACTCATCCAACTCCTCATGCCTGCTGAGACTTGAAACCACACTCATCCTCACCATTGCCAGCCCCCAAAATCCCCCCCTCCCCAGCCACCTCCATTACTCACCCCTCCATCAGCTCCCTGGGCTCTCCCCAGGACCTTTTCCCTCAGTGGTACCCAGAAATGCCCTCCCCTCCACAGCAAGCATATGAAATACATGGGAAGCCAAAAAAAAACAATGGATGAATCAGCTTGGAAGCTGCCTTCCAACAAATAAGAGGGATGCTTCACACAGCACCTTAGCTTGGAGCTGAGCAGAAGGCTGCTTCAGCTCCAGGGGCATCCTTACATCCATGATTTCCTCTGTTTTCTGCTCACCCTGGCTATGAACAAGTAATAGGGATATTTGGTGAGCCCAGAGCCAGTCCATGCATCATGGGTGCATCTCTGGTGGGGTGGGAAGTTCCTCTGTCTGCTGCACTGAGATGGGAAGGTAATTCCATGTCTGTCCATCTTTGGGGAGAGCTCTCGCTACTAGTGCATAGCTGAGATTTCAGAAAGAAAAAGTTCTTTTTCCCAGAGGCTATAAGAGGATGCTGGGAGCTAAATCCTGTTAGCCCTATTGCTCGCTGCATCCCTTGCTGCGGTTGTTGGAATGGGCATGCAGCTGGCAGAGGGTCCTATCACTAAGTTCACTTCACTGCCATGGGCTGGATCATGCAGTTTATTTAGTCCTGTTCCAGTGGTTCAAACGCCTTGAACTGAACACGCTGCCACATCCTGTCCCCAAAGAGATGGCAACAAGAAAATCACTCCAGTGGCATCATCTGGCCTCTGCTTGAGAAAGCAGCTGGGCAAAACTGCTTTGATGCATCCAGATTTGTAGCAGCTATAACATTTTGCCAGAGTAAATACAATATGCTTATTTATAAGTCCCTGCAGGAGCATCTCTGGCTGCCACATGGGGAAAGCAGGCGGGGAACACCTCACTGGGGCTTTGCCATCTCCATCTGCCGGCTTGGGCACACTGAAGCTGTTGGATTTGCCCGTCTCCCTCATGTAGGCGAATGTACCCTGTGTGGTTCTGCATGAAACACATGCTGCCTGTGGCCCTGCCAAGCTGATCTTCAGGCGGGGTGTCCAGGGGGAGTGCGCATCTCTTAATCTCAGCCTGCAGGGACAGGCTTTTTCCTGGGAAATGAGGCTCAAAGATTTGAGAGTCCTTTCTGAGTCTCATAGGAGGTTCTACTGGGAATTTCCTGTCTTCAGTTAAATGTGGATCTATACAATGAATATATATATATACAATATCCATTAACCTAGCTGCTTTATCTTGCCAGGAGCTATTAGAAGAGAGGAATGCTCAGTTTATTGAAAAGCAAACATCTCTCTTTTCCCATGTTATGCATTGCTATTGCATGGTTACCAAAGAAGCTGGAAAACCTGGAGACTTGAAAAACAATTCTCCCTGCTGATTCTTCATGCAAACATGTGAAATCTTGTCGTGGTTTAAACCCAGTCAGGCAATTTGTTCACTTACTCCCCCCCTTCTTTCCCTCCCCCTACTCCCGGAGGGACGGAGAGGAGAATCGAAAAGAATGCAGCTCCCACGGGTTGAGATAAGAACAGTTTAGTAACTAAAGTATAACACAGATCACTACTGCTACCACCAGTAATAATAATGGTAAAGGAAATAACAAGGGAAGAGAATACAACACCTCACCACCCGCTGACCGATAACTCGCCCCCCTCAGCCCAACCAAGCTCCGACCGATACCTCCTCCAACCCTGCAGTCTCCCAGCCCTTCCGGCTAACTCCCAGTTACATCCTGGGCATGACGGGCTGTGGTATGGAATACCTCTTTGGTCAGTTTGGGTCAGGTGTCCTGTCTCTGCTTCCTCCCGGCTTCCCCTCCTCCCTGGCAGAGCATGAGGCTCACAAAGTCCTTGGCCAAACCAAAACATCACTATCAGCTCTGTTCCCAGGCCGAAAGTCAAAACACTGCACTGCACCAGCTACCAAGGAGGAGAAACATGACTGCTACTGCTGAACCCAGGACAAATCTTATTGTTGAGGAACAATGAATCGTGGATCTTCACATCTCTACATCATCTTCTGTCTGATCTTTAGTGCCTTTTCTTGATTTAAAGGGCTAAAGTCGTGGCTGGCAACTCCTAGAGCAAAACCCAGTGTGGGATAAAGGGCCCCTGAACTAAAGGTTTGAGATAGCAGAAAGCTCTGTTGAAAGCTTATGAGTATCTCAGAACAGGTGTGGAGGAATTAATAACACTTTAAGCTGGGGTAAGAGAGTTAACACTGACTTAACTACTGAAAGGATTTGTGTTGTGCATGTGTGATTTCACACCACTCAGGATATTTGATGGGAATGCTTCTTTTCACGTGCCATAATAATACCAATGAGATTAATATTTTCAGATCCCAGATGCCAGGTCTCCTACCATGAATTAATCTTAGCATGCTAAGTATCACGTTGGCTTATGTAAAGCACTTACGATGTAAATTTGCTCTCCTTTTCTGACTACTTACACAGCTGTGTGTCTTTTGCCAGTTACGTTATCTGAATCTAATCTCTTTCCAAATAACTTGCTCATGTTTTCTTAGTTCAGTAAATCACAGAACCCCAGACTGGTTTGTGTTGGAAGGGACCTTAAAGCTCATCCAGTTCCAACCCCCTGCCACAGGCAGGGACACCTTCCACTAGAGCAGCTTGCTCCAAGCCCCTGTGTCCAACCTGGCCTTGGACACTGCCAGGGATGGGGCAGCCACAGCTTCTCTGGGCACCCTCACAGGGAAGAGCTTCTTCCTTATACTTAATCTAAATCCACCTTCTGTCAGGTTAAAGCCTTTCCCACTTGTCCTGTCCCTACAGGCCCTTGTAAATGAAGACTTGTTTTAACAAACTGACACATGTGCA
This sequence comes from Pezoporus flaviventris, assembly GCF_033815535.1. Classification (NCBI taxonomy): domain Eukaryota; kingdom Metazoa; phylum Chordata; class Aves; order Psittaciformes; family Psittacidae; genus Pezoporus; species Pezoporus flaviventris. The sequence goes on along the minus strand of NW_026892597.1, from coordinate 3,517,992 downwards.
AATGGTAAGCACTAAATTACTCCTGGGGCTTTGAGATCTTACTCTGCATGTTCAGAGCACCGGACTGGGACTGACATCAGTTTACAAAGTCACCTCAGCGCCACCATATCCAACCCAATAAAACAAAAATAGAATTATCTTCCTTTTAGTGAGCATGGTGACTTAAGGCTAAAAAGCACAGTATAAACTCCTTCAGTTTTGGTATTTGTTATCTGACACTGCAGAACTTTACAAAGGATTGAGGGACTTCGAACAGCATGAACACAGTAAGAATTGAAGGAGAGAAACCTTTGATTCTGAGCAGGGCGAGCTGGAAAACAGGGCTTCTCGTGCACAGGAAATGTTATTACTTCAAACTGTGCTTTCAGTCTGAATCAGAACAAAAGGCCATGAGCTTCCAAATTCCCCCTGAGATGGAAACTCTGAGAACGTTGGTGCGTAAACGCTGGAGCAGTGTCTTCATGATACCCACCTCCTGCAACCTGATGAGCAAAATAAGCCTTCTCATCAGCTTGTTGCACGGCTACCACCAGATTCCCTGGTCATGAAGGCTTGCTGGAGGTGGAGGTTTCCTGAGGATAACTATGGTAATACGTCCCCAGGAGCTTCTCTAAGGATTGCTGGGGTCTGAGCATTGATCTGGAGCCCTCATCCTTACTGGATGCACAATTGATACAAAACTGGGTCCTGGCCATACAACATTTGCCCAAGGAACTTTGAATGCTCCATCCCTGGCTGTGTTCAAGGCCAGGTTGGACAGAGCTTTGAGTGCCATGGTTTAGTGTGAGGTGTCCCTGCCCATGGCAGGGGGGTTGGAACTGGATGATCTTAAGGTCCTTTCCAACCCTAACTATTCTATGACTCTACGATCAAGTGGTTGAAAGGGCTGTGTTAGGAGAATGGGGAAGGTGGAGGCTGTTGGCAGGGTAGAAGAACCAGTTTCCTTTCTTGCAAAAGGCCCAAGCCATTTATGCAGCAGCACTTAGCCCTGCAGCCATGGGCTGCACCTTCCTCCCACATGGACCTCCCCACTGTTGGGATGACACCTCCAGAGTCTCTCGATAGAAAGGATCGTAGTGGGTATGTATATGAACGACATAGCTTTAAAAATGAAATCTAGTCAGGGAATACCTTCCCTGAATTTCTTGGTTGCTCCAAGGCCCCTGTGTCCAACCTGGCCTTGAGCACTGCCAGGGATGGGGCAGCCACAGCTTCTCTGGGCACCCTGGACCAGCGCCTCAGCACCCTCATAGGGAAGAGCTTCTGCCTTATTCTAACCTAAATTTCCCATTTAAGTTTGAACCTGTGCCCCCTTGCCCTGTCACTACAGTCCCTGATGAAGATCACAGCAGATACCTATCTTTAGGCAACCGGATCAATCTGTAGGTGTTTCCACGTGAGCTGCTGTCTGAGCAGCCAGTAGTGTCAATGGAATCAATGGCTGATGCTGTCCATGGGGTCTGGAATACTACCCAGCCTGGGTGGACATGTGCATGTGATGGCTGAATGTCTCTAGACTCCTCTTATCTCCACTGTGATGGGACCAGCTCACACGGAGACACCTGTATGAAGGGACATTGGATGATGCATTGCATTGCGTAGGCTGATTCTTATAATGCATACCTCTGGAAAACCACATTTTCTCACACTTGTATTCCTGGCCGTGGGATAGGAGTATGTGCATTTCCACCCCTTGGGGATAGCTAATGTTAAGGGAGCTCCACTGCTCTTAGATTGTAAATATTGCTTCCATTACCTATTTTGGAGATACTGTTTGCCAGAGATCCTCTTGCCTAAGTGTTTTTAGTTAGCATTTTAAAGGTTAGCTGTGATCCTACATGTGTGAAGTGGGCTTTAGCACAGCTCTTTAGAACAAACCTTCCTGGGACACGTTCCTAGGTTTTTAACACCTTTTGTAATGGCAAATAAATCATGTCTTTTTCAAGGTGTAGATCAATAACAGGAAGAACAAGCTGCCTTTCAAACACCCGGAACAGTTTATTGTTATAGTTTATTAGCTGTTCCATGCTGAGAACATCAGAGTCTGCAAACGAAAATATCAACCACACCTCCTGTAAAATCAGTGAGAGCAGCCCTGGGAAAAGCACAACAGCGTTGGTGCCCCTTTGGCCACAGCCTCTTGCAGTGGTGGCCTTTTGCTCCCAGGCTGGGTCCCTCTGATTTCTACTTGCTCTCTGCTTGTTGCATTGAAGGCTTAAGCCTCCGATGCAAGCATTCCCCTTAAGGACCAGCAAGGTCTATTGAGAGGTAAAGTACGGCTCAGCAGAATTACAGCTTCCTGATGAAGTACAAATACAACTCCCGTGCTGGAGGTGACCTGGGCTCAGACTCCCTACGTACACATTAATAGCTAGGAAAATTAAAGCCCGCAATAGTTGCCCAGTCTGTAACCTGCTGTTCCTTACCAATCCCTTACCGGCAGAGTGTGCCCCGTCATTCCCAAGAAACAAAGATAAAATGTGGAGAGAAAGGCCCTGGTGAGGAAAGGAAAAGCCACTGGAGCAGCAGGAGCCATGCAACTCTGCTCTTCGTTACCTGCATAACAATGTGCATGCTAGGAGTATGGAAGTGAAATGCCCTGAGCAGGACGAGCCATGGCAATGCTTAACAGAGGTATGTTAGCAATAAGTAATGTGCATTGATTGAATGAATCAGGAGAGCTCACTCCCACTGCTTGCAGCCTTCAAAGCAGCTGAGAGGTGTGAAAACCTGTCATCTATCATGTAAATACAGATTGTTGTTTGCTCCCATACAAGCTAATGGCATGTAATAGGCCATTACACATCCATCTTTATAAAGAGATATAGTACAAACAAATTGTATTCCAGCAGAAATAAAATAAAAAAAGAAAAGCCATGGGAAGTAGAAATATCAAGGCTTCAAAGGGAGAATAACTCAACAGGAATACAAACCAATAAAACACTTACACATACACTCTATCACAAAATAGGAAACTACTCCAAGATCCCATGCCTCCTGAAGTATAAGGAAGGGATTAATCTCATTTTGCTTTTGTCATATGCCAGGTAAAAATATATAACTAATCTACTCAATATGGATATCATTTAGGGTCAATGCAGAGAATCAGGTGCCTTTAGACCATAAGTCATTTGGCCTGTGTATATATCTATAGCTGTATACCTGTGTGTGTGTATATATGTGGCCAGTAAGAATTTCCAGTTCAGTAAGTATTTCAACTTATGTGCAGAGGGTAAATGGGTTTAATAGCCTCTTCCAAGAGGACATCCAGTGATAGAAGGAGAAAAGAGTGACTGCATTTGATCCATCTGGTAGGGATGGGACAGGGACACATCAGGCGCCCGGCATCTCTTTTTGTGCAGAAGATGGTGTGCGGGCTGTATTGATGGTGCCATCACCTAACATGCTTGGGCAAATGGTCCATATGTAAGCCTGGTTGCTTGGAAAAGGCTGTAGTTATATTAGCAACACATCTGCTATATGGTAGGAGGAGGGGAGTGGTTTTGGGAAGCAGTTTCAGACAGGGCTCTTTCCCCATCTGTCAGTGATGGGATGCACACACACACACACACACACACACACACACACACACACACACCCCAGTGCTCTGTAGGTGGAAAGTCCCTCTGTCCCCATGAGAATTAAGCTGTAATATCTTCTGCCTCCTTCACATGGTGGAATATGAATGTTCAGGCTTCTTCCTTGTTTGCCAGTGCTGGTCTTGGAGCCTCTGGTACAACCTGGTTTCTTCTGTATCAAGCATCAGTTTCATGTGTTTGGATCTGAGCTCTGCAGTCTGAACTCTATAGCAGGAAAAAGACTTTACTAAAGCTGGGAAGAAGCACATTTTCAATGATCCCTTCCATATTTACTATGACAAACCACACAGTGCTTTTCTCAGAAGACACCACTTAGGATCTCAGTTACTATTTCATCTAGCATCAGCTATTTTATCACTTGTTCCACCACTGAACCAGTGAAATGTAGGCTATTCTTAACAATTTCCCACCTATCATATTCCGAGAAACCCTACAATGGCCCAGGCAATCTGCACCATGGTTGATCATCTTCACTAAAACATGTTTCAAACTCCTGTCTGCACTTTCTATGGCTTTATCCTATCTTGAACTGAAATAAGAACACTGCAAATGTGTGTTCCACAAGGACTCCCCTCCTCCTTTTCAAGCAAAATCCCCATTCAACTCAGAAGCAGACCCCACTACTAATTAATAGGGAACATGAAAAGTAATAGGAATGAGGATTAGCAAAGAACTCCCAAATGTCAAATAGGGACATCTTGTATTAAGTAGGCTGGGGAGTCTGTGAAAAGGAACAGCCTTGGTGTGTCTCACTGTAGTAATAGAAGCAGTGAGGAGGCTAAAATAAGTCTGAGGCACAAAGCTGTCATGACATGACTGAGAAATCAGGGGGATGAAGGAAGAAAAACTACATGGTCGTGATGGCAGATGCTCCACCAGCCTTCCCACAGGTTAGCCAGGGAGAACAAGACTGATTGATTGTGTAATCTATCTGAAACCAGCTTATTTGCATGATTAACCTTAATTTCCCCACAGCATTCATTTCCCACCCATTATCTGAGCTGCCATTCTCAGTTCCACTTTGGCAGGGACCGAGCATGCTTTTCTGATTTCAAAAGCTCTGATTCTCCTTTTCTTGTGCCAGTATTTAGTATCTGAACCATACAACCCAAAATCAAGGGTCATTTATTTAACATCAAAGAAGGTATTCAGAATTCCGAGTGGTGCACCAGTGAGATGGCTGATTCGGGTGATAGCTCTTCCACTCCTAGGGAATTTCATTTTAGATTTCACATTTTCCTGGTTCCATCCCTCTTACTGTATTCTCTGCTTGGTGAGTCACATGAAGACAGCAGGAATGACAGGCAGAACAAAAAAGATAGCTGTTGAAACAGAAAATCAACATGCTTAGCACCCAGTGTCTCTGCCCATGGCAGGGGGTTTTGAACTGGGTGATCTTAAGGTCCTTTCCAACTCAAATTGGAAATCACTATTCTGTGATTCTGATTCTATGGTGTTATCTTATTGCACTTAATCCAACTGGGAGAAACAGGGAAGACCTGAGATAGGGTCTCATCTTGCCCCTATGCCCAGAAGCAAGAGTTCTTCCATACTGCTCCATTGCTTTGCTCCCTGGGACAAACAGGACCCAGCCAGATGGGTTTTGGCAACCAGAGATTGACCACAGCCAAATAACCAGGGACTACTGATGCTGCGGTCTCTGGCATAGTTTGCAATATTCCTCTTTCCCTTCCTTTATCCCACTCCATTATTCCTCCTTATTATACTGTGCACTACAGTTGTCATCAGACTCCAGCTGGAATCAAGAGCCATTGTACAAAGTCTTGAGTATATGCACAGCATGAGACAATTCTATTTTAGCAGCTAATGGCTGAATAGAGGATGGGGAAGAGGGAGAAGAAAAATCTCTTCACACTGATCTCAATGCAGCAGTTTAGCTGCGAGGAAATATTTCATTTGCCCATCTTTTTTTTTGCTCCTTTGAAAATGTGAAAGAGAAACATCATTTAAATATTGACTTTTTTTTTCCCAGCTGAAGTTATTCACTGAATTCACAGAAAGCCTCAGAGGAAGAATCTGAAAATTGCTTCATTTAAAAACTAGACTTTAGTGTGATCTATTTTCTTTTACACTGAATCATAGAATTGTTAGGGTTATATCTCTTCTAAGTCTTTGAAAACACCTTTATAGAAAGCTTTACTGCTTAAACAGTGTCTGTTTACACTTTCTTTACTGATTTCTCACCCAATACATGGATGTAGATGTCTCTTGCAGTGTATTTATTACCTCTTAGGGCTGAGATGGTTTAAACAGCCAATTGAAAGGTAAAGTAACTGCTCTGGGGGATGGAGTGAAGTTGAGTCCTATTAACAAAACGCCATACCTGTCACTGGCAGTATCACAGATGAGGAAAAGGGTGGATGAGTAGAACCTGTGAAAAGACAGAAATCCTTGAGTTTTGTATTGATTTGTTCTTCTTCTGAAGAGCATCAAAGCAGTGATGACGATGGAGTCAGGCAAGAGCCAGCTTGCTCCAGCATGGAAGCAGCGACTAGGGTAGAGACTGACAGCCCTTCTCCCTCTGCCCAGAAGACTTAATAATTGCCATGTTTGTTTCTTGGCTATCAATAGATGTTTCCAGCCTGGATATCAATGTATGTGCTGACCTGATATCTGTTAATAATGGGAATGAAGTGAACTGTATCTTCCAGGGAATGGGATCCAGCTAAGGTCTTTATTTTATATGAGACTGGGGAGGATGCCTTTCAAGGTGCCAAGCTAAGATTTGAAAACATAGCTTCAAACAGGGCCTCTTTTTCCCTAGAATATAAGCCAAAAATTCCCTGGTGCAAGAAATTTGTGTTTCTCCCTTATCTATTTCATTGTATTTTTCCCTTATCCTGAAAGGAATCTCTGAACTTGAGCTACTATGAGATCTGGACAGTTTTTTTCATGAAAGGCCCTATAAGAGATGTCTCTTGAAAAATCTCTTACTGGTGAATGCTGGCGGAAGAACTGAGAAAGGGGAGGACATTCCTTATCCAGCTCCATTACAGACAACCATCACATCATAATAATGAGAAAGGCAACATTTTGGGGGTGTCAATATTTGATGCACTGATCACAAAGACCTGATCTTGCTCAGGTATGAATGTATTTTTGCAGGGAAATTGAATTCTTGTTCTGTTGAATTAAAGGGCAATTTCATCATCCAGTTCCCTGTTCTTCGTAAGCCTAATTTTAAAATCTGAGGTATTTGCTGTTTCTGACTGTTCAAGAGGTTGTGCCATTTTCTAGGACTGGAATGTTGATGGGTTATTTCAGTCATAGCAAGAATTGCCTTTATCCTGGTAGTACCAAGTGAAATGATCAATGGGGGAAAATGAGTGTAGTGACCACTCAAAACCAAACAAGAAATTGTGACTGCTGTACCTGGAGCACTCTGAACCAGGCACCACAGTGAAAGAGATGGACCTATGAAGGAGAGAAAGTCCTGCATTAATGCTCAAATAGTGTGTCCAGTGAGTGAGGAAGGTGATTCATTCTTACAGTCCCCTTTGTTGCTTATAAAGGCAGACCGACTCGGATGTGGGCATATATCCAGTATATGTCAACAGTTCTGAAAGATTTATTTCCCCTTAAAGTCCCAAGTACTGGTGGAAAACAGCTTTTTCCACTCTTGGATGATAGGAAATTCCTCTTGCATTGACCTTGCATTGGCTCCCACCTCTAAAACTCAGCCCATTGCACCCCCTGCCCCAGAGGAGGTTGGAAGGGTAATGGAAGGCTGAGGACTGTAGAGGTGATGGGCATCTGGGTCCTTTCACCATCAATAGCTCTACCTGACACTCAGAGAGAGCCCCAGACCGTCAATGCTATCACAGATACTTGGGAAATGGGTTCTGTTTGCTCTCTGCATATTGAATTCGTGCACTGCAAGGCTAGGAGAGATGCCTTCAGAAAAGGTAGATAGTTTGGGTGTAGAGGCCATATGAAGGTCTGGTTTGGGTTTGGTTTTTTTTTTCCATGAATACATCTAAAGGCATAAAAGCAAGAGGCAAAGGTTCTGCAGCCTCACTTGAGAGGCTCCCCGAGCAGTGAAACTCAAGATGTCAGTCCACAATGGCAGGTGTCCTGCTGACCTGGGGGCCATAAAGTATACAGTGCAATATTGGTGGGCTTCTTGTTGTCTCTTTGTTCAAAACAGCATCCTGGGTGTTAAATTAAGAACCAGTTTAAACATTACTCAGGTGTAGCTATGAATTAGGTAAACTCTGGATCCCAAAGCCCTAAGCAATCATGAAGAATACTTAGATACACCTTTTGGAGGACCTTACTGTGAAGTGACAATAGACAATATAGCTCCCAGGATGAAGGAGAAAGAGAAAGGCTTATTCTCCTATTTTCTCCCCAGTATGTGACAGTGTGGCTCTATCTGCTCACAAATTCCTGCAGTTTTGCAGTTAGTGTGAAAGGATAACCATGACAAAGTAGGATGAAGCTGTATCATCCCTGGAGATGTCATCCTCATCAGTCAGAAATGCCATCTCTATCAGTGCCAGAGCCATGGTGTCCCTGATTTCTCCATCCCAAACCCCAAGCAGGCTGTTCCTTACGATTGATGTGCTGAGTTGGAACAGGTCACGACACAGATATGATGCCAAAGCAACCACCTTACCTGGCTCAACAGTCTGTGGCAGCCACTCATTGCTGTCATTGGTGCATCGCATGTCAAGGGGGGTCCAGCTGATTTTGCCATTCCCCTTCTTGCACTCACGAGTGCCAGAGATGGGAGGTCGCTTGTCGTACCCGCTCTGGCATTTGAAATGTAAGACTTGTCCCACGTAATACTGTCTGTTCAGGCTTAAAGAGGCATGTGGAACAGTCTTGGGAGGACCACAGAAATCTGGTGGGATCACAAGGCAGCACACAGTTAAAGCAATTTTTTTCCCTGCTGCTTTTGTTATTGAAACAACACGATTTGCGATCTTACAACATATAGACTAGCAGGATGTGTTAGGATACAGAATACTCATTTGTTTACACCACATCACTTGTCATTATTCTTAAACTGCTTCCACGGAAATGGGAGAAGTGTTACAGTAATGAATGGGCTCTTACCTTTCTGGTCAGATGCTGAAAGGTTTACTTGCTTCTGGGGTGCAGGGGTCTTCTGTGGTTTTCTTTCTGGTTTCTGTGTAGCATCTAACTCCATTGTGGGAGCCGTTGACAATAAAACTCTCTCATCTGTGGGAGAGGTCATATTGCTGAATTACAGCAGGACCAGTAGCAGAGCAAAGCCACAGCACCCAAAGTTCTAGAGGCAGAATAGAGTTGCTACAAGTTCTAATTAGCAAAGATAAGCATAGAAGATCACTTGTTAGAGCGATGGCCCGATGTGTCTTACATAAACTCATTGGAAAAACACCTCTAAAAGTGTAGGAAAAGGACAATCATCACTTACCAATGCATTCAAATTCTTTGTAGACCCAAGAAGCAGCCTGCTCTATACTCTGACACTGAATTCCCAAGTACTGCCCACTTCTTCTTGTGTAGCCCTTGTCGCATTCATAGTACAGTTTGGTCCTCAGTGGATACCTTTTAGCAGTAATATCAGCAAATTCGGTTGTTGGAAGAGCTGGGCAGGCTTCTGCAAATGGAAAGCTGAAAGTCAGGACAGCCTGTGCATTTACCCAGTTCACCGAGGACTTCCCACATTCTTCTGTCTTACCAATACCAGATCATGCCCAGAGCTCAGTGAAAGAAGCCTAATTCTGCTCCTGGCCACAGGGCTGAAATCACAGCAGAGGGATGAAACTGGATGCCATGAATGGAACATGAAGGTAGCAAAGCATTGTTTCTGTGGTTGACTCTAAACCAAAGAGCGGCTCTGAAAGTCTGGTGGAACTGTTGGTTACCTTAAGTGAACATTTTATATTTCAATTTTAGGAAAACCTCACCGTCCAAAAGACTCCTTCCCATTGGAGCTTGTTGTTGGCATTGATTTTCTAAATATAAATTTGTTCAGGCTGCAGAAAAACCCCTTGGGAGTGTCTCCACAAAGTGACAAGAAGCCTGTATTTGTCCACACTTCTTTAGTTAAGAGGGGCTGATTCGACTCCCTTGTGTTTCTTCTAAAGGACAATGGATGCTGGAGCAGGGATGCTCTACAGCAGCTGGGAGCAGTGGTAAAAGGCACCAGGTCTATCTGCCTGCTCCTGCTCCCCTGCATAAAGCAGGCTGTTGAGCCCTTCCTTTCCGAACCCAGCAAATGAGCAACATGAAAGACTACCAACATTTTCTTAATTAAGCTGTACATTCAGTGTAGGGAGGCATAATAAGGAAAACTAAGCCATTAAGACTTGCAATCATCTATAAGCAAACACTGGAGGGGGAAGCAGACTCTCAGTTTAGTCTGAGCACACCAAAGAGCAGCTTACTGTGACAGAAGTTTGCAAACCTAAATATAACTTGTCCCAAAACAAGGACGTGAAGTGCTGTGTCATCAGCAAATCACGTCTAAATATACTTCTCAATCAGTTGTAATGAATTAAGTGAGATCGTTTCAGTGTACTTGAAAAGCCCACTGAAGCTGAGCTGGAGTCCCAGAAGCTGAGAAAGGCACTACTTAATGATTATTTAAGGCCTAAAGGCTGAGAAATTAAAAGATAAAGCAGGCTGGTTGCATTAGAGATGGCATTTTGGATCTTCGGGTGCATGATCTGTGGCCCTTTATGTTTATGCATAATAGTAACAGCTATTATGAGTAGAAATTCTTGGGCATCATGTTTTCACATCTTCTACAGCCATAATTAATGCAGCCTTAGCAACCAGCAAGAATGACTGTAAAATGGGCCTTGAATCCTTAATAGGGCCGCTCTCCATCATCTTTGGTAAGTTGTGGGAAACAGGAGAGGTGCCTGGGGATTGGAGGATGGCAGATGTCACGCCAGTCTATAAGAAGGGCAAGAGGGAGGACCTGGGTAATTATAGACCGGTCAGCCTCACCTCCATCCCTGGAAAGGTGATGGAACAACTTATTCTTGACACCATCTCTAGACATATCAAGGATGAGGGGGTCATTAAGAGCAGCCAACATGGTTTTACCAAGGGGAAGTCATGTTTGACCAACCTTATAGCCTTCTTTGAAGAAGGCAACAACTGTTAGCAGCCAAACAGACAAGCTGTGTAAGGGGTATGTTAATCCCCTCATAGCTTGGTCTTATCAAAGGATTTGCCTTGTAAACTACATCACACTGTGGCTTCTAGAGATGTGACTGTACCTGAAATAGTTAACCACACGGTTTACCACAGACTGTCGGGGTGATTAGAATTGAAGAGTTATCAGATTAGCAGCACATTGAGATCATGTGCTCTCACTTTCCCTGAAAGCTAAAAGCATGTTTCCCTCAAGACTTCAAAAGCCTCTTTGAAGCAGACTGCAGATCTGAATCTTAGCACCAGGCACTCAAATCTACAACTCTTTGGTCTCTTCTTAAGAAAACCCACAGCATTGAGTCTATTCATCATAAAGGGCACCTGTTGTTTTAACCTATGAACAAATGAAGTTTGGGTTCTTCTGAACTCGCATGTCAGATAAGGATTGTGCACATGGGTGACAGTGAGCAATACCCATCAGGCTGGTGCTCTTGGATCAATTCATCCATGTTGCAGCTGGATCTCATGCAACACTTCTAGGATCCAGCTTTGTCATTTCATCCACATCATGCAAATTCTCACACATCAAGCGAGACTGCAGTATCTACCTCTTTGGCCTTTACAACCATATTCCTGTCTCTGACCATCATTCGGAAAGATGAATTTCCTAGGTCTCAGTGTGACCTTCTGCTTGCTTCCCTCTGTTGACTTCTAACTGCTTCACTGTCAATATTACCTCCCATTTTCAAGAATCTTTCCCTTATCAACCATCATAACCTTTCAAACATTGGCTTCTCTTCCCTGCTATACCTCCTCACCAATGTGTTTGATATTAAAATCAAAATAAAAATATTAAAATCAAAATAAAAAATATTAGAATCAAAGTAAAAAATATTAAAATCAGCTTTGGGGTTTCTTATAGAAACATAGAATGGTTTGGGTTGGAAGGGACCTTCAAAGCTCATCCAGTCCAACTCTCCTGCAACAAGCAAGGGCATCTTCAGCTAGATCAGATTGTCCAGAATCACATCCACCTGGCCTAGAACTTCAGGCAGTCCTTGTGCCCAAGGAAACTGCATGGTTTGTCCCTAAAACATCAACGTCCCTGTTGTATGGATGACAAAAGAGCCAAGAGATGAGAAGAAGCCAGGTGTCCTTATGTCAGCTGAGATAGAGTTAATTATCTCCCTAGTAACCAGTGCAGTGCTGTGTTTTGGATTTAGTCTGAGAACAGCACTGATAACACTGGTGTTTTTAGTTGTTGCTAAGTAACGCTTACTTGAGGGGGTTTAAGGCACAGACTTCAATTGTAAGTCAAAGACCTTTTTACTTCAGATTATGAAGATTATATACGTTTTAGATTATGTCCACACGCTCAGAGCTACAATGTGATTGGTTAGTTGCTGCTGTTCACGTGCGCAATACAAGCTTTTAATAGGTTAGTCTGCCTTTTTCGACATCTTCCTTTCGACCTTCTCCTCACTTCTCAGTTCCTTCTTCTACCTCTTGTTTTCGTCCCCTTTTGTTCCACTTCTTTTGCTCCACTTTTCTTGCTCAAGGTTAGTTCCTTGCAGAGCTGAAATAGCAGAGTCTGGCTCAAAGTTAGCTCCTCGAAGAATTAAGGTCACTCAGCATACTCTGACCATGTTCAAACTCCTCTTCTCCTACACCTACTCTGATCGAGGGCTTTTCATGCTCTGCCAGCGAGGAAGGGCACAAGAAGCCAATCACTGCTCAGGGACAGCCTGGGCATCAGGCAGCTCGTGGTTAGCGACTGTACTGTGCACCACTTCTCTGCCTGGGATTTTATTCTTCTCTTTTTATTCATCATTATTGTTATTATTTTAATTCTTAAACCCATGAGTTTCACCTGTTTTCCCACTCTCCTCCCCCTCCCACCATGGAGGGGAGTAAGCACGCAGCTGCATGGTACTTATTTACCTGCTGGGGTTAAACCACAACACTAGGGAACTAGGGAATGGCAGTGTAGGCTTTCTTCTTGCCTAGATCTCTGACTTTTTACATTTTTAGAGGACATTAACTTTGCCTTTTTTGCACCTTTTTGGGAATTTTTCAGTTTGCTTGAGTTGGTGATGTGAAATAAAAATACTATAAAAGGCCAGCCCACATAGGTGTAAGCTGCCTCATCACCTCTGGTGGCACAGTTCTGCTCAGCCCAGCTTTCCACTGGATTCTGCATCCCTCTATAGCTGCTCCAGGGCTACACTACCTCTAGTACTGGTTTAAAAGACTGCCCACACATCACCTTTAAAT